>NC_135403.1:6633715-7001215 GCF_051989625.1 Stigmatopora argus
TACTCGTGACTGTTGTCATCTGCTCAGTCATGCTTTTTAATGAGTTAACTCAAAACAGAAACTTTCTGGCATGACTTTCTTTGACTTTGGGGGAAAAAAAGATTATTTATATGGTTTACTTTCATGAGTAAAGATTGTTTGTTTGTGAACATTAGTCATCTTGAGGGATACGCATTTTATTAAATTCTCATCATTGATTTCGGGCAAAAATTTATTTTGACAGTTATTATTTTTTATTTTCTAAATACATATATATGTAATATATATTAGTTGTCGAGATAAAGACGGGAATACAACACGCAACAAAATGTGATTTGTTATTTGAAGGACACGATATGCAATTTAAATCATTTAAAACAGTTTCAAGCTTTTTTTTTAAAAAAAAAAAGGTCTGACATTCTTTACAATAGTTAAACCATAAGTTAAAGACTTACAATACACTTAACAGCCACTTTTCAAACCCTTGTTGAAATCCTTCAATTGGGGGGTGATTTGTTTCATGCAAATGTGATGCAGCTTGTTACCATGACAACCAGGGCAGTGCTAGAGCAAATGGGACAAAGGGTGCCGCTCCCCAGTGTAGCTAATATGACTTTTATGACCCACTAGTGACTTTTTGTGTCGAAATTAGACCATCCTGGAAACGGCGACTCTTTCCAGAGCAAGCGATGTCAACCCCACCTTTTCTGTATTGCAAATGAATAGCACTTGAACAAAACCACCACTAATTTAACCATAATCACCCATTCCTGTTAGCCATGGTTCTTTAAGTTCTAACACTGCAGCTCTGTTTATCCTTTGATTTTAGATATGACAGTGCTTCCATGAAGTCTCGTTGCCCAATTCCGGGCGTCACTTGACAATGGCAGATTTTGTGTAAATCAATTATAACTTGTTTAGCCAGTTTTTCAAAATTCAGAAAGACTAACTACATATACAGCCACTACACAAAACTACCTATAACATTAGGGTCTAACGGCACACTTATAAGTGGGCAGACTCTCCAGAGACAAACTGTTAGTATACAAACAGTCTAACTTGATCTAATCAAAAAAATTATCAGAAGCACTAATGTGTATAAAGAAGAAACAAATTGAAAGCACTTTATTTACACACAATTGTTTCAAAAGCCCATTTACATGAATAAACAATAAGATCAGAACAAGACTTCTTAACTAACAATTATTATGCTCATCCCAGATCAGTTTAAAATAGGACTTTAAAATAAAATAAATATCCCAGATCAGTTTAAAATAGGACTTTAAAATTTAATGTCGTTCATTGCTTCAAACAACTAAATCTCACTGTAATATTTATGTATAAATTTGATTACATTTAAATTAACACTACGCAAAATACAAATTCAATGTACTGAAATTGAATAACCATGAAAACATACAGGGTTTCCAAAAAATGTATTTATTTTAGCAGCTGGTAAACAAACTGTACTTTTTTTCTGTTGATTAAAGCCATTTAATCAATGATGGTGGACAGACTACTTTTTGAAGAAAGGAAATACATTCATTTTGAAATGCTACTGGAAATATGAAAATGATGTTCAAGTATGAACATGTCATGTTATCATCTGCAAAACAGTGTATTTTTGGACACCCTGTATACAAAATAGATACCCAAAAAGTTAGGGCATTATACAAATTGTGAATAAAACTCTTATGCGATGTGTGCATGCCAAATTTCATTATTTGGTTCAAAATAGAACATAAAAGATATTTGTTGACGCCTTGGAATTTAAAATGAACTTATTTTTCCCTTAACATCATGCAATTCCTTAGTTTAAACTTTTGACCTATGTTCTATTTGGGATAAAATATTTAGATTTGCCACTTCATTGTATTCAGTATTTATTCACAATTTGTTTTTTGTCATGAGTATTTTGGAACCCAGTTGTATTTAAAATCGGGAGAATCAGATAACATGTTATCGACAGTGTCATATTTGATTATTTATTCACTTCCTTTTGTACAAATTGATTTGTCTTCATAAAAATGAATGCGTTTTAGGGGGTTAATTTACAGTCTGTTTTTTGGATTTGTTTTCAATCCAACATTGCATTTTAGGGACATTTATAAATAGACAGTTCTATACAATTTCTAAAGATTTTTACAGAGCACAATACAGAATCTGGTATGAGTATGGGTATTTTTCTAACAATTTGCACTCCTGTATTTTGACAGTGGCTATAACTTGTTTGTAATTGGTAACGTAATGCACATATTCTAATGTTTGACAGTAAAATGGAGGGATAAAAAAAAAATACATTTCTATGTACAATTTGCGAATGTGAAAGGTGGATCGATGTTTCCTGTATGATTATTTTTGGAAATTGTTGGAAATCTTTGAGCTCACAAGACTCATGATTTATGCAGTCTATGGAGACACATTTGTGTATAACAATAAAAATGTTATGCATTGTTAATTTTTTTTGTGGCTGATATTTGTACTCAATACTTTCCCTTTTTTAAAATACTGGAATTTCATTTAACATTCTGTGATACTAAGGAGCAAAAGTGTCCCACTGAAGTTTAAATGTAACTTTAGTACATCAAATCTAGCTCGGTCCAAATGTGTGGAGTTTGGAGGTTATCTCGAGGCCTGTGTGGGTTTTCTCCGGGTGCTCTGGTTTCCTCCCACATTCCAAAGACATGCATGGTAGGCTGATTCGACACCCTAAATTGCCCCTAGGTATGAGTGGGAGCGTGAGTGATTGCGTGTCTCCAGTAAGCTGGGATAGGCTCCAGCACCCCCGCAACCCTAGTGAGGATAAAGCGGTTCAGAAAATGAATGAATGAACCATTGCATCCCTCTTTGAGTTTAATGGTGCATTAGAATTTCATTGTAGTATACACACTGTTTTATAGCATCAAGACCACAAAAATCACGGCATCTTCAAAACATGGACGTTGATTGGGAGGGCAAAGCACCTCGTGGAGCGCAGTAAGCATGCCACCATCTTTTCCACATTCAATATGGCGGGACAATATGGGCGGGGTTACGCCTATTGTTGACGCAGCTGCCTAAATTAAGCACATGCGCAGTACGTATCTTATCCTTTTGAACAGCGTTCTCCATGCTGACGGACGACGAGGTAAGGCGTCGAGCAATTTACTGGCCTAAGTGCATTTTTATCACGCTACCGGGAGATTTTTTAGGAATCAATTGAGCCAAACACGCCAACAAATCTGTTAGTTTGATGCCAGGTTGAACATATCGTCGACAATTTAAGTTTGGGCTCCTTTTCCTCACCGGCTGTGTACCGGATTTGACTGGTTATCTTAGCATTAGCGTCACGACGACGCTTCCCATTTGACTTAAAAAGTACCTATGTTGTCCGTTTTCTCTCCATTAGTTGTTAACGTCAGTCTGTATATTTAATCGCCCTGTCTGGAAAGGGAAAATAGCACGGAGCAATCAAAATTAAGATCGACTACTTGTTTAAAATTTGTATAATCCAATCCAGTGTTCACTTGTGGATCTCACGTGTTGATACTGTGTGTACCCCCCAGATAATCAAAGACCTCCTGGCGACCTTCTCGTAATGAGGTCTCATGGGAGGAAACTGAAGCTTGAACTCAACTTGTCTTTGTCATGGTGTCACTTTTTACTGTTTTCCATTGCTGATTATCCTGGGATTAGTGATGTTGCATCCACCTTCCCGCGACCCTTGTGAGGATAAAGTGGTTCAGAAAACGAATGAATGAATGAATGCATCCACCTTCCTCATCTGCCTGTAATTCACATTAAAAAAAAATCTTGCCGTACTTCTTGAAATTAACTGCATTGGTATAAAAAGTTGTTGCATCATGGATTTTGTAATGAGATCAAACAGACTGTGTGCATCCTCTCAAAAGTGTAAAACACAGATGTGATACCCATCTTGTCAGTAATGCTATTCAATATCTGTTACTATTCTCATACGGTTCAGGGTACTTGCCAAGATTTAAGTGCACGATGCACAAATATAAACTGGAACCGTGTTGGTCGTTAGTGTCTCGAAGAGGCTATTTAACAGATTCCAATGACAGCTGTCAGAGAGGGCAATCATCATATTTGCAGTGAGCACAGACAGTATTTCTTGCATAGTGTATATACTGCTCATATATATCATTTATTTGTAAATTATTTATGAATGGACCTTAACAAACAGCAAGACCTGTGAGTCTCACAGACCTTGTTTAAGAAGCCCCTCGGTCTGTCAAACTTCAAAATGTCAACATGGCAGACTGGAAAGCCCATTCACCTTTCATCATAAACAATCTAATTGATAGAATGAGTTTTGACTCAATATTTCAAACTATACTTTCCTTAACATGGAAAAGTTCTCTTGACCCATTTGGAGGAAAGCAGTCCAAAGCATGCTATTTATATCTATATGTCCATATGTTGTTCTTCGAATGCAACTCTACATTCTTCAAAAACTACTCAATTGAGTGCATTGCTTTAAGGAAAAAGTCACATGGCCCCACCCGATCGCTTGTCAATGAGAAGCTCATATTTTCCAAATTAAATATTTTGAAGCAGACCTCTAATGGACCCATGTTCTTGCAATAAGTGTGTGGGCTTTTTTTGTTTTTAAAATAAATTAAATATAGAAAAATAATCCATTCTTTCATTTTCTGAGCCGGCGACCCTCAAGGGAATGAATTATATAATGTTTTAATAACAGTGGCAGTCCGTGAATTTCCTAGCGACGCCTTCAGCTGTCGGAATCAATCCAACCCTCAAAAACTATTTTCTGGCTATAAAACCTCTACTGCAGCTACATCTGCGACACATAAAAAAATCATCAATAATAACCTCATACAATTGAAATATTATTTAGGAATATAGCCATATTTTACTCACCAAAATCCATCCTTTTCATGTGTCATTTTCCCTCAAATAGAAGCAACTGCGTACACAAGGGTTTCCAAAAACGACAAGGTAAGGTGTGGCCACTTTATACTGTAGAAAATGACTGTCTTCATTTTAATGAAAAAAGGATTACCTATTTACTGAACTACATAGTGTAGTGATCAGTCAAACAAGAGCGGGACTCGAACCCCAGCCTCCCACATGGCAGTCAGGTGAGCGAACCTCTAGGCCACAAATTGGCCACACTTTACCTTGTCATTATTGGATGGTCTTGACTACAAATATATAGAAACAACTAACGGAAAATGTTTCCCAACTGGGATTCGAACCCCAGCCTCCCACATGGCAGTCAGGTGAGTGAACCTCTACACCACAAATTGGCCACACTTTAGTTTGTCATTATTGGAAGGTCTTGACTACAAATATATAGAAACAAATAATAGAGAATATTTCCCAAGTGGGATCCGAACCCCAGCTGCCTGCATGGCAGTCAGGTGAACGAACCTCTACCCTGACCCTGACAGCACACCACTGCCAAGTCTCATTTAAATGTCTAGAAGTAAAAAAACACTAAAGTGCATGTCATCACAATGTTCATAATGTGCAATACTGTATTTTAAAGGATTAAAGACCAACCAAAAAGTATTTACAGCTCCCCCCACTGACTAATGCACGTTATGATGAAAACAATGTATTTTTTTAAGTATGAAAGCCCAATCCACACGTATTTACAGCCCCGCCCCCGCCCCACCCACTGACTAATGCATGTTATTATGAAAACAATGTATCTTTTTTTTAAAGTATTAAAGTTCAACCAAAAAGCATTTACAGCCCCCCCCCCACACACACACACACTGACTAATGCACGTTATTATGAAAACAATTTATATTTTGTGTGTGTCTATTTTTAATAGGCGTGGCCGAGGTCACAGTTCAAATAGCCGACGTCAAACCCCAAAATGGCTGATGAGCCGGGAGGCAAGACGGGCGTGCACTGCAGAGCAGCTCAAAAGTGACGATTTGCCGAAGAAAGCCTGACAAACTTCTCACAGGACGATGCAGCACATTCGGTACGTTGTCATTTGGGGATTTCGAAGCCCCAGTTCTCGTCTTAAGAGTGATAAGAGCACGATTCGTTGACGTGATGTCGCCCCATGTGTGTGCAGACGGCAAAATGTTTGCAAACAAATTGGCTACATTGCGTTACCGATCGATCGCTCTTTGTTTCAAAAGAAATCATTCCATTGTGTGTTTCAGTCCTTCAACGAGCACAGACTGTTGGGAAACATCAAGAATGTGGCCAAAACGACCAGAAAGGTGCATCTTGTCGACGCCATAAAGTGAGTCATTTTTAAATAGTTACGATTTTCTCTATCCGTGTAATATTTAAACGTCAGCGTTCAGTATTCAAGGCTTTGCGCAATTGGCTCGTTTTTCATAATGATACATTCAACTTTTGAATGAAACACTAACTAGCTTGGTGTTTTTTTTAATAGCCTGTGGATAAGTCACCCACACAAATGCCATTAGTGGACGTGTAAGGAATAAACAGTAATCCCTCGATTATCGCGGTTAATGTAGACCAGACATGGCTGCGATAAATGAAAAACTGTAAAGTAGGGTCATCCCTATTGAATTTAATTTTAAAAAAATACTATAGTGGCAAGTGTAGGAGTAGCTTCTGCTTGTGAGTTTCACATCTTTCTGAACTTACAAATAATAATCAAACATAGGCATTGTCATCATACCCAGAAAACTACGTATGACGAAATTGGTAATTGGTACAAAAAAAATCTGCCATGTAGTGGAACTGTGCACTCAAATAGATTATATACTTTTACCCCGTTAACTTTCTTAAAGACCTCAGGGCTTGAACTGTTTCATTTTTAGTTTTAAATGTGTTTTTGACAAAACTTAAGTGACATTTATTCAACAATAGTGCAGGTGTCATTTTTGACTCCTTTAAACATTTTTTTCCTCAGTGTAGAGAAAAAAAGGAAGCGTTTTGGATATTTTTTTAAGAATGAATGGATTTGAAATAATTGACTGAAAAACACAAGGCAGAAGTAGGATTTATTTTCATGTAATTTGTACCTTGTGGGCCCCTGTCCAGTGTGTTTTCTATATTTCCCACCACATCAAGATCCTGATTATTTGTTTGTGGAGGAAAACGTGAAAAATAGACTGGATAGGGGCCTTTAAAGACTCAGATTATTTTTTTAGTCTCTGCAGCAGACAAAAAGAAAACCAGACCATCAGGAGTATGTCTAATATTGCCTACCCTTTTGATGTTTTATAGAAAACAAAAAGCTAAATGTAGGAGTTTTTTTAAGTTAAATTAGGCCCTAGTCTGTATTTATTTTTTATGTAACTTGACCCCTTTTTGTTTTCCAGAGTTCCACCAAGGGGGGGACAAGGTTTCCTGCCCATGTACAGATAGGCTGACGCACTCCTTCATTTCTCGGTGCTGGGTGTTACGCGAGAACCTATCTCCAAACTTTTTCAAAATAAAAGGTGAGACCTTGTGAATGGTTTTTTACTTAACTTTGTGTATTGACCCCCTTTTTTTTGTTTTCCAGAATTCCACAAGGGGGACAAGGTTTCCTGCCTATGTACAGATAGGCTGAGGCACCCCCCATTTCTCGGTGCTGGTGGTTACGCGAGAACCTATCTCCAAACTTTTTCAAAATAAAAGGTGAGACCTTGCGAATGGTTTTTTACTTAACTTTGTGTATTGACACCCTTTTTTTTGTTTTCCAGAATTCCACAAGGGGGACAAGGTTTCCTGCCTATGTACAGATAGGCTGAGGCACCCCCCATTTCTCGGTGCTGGGTGTTACGCGAGAACCTATCTCCAAACTTTTTCAAAATAAAAGGTAAGACCTTGCAAATGTTTTTTCACTTAACTTTGTGTATTGACCCCCCTTTTTTTTTCCAGATTTCCGCCTGGTGCCAAGGGGAGTGTCTTCATCCATTTGAAAATGGATGAAGGCAAACTTGATTTTTCAAAATGCTGGAGGGCCTGGGCGAACCAATCTATGAAGTTTTTCAAAATAAAATATCTTGCCAAGTATATATGGGTGTTATGCCAGAACTCATCTCCAAACTCTTTCAAAATAAAAGTTTTTCAATGTATACATGTGTTTGTCTTGATCTAACAAAAAATGCAAGTAACAATCCAAGTTAAAAAAATTATTTACAGGTAAACATTTCAACTTTGGCACATTTAGTTGGCATTACATTGAAGTGTTGATTGGTGTAGCCAATCTTTCCTCTGGTTTGTCCACCTGTAGACATAAGAAAATACATTTTAGTTAAAGGTTCACAAAACAAGTTCACACTTTCAATTAATTTTTGTAAAATACACTTCTAAAATAAAATTAGAAAAAAAGCTGGGGGAATAAACACTTAGAAAATAAAATTAGAAGAAAAAAAATTAAAAACAGGGAATAAACACTTAGAAAAAGCTGGGGGAATAAACAAAAAAAAATTGGAAAAAAAGATGGGGGAATAAACACTTGGAAAACAAAATGAGGGGGATAAACACTTAGAAAATAAAATTGGAATAAACACTTGGAAAATAAAGAGGGGAAAAAACAGGGGGATAAACACTTGGAAAATAAAATGAGGGGATAAACACTTAAGAAAATTGGAAAATAAGATGGGGTAATAAACACTTGGAAAATAAAATTAAGGAATAAACACAGAAAATAAAATTAGAAAAAAAATGGGGGAATAAACACTTAGAAAAAAGGGGAATAAATACTTAGAAAAAAAATTGGGAATAAATACTTAGAATTCCTGATCTAACATTAACTGAAATCCTTCTTACCTTAAAGATTTAGTCAAAGAGCTGTGGAAATGAATGGCCAATGAATCACCATGATGATTTAGCCTTTTATTTAATTTGGATTTTCAGAAGTACAGAGACACCATATGATTCAAGTGGGCAACTTGCGAGGAAGATCTCCCAGGCCTGTTGCATGCAAAAAAATAGCAAAAGTTAGAATATATAGAATGGAGATTCAACTTTGGGGGGGGGGGGGGGGGGGGGGGGGGGGGGGGGGGGGGGGGTAGTTATACCTGGCCCAGTCTCCTCTTCTATAACCTCAATAGTGCTCTAGACATGCTAGAAGAGCTGCATCTTGCTGCTAAACAGGGAAAATTTGCACACAAAAAAAAGCACAAGTTAGCATATATAGAGCCTGGAGATTCAACAGATAGGCTTAGTTGTCTTTTTGGGGAAGTAGTTTTATCTTGATGCTAAACATGGAAAACTTGATTTAACCAAGGTATTTGGGGGTTGCCAAACAATTACGGGACAGAGAAATCTTACAAGAAATTTAATAAACGATCAAGATAAAGAATGAAAATTAGTTAGCAAGTGCCAAGTGTTATTTTTCCTTTTCCAGACAAGGCGATTAAATATACAGACGTTACCATGCGTAAACAGCTAGGACAAGGGTGTCAAACTCGGGTTGGTTCACGGGTCGCAATATCGTCAACTTGAGTTCACGTGGGCCGGACCATTTTTGAAATAATATTTTGATATTTTTTTCTATTTAAATTGGATTTAAAAAACTATCAAAATCCCTAAATATTCAGTTTTTATAGATCTAAAAAAATGTTTGTTTGAGCTTTTTTTTTCTTCATGAGGGAAAATATCTTATAATAATTTGTTTTTTATTTCAAAAGGAAACAAAATATTTTTGGGACTATGTTCAATATTAGAGTTGAAAACAGATTTTTTTTAAATATAATTATTTTTAGATTTTACTAAATGTTTTTTGAACTAAAAACACAAGGAAAACATGGATTAAAACATTACAATTATTTATTTAAAAAGGGGAAAATGAGGAAATATAATATACATGTATAATCTTCATTTGAATTTGATCCTAACAGAATGTCAGCACTCATGATTTACTTTCTCGGACCGTACAAAATGACGCGGTGGGTCAGATTTGGCCCCCGGGCCGCCGCTTTGACACCAGTGAGTTAGGAGAAAGTTGGCTTAATAGTTTTGTATACGGCGATTAAATATACATACTGACGTTAGCAGCTAGGAGAAAGTTGGCTTAACAGTTTTGTATAAGTGATTTGTTTTGTAAAAACAGAACGGGTGTTTAGCACTCGCAATGAAAACTATCATTACATAAAACACGTCATTCTTGAGTGAGCATTTACCCAGCAAACTGTCAGTTGATGACTCGGCGTTGTCCGATTAAGTTTAAAGTCTTGCTACACGACTCAATAATGGAGAGAAAACGGACAACATACTTTATAAGTCAAATCGTGACGCTAATGCTAACTAGTAACATACGGCACACAGCCGGTGGGGAAAAGAAGCCCAAATTTAAATTGTCGACGGTGTGTTAAACCTGGCATTAAACTAAGAGATTTGTTGGCGTTTTGGGCTCAATTGATTGCTGAAAAATTTCCCGATAGCGTGATAAAAACGCATTTAGGCCAGTAAATTGCTCTACTCCTTACCTCGTTGGTGTGCTCGTCGGACCGTCAGCGTGTGAATGGCGTTCCAAAAGGAACGGCCACTGCGCATGCGCTTAATTAACTCAGCTGCGTCACGTCCTCCCAACTCAATGTCCATGTTTTGAAGATGACGTAGAATTTTTGTGGTCTTAATGCTATAAAACAGTATTGGATTGAATGCTTTTATTGTCATTATACAGGTATAATGAGATTTAAAGCTTTCACCACATAGAGCACAAATAACAACAGACAAATAAATAATCAATAAATAAGTAGTTGAAGTGAGGTCAGTAGAGTGAAGGATGAGTTCCATGGTTTTTTTTAGACGCTCAGCACACAGAAAATCAATATAATAATGATAAAAAGTTAAGGCCTGTTTTTTTTTACATGATACCACCTACCTTGGGGCAGTTCTGCTGAATCCTAATGATTAAGTATCCAGTCTTGAGCTACATGAGGTCCCCCAGAACGCTCACTGAGTTTTCATGACCCCTTTGATATCTTGGGTGTCTGCTTAGGATCCATTTTCCATGCCTTGCATAGATCAGCTTAGCTTAGCAAGCCTCACCTGTTAAATTTACAGTGGCAAAACTCAGTTATAAAAACCCCTCTGCCAACTAAAAGCATCTTGTTACCGCACTGACTTGGAGGAAGTTCAAATATTATTTTAAAAATATACACATTTGATGACATGGTGTTTTATGTATTTACCTTGTGTTATTTTCAGTGGCAAGGACTACCACAGCGATGTCTTGTCAAAAATTATGTTGTAAATCGTGCATTGGCCTCAAGCTATTGATGCTAAGTGGTTGTCACATCAGTTTGCATGTCATATATGCCATTTGAAGACTGATGCCATGTGAAATGTGATAGTAAAACATTTTCAGAGGTGGGGATGGATGGATGGATGGGTGGATTGATGGAGGGATGGAGGGATGGGTGGATATGCACTATTTAATCATTTAAGAGTTGTCAATCCCTGTCTGCAGCCAGGTTTCATAGTCACTGTTCAAATAGCACACTGCACTAAATGGCTGCAGGCCAAGCAAGCTAAAGGACCAGTGCCCTCCAATTCATTGTGACAGGAGTTTTCCTCTTTCAACTAAAGAAATGCCCAGACATCCCTCCCCCAATGTGCCCCTATATGACCGCTAACATTCTGACCTGGATTTTAATGCACAGGGACTGATTAGAAAGATACGATTGTGGAGGGCAATCAAGAAGCAAAAAAATAATAATAATAACAATCAAAGTGACACTAAAGTTCATGCATTCAATTTCCGAACCACTAATCCCTCACAAGGGTCATGAGGGGTGCTGGAGCCGATCCCAGCTAGCTAAGGGCATCAGGCAGTGGATACCCTGAATCATTGGCCAGCCAATCGCATGGCACAAGGAGATGGACAAGATAACCAATCGCGCTTGCACTCAGACCTAGGGGCAATTTAGAGTGTTTTACCAGCCTACCCTGCTTGGGAGGAGTACCCGGAGAAAATCCATGCAAGCCCGGGCAGAACATGCAAACTCCAGAGAGTGAGGACCCACCTGGGATCGAACCCTCGACCCCAGAACTGTGAGGTCGACACTAAAGTTATTTGTTTTTGTTTTTTTACATTGATTTTCATAACCTTGGATGCCATTTTACCAGTTTTGCTTAACAATCTTCATTGAAAGTGCAGATAATGTCATTTTTTTAAACCATTTTAGATGGTCCTTATCTTTGTTTATCTGAATAATTCAGTTTTTCATACAGCTAATCTAAATATTCTTTGCTTTGATTGGTTGTCGATGGAGTGGGTATGCCGATGGGAAGTTCGTCCGTGTTGATGATGCGTGTGGCGACATCGCAGAAATTCGGACTTGTTTATCTATAAAAACTGATTAAAACAATTACTTAAAAAATAAAGGGTGTCAACAATAACCCACAAAATCGAGAAATGAGGATCATAATGTATTCCAATAATTAAAGAAAAATCCTGACATTCTATCTCTGCGTTAAAAATAATTCGTCTTCATGTCGAAGATGGAGAGAACCAATCGGCATGACTAAAGAAGTTTTCTATTTTACTTGTGTGTGTGTGTCGAGCTTCTCTAAAATAGAGCATACAGCAGCTGCAGTGGGGCGGCGTCATATCATAGAAAGATGAAAGTGGTCACCGCTACCCGCCTGCTCTGATCAAAAGCACTAATGGTGTAATAGAGGGTTGTGGGGGGACGGGGGGACGGCGCTGGAAGGTCACTGATTGCTCTTACTTTGTGTTGTGTGTTTGTGTGCGTCAACAGAACTTTCTGGAACACGATATGTAAGCCAGGCCTTACTATAAAACAAATAGCAGGTCATGCGGCGTCACTTGTGCATCATCAGTGTGTTTCATTGCTTTATTTTGAGTCTACAAAGACCAATGGTGCCCTATTTTTGGACTATCTAAAATATTATAGCTCGGACTGGCCTCACATTTCACAACTCATCGCTTTTTCTGCACGCAACGACAGTAATATGTCACATTCTGAACCTGACCGGGTCTAGTGGACCGCTTCTCAACTATCTGATCTATGAGCCCATGACCAACAGACACTAAAATGTGTAGCTTTGCACTAGTAAGTGTAAGGTTTTCCCATTTCACATCTTAAAGTTTGACATCAATGGCAAAAGTGATTCACTTTTGGAATGCCGATGGAGATAAAAACGGATGACGGTGCATCGTGCATGCTTCTTAACTCACACATTCCAGCTTGAATGTAGATTTATGGACCTGCAAAATGTCCCTGTCACATTCAATGAGCACCTGCTGGTTCCCATCACAGCCGGGGGGAGACCATCAGCGTGGGCGAATCTGCAACACACACGCCCCCTACAGGATGACAAGGGTATCAGAAATGTGTTTTATTATAACGTAATGTTATAGTAACTTACTCCCAGTTTAAATGAATTGGACGTCTTTCGTTGACCCTCTAAAATGAGTTAATAGTCTATTCGGGGCAATAACCACAGTAATTTCCCCCATCGTTTTAAATATGTTTTAGTTTTTATTAATATTGTAGCGATTATTATTAATATTCTTCTTGTTCATATTCGTATTAAAATTATTATTATTTATTATTTATTACAAAGACTATTATTATTGTTGTTATTATTGTCATTGTTATTATTATATATACCTGAATAATTATTAACTCTTTCAGTGCCATTGACGACCATATAAATCCAGTAATAAGGTTTTTTTTTCTTGTTGTGAGTTAAAATAAGTCACTACGAAGGCTGGTCAATTTTCTTTCGCTGCCAACTCTTATATACATCGCTTTCAATATTTGCCAATTAGTTTATTTTTTTCAATGCAATATCTTCATATGATTATTATTATTTTAATTACAAAAGATGTCCCTTGCATTGCCTGAAATAAAAAAAGCAATATTGGGTATTTGGAAATAACATCAATGGGTCGAATCAATTTTCTTTCGCTGCCAACTCTTATATACATCGATTTCAATATTTGCCAATTAGTTTATTTTTTTCAATGCAATATCTTCATAAGATTTTTATTTTTTAATTACAAAAGATGTCCTTTGCATTGCCTGAAATAAAAAAAAGCAAAATTGCGTATTTGGAAATAACATCAATGGGTCGAATCTGCTTTTCTGTGGTCAATAAAAGTCAGGTAAATGCCCCACTGACGATTACAAAGGGGGGCATTCAAAGACTACGACAGTCGTGGCGTCAGGAGTTAAAAGGATACGGTTTTAATCAGATTAATCATGGCTGTATTTAACCAGGAACTCGCGGGGGCAAATAGATAAAACAAAAGGGATTCATTTGACGTTCTCACATCTTTTACGAAGTTTAGTTAGCATTTCAGGTACGTAATTGCGAAGAATATCAAAAGTTAAATGTTGCGACGGAACATAATTCACCGTTGCTGCGGCATCGCGGATTGGTTTAAATCACGTACACTTTAGAACTACTTCCGACTGCCAACATCCCGGTTGTTAAAGTTAGCTAAAGCACTCTCGGCTTTTGCCACTCCACAGTCAAGCGACAAGTGGTAAGATTTATTAATGTCAATTACTTGATTAAATCATGATGCTCTGTTGGGTTTTATCAGCATTTTGAGCTTTGAATCTTAATTTTCGCATTGTATAAGTAGAATAAAACGCGACTGTTGACGGCTTTAGCATGTTAGCTGTTTAGCATGCGCCAGCTAGCACCAACTGCGGCGTTCTCTGCTTGAGAATGTATGTATTCTGGTCGATATTTATCATATTGTCAATTTAAAAGAAAGACGCATCATTCTGTTTAGTTGTTTATACCCTGTGATCTGTACTTGTAACAATGCTTCTCAAACATTCATTTAACGTGACTCAGATGGAATCGGTTTTTCGGCACACTTCACCACTCCCGTTTAAAGAGAAATGTCATTGTAATACTCGTTATGTTACACGTTTATGTTGTTGTTTTTTGTTTAATTCTCCATCAGGATCAGCCCCCGGCCCGCATCAGAATGGGTGAGTTATAGATTGTATACAGCACATAAAAATAGTTCCGTTGTTAAGAATAACAAGCATACATTTCTAGGTACATCATTATTTGATTTCCACTTGTAAGAAACGGCATATCATTGTCCCACAGATGGTGAAGAAAGGACCTATGGCGGTTGTGAAGGGCCAGAAGCCATGTATGTGAAGTTGATTTCTTCAGATGGCCATGAGTTCATTGTGAAAAGAGAACATGCATTGACATCGGGTACTATCAAGGCAATGCTGAGCGGTCCAGGTGATTATTCATATTGCATATACCATATTTAAAAAATTACTGGGAACCTGGTCAGGGCGTAACCCATCTATCTTAAGAGCTTATCACTGACATATGATCCTAATGTGAAAAGGCTGCCTACAAGATGCGTGCCAAGCTAATGAAACATTCAACGTGTCTGAGTGGGGATGCGTATGACAAAAGTATAAATGAAACAGAACCAGAGAAATTCCAGTAACATGTTGTTAATTTCTTGAAAGAAAATTGCCTAACATTCAGTTTTGGTCCGAGTTTTTGAATGAAAACACTACGGCTGAAACACTGTTGTGATGACACAAGCATAAACCTTTTAAAACCTTTTTCAAATTAGATCAATCCATATTTTACTGTGAGGAGCTCCCACTTCCTAGTCTATTTGTACTGGACATCTGTCACTGTCAGTGGCCATCAATGAATTGAGCACATTTTATGGATGGGTTAAGCAGTCTGAAACTGCTTTCTCTGCTGGAGCTCATGGTAAGATTTAGGAGATTGAAGAAGGAGACCATGGTAAAGTACCCACAGAGTGCTCACTTGTTGGTGCCCAAGGAGCTTGGCATAATATTATATTGCTGTTTATTCTTATCAAGCAGTCCTGGTGTCGTTCTGCGTAGGCTCGAGTTAAGTAAGGCCCGCCTCTGACGTGACGCTCCCATCTATATTTAAACACCTATGTTGGTGTTATGTTCCTGCCTTATTCAATTGAATTACTGTAAATAGACATGTTATAACACTACTACTAATTGAGATGTAACAGTCAAAATTGTGGAATAAAAAGATTGTGGTTTTCTCTTTGAACACAAGTGGTTGTGATAATCTGCAGCTATGTAAAACAATTGTTCTTTATAATTTAGGCGACTCTCATTTGCTGTATTCCTAATATGCATTTAGAAATGTATGGGTATCCCATTTAGTGAATGATAAGACCAGGTGAAATGGGGCCTGGGCATGATGAAGAGGTAAAACTACATGATGCGATATGTCAATTTTGGCGAGGCAAACTACTAAAAATGCATTAATATATATTTCTTTAATACACAATTTCAGTAGTTCTGGATCTTTGAGTCTTTTTAAATATCTTCTTGAATACTTTTTAGCAGCACTTTAATTAAAAAAATATTTACCTTGAAAAATGGAAGACTGTGGAACTTTAACCATCTAGCTTTAAATTACATTTGGGTGATGCTATTTTTGGCACTGTTATTACTGCGTAATGATTTTTGTGTTTCTACTTGGCAGTATTTATCATAGTTAACTATAATACATATAATTCTTATTTATTTTGATGTTGATACTTGGGATATTAAATATTCCGTTTCTCCAACACTACTGTAAAAGAAGGCCAATTACTTTTAATATGGTACTGTGTTCTCAGGAAGTCATTCGAAATGCACTTTTGCTTGCATTTCGTCTACCGAAAGTTCTTCATTTTTCTGTCTCCCCTTCCACTCAGGTCAGTTTGCTGAAAACGAAACCAACGAGGTCAACTTTAGGGAGATTCCCTCACATGTTCTCTCCAAGGTCTGCATGTACTTCACCTACAAAGTCCGTTACACCAACAGCTCCACGGAAATCCCTGAATTTCCCATCGCCCCCGAGATTGCACTGGAACTGCTTATGGCGGCTAACTTCCTCGATTGCTAGAGTTACTGAGTTTATGCAGTAACCTATAACACTTTTAGATGGTTTTGAATATTTAACTTGTTTGCCATAAGACCATGGAAAACATTTTGTTTTTGCATCAGAATATCCGTGATTGTTTTGAGTTATTAAAGGATTTCATTTTAATATGATGTATGAATAAGGCAGATTGTGTTTATTCCAAGAATGTGACAAACCTGTCTCTTCTAACCCCCAATTACCCTGCCCGATGTCTTAGTAAAGACCTGTTTGAATTGCGTGTCAAAAATGTGTCTTTTCATACTCAATTGACATCATTTTGGGCAATTGAAGTTGGAATTCAATTCTGTGAAATTAAATTTCATAGAAACTGCTGATCAGATTAGCCTAAATGAGAACCATTCATGCAGTGGATTAAACCGTGAAAGTGAACCCCTCCGAACAACTGTTAAGAGTTTGTTAAATCCAAAGATTACAATTAGGTCAAGATTTCTGATACACTAAAATGTGGAACTGAAACAAATGAGATTGAGTGACAGTATTTAGTTTAACCTATGAAGCACTCATTTTACTCATTGCAATTAACTTGAAGGACCTTAGAGATCATTTGCTGTTATAATGGATTGGATGCCTTATAAGCAAAATTCCATGAATGCAATATTTTCCCATTAAATTTAGGTGAATTATGTTTGTACATTTTTTATAATAACAGGAAAAACAGTTGACTTATTTTTTTAATAGGTTGGATTTAAGTAATGGAAAGTAAATAGCATTTTAAAAAATAAATACAAAAAAAATAACTGACTAAATGATCAAATGACTGAAAGATGAGTGTTCAAACATCCAGTCATCCCAGATAAAATTAATTGAATGTCTATTGTTATAAATATGTTGAATACTGAGATATTAGGGTTTACAAATGTCCTCTACAGAGGACAAATTTAAACTACTGGTAGTCAGGAGGATAAATAACTGGGCTAGGAGACTGTTAACATAGACGTCCTTCATCGTCAATGGCAATCAGGAAGTTAAATACCCGGAAGTTTGAGCAAAATTGGGGGAGATAGTGATTGTAAAGTGTTCAATATTTATTCCCTTCGAATTCGTTCAACTATCTCGAGCATGACATAGCATTTTTCTTTAATTTAGTTCCGCCTAATCATGTTGCTAGCTCATCTGTCAAAACAACTTTGTGCTGTCACGTGATCCACCTGACGTCATCAGTCCCGCACTGGGAGCTGGTGCGCGGGGGCGGTAGTGGGGTTCCATCATGGCGTCGATGCAGGTAAGAGCACAAATGACAGCGGCCCCAAGTTGACCCTGTAACTGCTTTAGTGTACACTAAACGGGCCTTATACCTCGCTGCGTCATCAGCATTTCACGGCTTTTATATGAGGTGACGATGACGCCTTGTGTTAAGTTTCAACTGTACAGGTCCGTAGCTTCGATTTTGCTAGCATTACAACTACGTTAGCACATCATCAAGAGCACCGAGGCTAGCGTAGAAACCAGTAGTCATGCCCTACGATGAAGTTCTCAGGCGAAGACTCTGATACTAAAACTGATATGATGTAACGAGTGGAAATTGAAGGTTTATTCAATTAAACGACGGCCAAACCTAAGCTGTTCGGCTGAGTTAGCTTGTGAGGCGGTGCGAAGGTTGACCTGTTCTAGTTTCCTCTTGAGCTGAACAGGTGCATCGCTTTTACAGGAAAACAACACGAGGTCCATTAAAGAAAACAACTGAATAAACACCAGGACACGCCAAATCACAATGCTTGTATGTGTGAAATGTATCAATTTGGAAATCAACTTGTCTATTATTTACTCAGGTTACGGTAGTCAACATACGATGTCAAATTAAGAGGCACTACTCATTTGGTAGAAACACCACAAATAAATATTGAAATATCCTTAATTATAAACGAAAACTATCCAAAATATATTTTAATTTCACCTAACACAATTGTCTAGAGGGTTAAAATGAATTAAGGTTGACTATATTGGAATGGTTTTACTCTATGAATCATGTTTCTTTGTTTTTTTTATATACATAAACAGAAGCGGCTACAAAAGGAGTTATTAGCCCTGCAAAATGATCCACCCCCGGGGATGACGCTAAATGAAAAAAGTGTACAAAACACCATAACGCAGTGAGTATTTTTCAGATATATTTTTTTGTATATTGACAGATGCCCAGACCCTTCAAGCATATTGTTTGAATCCAAATATTTGTGATAAAAATACTGAGAATATAATAGTGAGAAGTTAGTGCTCCTTGGCTGACCCTTGTTATTTTATAAGCCATATAAAGGTGGAGTTTTAAGTTTTACAGGTCTTGAAAAAAGTAATTCATATAACTTTTTCTTCCATGACAATGGTGAGACTAAAATTGTGCTCTGTTTTGCCTGACTGACAAGTATTCTAACCAGTTCAGCTGGCTCCTGCATTTAACACATCATGATGTAAGCTGGTTTGTCTGGGTGTGCCTTTTGATTTCAAACATGGTAATGAGCCCTTAATTTGGATGACTAATTAATGACTACATATGTGAAAGAAATCTGTTGAAAGTCCCACAAATACAGTTTACAGCCATTCCTCAACTTACGAATGCCTCTAGGTACGAAATTCCCAGGTTACGAAATGTTCTTATGTGCAAATTAGTGATTCGAGACGGAAAAAGATGCAAGTTATGAAATCCCCCACAAAGTAAATGCATTTCCCTATCTGTTATTTTGTTTTGAAAATATTGTCACAGATTCTCACTTAAAAACATTGCTACCTACTACTGGGCTTTCATTTCATCGCTTTCATTCTTTCCCATAATGAAAACACAATCGTTCAATTCAATTCACAACAACCACTATCCATGTTTCAAGAATCTTACATACCTGTCCACCTCAGCTAAATGCTCCCCTTATTAATGATTTATGCAATTAAAAACCGTGAAAAATGCAACGTGGCACATATTTTTACATACACACAGACACACAGTTGCCCATTGTTTTTGTTTGTTTACTTCAAATAGAGAGAACGCTGAACCTTTTTTTCACGGTTTACTGGACAGGCACACTTAACTGTAAGGCAAGGGTGTCAGACTCGGGTTGGTTCGCCGGCCGCGTTAACGTCAACTCGATTTCATGTGGGCCGGACCATTTTAAATATAATATTTAGATTTTTTTAAATAAATGGATTAAAAGAACTGGATTAAAAGCCCTGAATATTCAGTTTTTTTTATAGATCTAAAACAATGTTTATTATAGCTTTTTAAAATATATTTTTAGATTTTACAAAAGGATTTTTTTAACTAAAAACACAAAAAAAATGATTAAAAAAATTACAATTACTGATTTAAAAGGGGGAAAATCAGGAAATTTAATATACATCTATACTCTTCATTTTAATTTGATCCTAAAACAGAAAGTCGGCACTCATGATTTACTTTCCCGGGCCACACAAAATGATGCGGCGGGCCAGATTTGGCCCCCGGGCCGCCACTTTGACACATGTGCTGTAAGGTCAATGGAATCACAACATTCTTGTATGAAAATGTATTTTTACTCTTAATTGGTTAGACTAATGGACAACTGAATGACCTATTGACAGAAATATTCTTAAATTAACAAGAAATTGTTTTTCCAAGATGGGGGTGTGACAGGACTTGGTATAAACTCGTACATGACACAGTCATAAAAAATAAGAATAGAATATAAATATAAACAAATGTATTGAAAAGCAGAGAGTACAGCAGTAACTGAGCCTGTGTGACATTTGCGTCCACTGCCACAAATTAGTTTATTGCTCGTTATAATAAGCGAGAGCTCTTGTATGTGCCGTGTGTAAACTAGAAGCTGAAAGAAAATTGTTGACAAGGAAGTGGAGAGGCATATGCGGATGTTGGATTCAAATGTGAATGATTAATGAACAAAGTGAAATATTTGGCAGTATTTTATGTTTTACTTTGAAATGGTACAGCATAGGGGAATTTGACTTTCTTATTATAAGAGTACTACTTTTTTATTTGCCTCATCTATCAATTACTTTGGATACTAGCTTTGGCTTTCATGACAGCAATTCATTTAACTTAAAGCATTGCCTGTACAGCTACTAAAGCTCTTGTGATGTGACAGTGTTTGCTTTGGAAAACTAAATATTGATCTCCATGGGGTGTGATTTTAGGTGACAAGTGTTACTAGCAGTTTGTGGTTGAATTTTTTTAAACCCTAACCTGAACAATTTTTTTTCTGAGTAAAATCCTGGTGTCAAATGTCTGAATGGTTCAAATCCTGAAGGGCTATTAATCCAAACAGAAGCAAGTTCTTGCTTTTCTATCAGCTTTATTATCAAGGAAGAAAAATAGCCCAGTGAATGTGATGCTACCGTCAATGACCCCTTTTTATTATCCTTGCAACTTGATAAGAGATAACAATTTGTATTTGTATCCTTATTTGGGTGAAAGGGACTTTTCATCCTATTCATATTTCCCCCCCACTGTTTCATGAATAAGGTTTACCAAAATAAATATGAGACATGGCCACAACTGCAAAAAATATTAACTCATTCAAAAAAAGATGGAACTCCAGTTTTATGTTGTGGTCTGGCATTATGTTGAAAAATGATTGTTTGTTTATAACAGATATGTCTGGAGGCAAATATATGTTCTAAAACCTAAATATACCTGATAACAAATAATTTCTGATATCGATCCACTATTGTTCTGAGCAAGATTGGGGATTTGGTGATCCTTAGTGCATCTTGGCTTCAGGGAGACACTGCCATGCAGCTATGAATTTCTTTTATACAAATTGTCAATGCCAATTACTGAAAATTGGTGTGGTGAAAAGTAAACATATCTGCCACATGTTCGTTCTGAATGCTGATAGCTAACTTGTGCCACTAGCTTCGGTTTCGATAACCTTGAAATATAGTCTTTGTTGTTCATTGACCAAAAGACTTCTGAATGACTGACAAAATGCGTCTCTTTCAGTAAGCAAGCTCTTCTCTGAAGGTTGCCATGTCATTATTGTTAACTACAGCAAACCAGCTGAAATTGCCACCAACAAAAAAATAAATAATAATATTTTTAACAGTTTCCAGATGTAATTATTGCATGTGCATGAGCAGATGAATAATGTATTTTTAGGAAAAAATGACATTTAGGGTAAGTTTAGAGCCTTTTAATTCTAATGTAAATTGAGTTAGAATGAGGGTAAACTTGGTATCATTTGTTCTCAGGTTGAAAGCATTGAATTGAAAACATTTTATAGGACCATCAGTTTCTTGCGTCATTCATGTATGCTTCTTTTTTTTTCTCTTGCAGATGGATTGTAGATATGGAGGGGGCCTCTGGCACACTGTACGAAGGAGAAAAGTTTCAGCTGCTCTTCAAATTTAGTAGTAGATATCCTTTTGATTCACCTCAGGTAGGAATTGTATGACAATTTCCTTAATATTAACACCAGTGTGTCACAACACACTAGAGCAAGGGTGTCAGACTCGGGTTAATTTATAGATCTAAAACAATGTTTATTTTAGCTTTTTATATATTTTTAGATTTTACAAAATGATTTTTGAACTAAAAACACAGAAAAAATTGATTAAAAAATTACAATTATTGATTTAAAAGGGGGAAAATCAGGAAATTTAATATACATCTATACTCTTCATTTTGATTTGATCCTAAAACAAAAAGTCGGCACTCATGATTTACTTTCCCGGGCAACACAAAATGATGCGGTGGGCCATATTTGGCCCGCGGGCCGCCACTTTGACACATGTGCGCTAGAGGCTGAAGGCTGTGCGCATGCTGTCTTATTGGCTACAGGCAACACAAGGCAGCAATCAGTCAATGTGCAATATAAAGAATTATACAAAATAGGCTCAGAGGATCGATAAAAATACTTGAATAGTATATTCATGCCTAATGCCATTATGGTCTGTCCAAAAATAATATAAGAAAAGCCATTTTAATTCTACAATTCTAATTATTCAGCGCAGAGACAAAAAAGCCAAGCTCTTAGAATGGATGCGTCTCTATGGCTAGAATATTTGCCTACCAGATTTCATTTTGTTCATTATACGAATAAGGCATGAGTAGCAATTTTAGTTAGTGTCATCCCCAAGAACAACAAAGTGAGGTTTTGGGACCTCACTGCAGCTGTTCTAATTCAAATAAATAATGGAAGGTCAGTCTTAAAGTTGTTGCCAACGCTTAGCTATAAAACATTTTTATCACTTTTTATACTTGTTGTTGCAGCCCTATTGTAAAACCGCTGTTTGTATCTGGTTAGCAACTTCAAAAATGAAGTGAATGATTTCCATAATGTGTCACTTTTCCAGGTAATGTTCACAGGGGAAAATGTACCTGTCCACCCTCATGTGTATAGTAACGGTCACATCTGTCTATCCATCCTGACGGAAGACTGGTCACCAGCCCTCTCAGTGCAATCCGTTTGTCTTAGCATCATTAGCATGTTGTCCAGCTGCAAAGAAAAGGTAAGGGATTCGTAGAAGCTTCATGTTTGAGTCTTGTCAATCTTTGGCATTTAATTTGCGTCTTTCCACTTTTCTTGCTACCCTTTTGATTATTTGATATTCATCAATTGTCATTGATATTTCAACTTTTCAGAATCTCTCTGAAAGACATGATATTTTACTTTTCAGAGTCCCCAGTATTGACTAATTTTATTGAGAAGAATTTCCCTAATAATTATGCATACCTCGTTATATGGTGTTATTATTGTACACATCGTTGGTAAATGCTACTAAGAAAAATTGGTCACAAAATCTGAAAATTCTCTTTACCCACTACGAAATATGATTTTTTTCCCTTTTGGGCAGTTCTGGTATAACAACTAATATTATAGCATTTGATTTAAACAAATTGGACCTACATATATGTCTCCCTTTGGTGGTTAGTGACATAGGGGAATGTTTACTTTTTTCTCCTTTTAATTCAGTATTCATTTTTACAAACCGTTTATCCTTACAAGGCTTATGTTTTTTTTTCTCTCGCAGAGACGACCGCCGGACAACTCTTTTTATGTAAGAACGTGTAACAAAAATCCAAAGAAGACAAAATGGTGGTATCACGGTACGTACTTTGTCTTGGCTATTTAATTGAAGCCCAAAAATTGATATGTTCTAATAATCAATGTTTCTCATTGACTTCACAGATGATACTTGCTAATGTACAAAGTTTGTAATAGCAGAAAAGAAGTCCTACTGACCTACGTAAAGCACTTTTTAATCATTCAGTCTTTGAACTCTGACCTTTGACTGGAACAATGGACAGATACTAAGATGCTGGAGGCTCGTGACTGCATTCTCAAACCCCGTTGGGCAGTTCAATGCATGTTTTAGTCAGTAATAGCAAAGAATGGAAAACCGTGGAACTCTTTAGATGCACTCAAGAAGGATTTTTGGGGGGCCAAGGGGACAATACTAATGCAGTATGCAAGATGTATTTTTGTGTGTTTCCTGTTTTTCAAATTATTGTTACGTGTGTATGCGTGTGGTGAGCGTGCTGACTTTAAAGTCACTGTGTTGTGCAATAATAACCAACTGATGGACGCATACTTGGGCCTACAAATCAATCTGAGTGGATTTTCGGAAGGGACCTGACCATCATACACCCAAGAAAATGCTTCCTAATTTTTATTTTTATTTTTTTAATTACATTTAATGCACTGTGAGAGTTTGTAGTTAAGAGGCACTGCCAGTACATTATTCCCAACACTAAATGCTCAATGGTTTTAGTTTTTTTTTAATTCGTAAAACCCAATCTTCAGTACTCTGGACTGGTCATGTGGCAACAAAACAAGTGTGGCATTAGGTCAAATATGAAGCAAACATAGTATAACTCCCTTGTTTATACCTGTCCAGTCCAAGAAATTAGCAGCTGGGGGCTTTCATTTAAAGAATGTTGCATTTTTCTTTTGAATCCTTTTAATGTCAAGGTTTTTTTGTACTGGGCTGTTTGAAAGGCTGTCTTTTTTAATGTGATATATATATTTTCTTTGTATTTATTTTAAAAATGTCCTCAGTCATAGAGAGAGAAAGTATACGGGAGTGATGACAACATGTTTTTGTGATTCTGCCTGGTCAGCATTATGGCTCAGGTAATTTTTTTTCCAATAAAGATACCTATCAGATGTTTTAACTATATTTTCACCAAAAGCGACTGTTATATTGTAAAATTATAACATGTCTGGAGCTATTGTATATAGGGCTTTAATTTTTTTGGGGCGAGGGATGTTCTAAGTAGGTGACGTATTTACTTCATTGCCTAGTAATAGATGGGCTATAACTTTTTGCTCATTAGTAGTACGATTGTTCCACTTATGACTTGTTCTAGTCTCGAAACAGCATTTTCAAGCGCTTTGTTTTCTCTGTCTCACTTCCCAAATGTTTGTCAGACTGGTCGACAAGCTTGAATAAGATGTTTTTTGAAGGCCTTTGTTGAGATCGTGGCCTTGATCTGTCGACAAGGACCAACTGGAAGACTAGATTGAGTTACAAATGTTTAATATTAAAATTGGCTTTTATTTAGTTCCTTACGCACCTAATCTTGTCTTCAGATTCATGACACAAGGTATCAAAGCGGTTCAGATTATAGTAGTTGGAGCATGCTGCAGTTTACAAAGTGTTTGGAATGAAAGAATTGCAGCAGTGGACAACCAAGACTCAGGCTTGTTTATCTAAAACATGGTTTATCTAACATTAATGCAATTCTATAACTCTAGATTTTATACAAAACACCATGTAATACAGCAATTAGTTGAAATTCTTGTGTTACCAACCCAACATTTGTATTAATTTTTATCTGTTTACACATTTGGTTTTGATTCTCCCAATTCATTTGGTTTTAGAAGTTTTAATTTCAGATCATGTCCTCTTTGTGTGGTTTTAAGTGCACCACTTTTTTTAGTGCAAATATTAAAATCAAATGTTTGCATTACAAGCATTAAACATTGTGACAGCCATGTCAAAGTAATGCATCATATGAAGGTGGCCATTTAAAGTATAACTTTTCCTCAAGAAACCAATAAGAGACTTGAATTTTACATCTTGTTTTAGGTGCGTTCATTTTCTTTTTTCCCCCCAAGTTTAGCTTGTTTGTCTTGAATGATGTTAATAAAATATGGTACTACTTTCTGTAGAAATCACAGCACAATATCAATAACTTTATTGACAATAATCTATGGGTTTATTTTTCTCCAGGACCTTTGACATGTTCTTTTTCAATGTCAGAAGCTCAACAATACTGAAATGATTGTTAACCGTAACGTGATTTTTGTTGGGAGGAAGAGAATGCCCTCACAAATATACTATATATTTTTAACCTGCGGATAAATACGTTTTGAAGGTCATCAATTATTCCTTTTCAATGTGGTTTGAACTCCATTTTTTTCCATTAATATTGAGTGAGCAGAACTTATGAGTGTTTGATATTTATTTTCAAAGAAAAATGTCCTGGGATGTTCAAGCTCTGTGTAATAGGTGCCTGTTCATTTTCATAATCAATAATAAAAGACTATTCACTTTTGTTTACCCGTTGTCTACGATCTGATATATTAGTACCATCCCTTATAATCATGTCATCTTTAGTTCTACCAGGTTGTCATAGTAACAATTTGCTCTCAAATGTTCTACACACTGAGTTTTTAAATAATATTGTGAGCAAAAGTATTATTTGTCCCCAATGAATCAACTTCCAATGCAGGTAAATCTACGTCAATATAGCTTTAAAAAAAGAGGTTCTATTTCGATATTTTACCTCTCGCACCTGAGATTAATTAAATTAATTAAACAAACATTTCAAACTCAAATTTACTACATCCATACTACATTCCAATCGGAATGAACGCTGTTGAAGACGAAAACCAGGACTGAACCATTCTTCAATATAGGGGGGTACATCAATTCAATGCAGTTTTGTCTTAATCTATAACGGTGTTCTGAAAGCAACACAAAATGTTGTATAACACCAAGACACCTTCTATATACAATTAAATCTGAATCAATTGAATTTACACGCTTTTGGCGTATTTTTATTTTGTACCAATACTTATCAAATGGTATGTTCCGACAGCCTCCAGTTCTCTTTAGTGTTTGCCAATGTTGGAGGTGTAACTGGGGTCTGGCCCTGAACAAAGGTAATAATGACTAAAAATACTCGTCAATTTGGGTTAAGGTTGCCTTTGGTGTATTAGCCATGCTGTTGTCACGCCGCTTAGGTTGCCGTTTTGCCCTGTAAGAGCCGAGACCTTTAGTAGATGGAGCGCTATGGTGATGCTAACGAGAGAGGTCCTTGGCCGACCTGCTACGATGAGCATGAAACCAGCAGATGGAACGTTACTCTGACGTGATGTTGCCCAACAGGAGCGCTCTCCTTGTTCCGTAGTCGTCCCGGATTCTTTGCACATCATGTCCGTATATTACGGAAGACTCCTACAGAGAGGAAATGCTCGTTTTCTGCTTGCCAATGTTAGCTTCCTGCTAAAGTGGACACACTGAGAGCAATCATGTATGCTTTAGGGGTCTTACAGCCTGCGACCTAACACCCATCTTCCTATCTGAAGCAAGAAAATACATATGTGCTTTCAGGTGATTATTTGGTATTTTAACTCTGCATTAAGGAATGGCTAAGAGGAGTGGTGCTGTGAGATTGCAATGAATTACAATCAAGCAAGACCTCGAAATGTTATTCAGATGTACTTTTTCCTATTCAAACCCATCCTGCCAACTCTGTTGAACTTGGGTTACTAATTACTGCATTCATGTACTGTGTAAAACACAGAGATGCTACTACTACAGTTATAACCACATGACACAATGTAGTGTTTGTTGCAGAACAAAAATATTACCGTATTTTCTCACATATACGCCGTATATTTGTAAGTAAAAAAAAGATGACTGAATCAAGGGTACGGCTTGTATGCGCCCAAGACTTAATATACTCTTTTCACCAGTAGATATTGGCAAAGTAACATTTACTATTTGTTGGTTATTTTCTGTTTTGCAGTAAGAAAACAACCATTACTGGATGAATTAATTCCTTACATTGACCCTAATAATGTGCTTTTGATTGATACAGTATCTCAGAAATGCCACGTGTGATGATTTTTCTAAAGATTTTCCCTTCAAAGTAACACATTTCTAGTCTCTAATAAAACCATGAATATTGATGTGAAAATTGTGAATCAAGGGGTGGCTTATATGCGAGAAATTGTAAAATTCAACAATTTTAAGGCAATTTTAAGGGTGCGGCTTATATGCAAGTAAATACGGTAAATGAATGGTTGACCCTGGCGCTTAAAACAATTTGGTAAAAGTAAGCATATGAGACTGGTTAGCAGGTCCACCTCACTGTTCTGAGATCCCGGGTTCAATCCCTGGTGGGTTCTGGCCTTCCTGTGTGGAGCGTGCATGTTCTCCCTGTGCTTATGTGGCTTTTCTTCGGGTCCTCCAGTTTCCGCTTATTCTCAAGCGGGTCGCGAACATCTCTACGGCCAAAAACCTAAATGTAACAGATCTTAATACAATCATGTCTTTCAAGGGGATAATGAGTTTTCTCCACAGATCTTGGGTCTATCTTTTGTGAACCTCTTGTTCTGACATACATTTGAGTTGATAAGTTTTGCATATCTTTGCAAAGTTTGTCGGAAAGTATACAAACAACCTAGTAGAAAAAACAAACAAATTGTACCGATTGTAACCCAAGAGTATTTCAGTGTTTCAAATGGTCATAAATGAAAATGTAGCTCTTGAGTTTTTGATCAAATGTAGCACTCCCAATTTCAGTGACTTCTTATTGATGCTCATAGTTGGAGGATTGAAGAGTAACAGGTTTTTGTTTGTTTGTTTTTCCTCCACAAGGCTTTTGGTTGTAAAAGAGTAAAAAAAACAGCAGAATTTGTTTATGAATGGGTTTTTGTCTATGGGACTGGCTGAATATTTTTTGCTTTGTGGTTGCCCAACAGTCGGAATTTAGTGAAATCAATTTGCGAATGGAACTGATCTTTGTTGTATGTCTGTTTCTTTTTCATTTGTGGTGATTTTAAAATGTAAGCATAATGCCATTGTGGCATTCAGGATTCCTACTCTTTTCCGGTGAGGATTAGCAGCAGTAACATGAGCAAAGCTCTTTAATATAAAGCTTCATTGTCTATGTGAATTGGTTACTGCCACATTAGAATGTGTGCTATGCTGAGTGCCTCTCATTTTAAAGTCTGTGCTACTTGCTCTACACATTCACTGGTAAAGTGAGCTAATTTCTTTCTAGAGATATTTCATTTGCAGTTCAATGTTCGTGCCATCTGTTTTGATAAATGGATTTGTGTACCAAACCAACACAATATTCCTAAATTCTTTTAAAAATGTTTGAAAGTAATTAGTGCAAACGTGCACAGATTGAGAAATATGTAAATATGCCAGAGTTGAATTTTTTTTCACCACCATAGTTTTATGAATTTTAATGTTTTTATTTTTTGGGGAGGGGGTGTTCTAGTATAAGAATTTAAGCACATTGGTCACATTAGTCTATACACACACTATTTAACCAAACATCTATACTATACTAGTTACAAATGAATCTTTGTCTCCGCTAACGTATAATTCAAAAGACCCATGAACAGGGTAACTAATAAGTTCAGTAGTATGCTGCAACCTTTCCAGAAAATGAATACCCTTCGGCATACAACAAATAAAAGAGTTACAGTATTATTAAGACTATCTCGGGACAAGGCACCCATCTGTGTATAATGGTCTCTGACTTACAAATGCCATTTATTAGATGTTTTCTTACCACAAATCGGAATGATGTGACATTGATGCCATATTTTATCATACTGCTCTTCTTTCAGTTATAGAGCATGGCTCAAGTAAAAGTACTGACCCCAGCACCCCAGGCTGGTCCTGGCCTATCTTCTGGAGGTCCTTTGGCAGCCATGGCCAGCCCAGGATCTCTAGGTCTGCAGCCCTCTGTTAACGGCACAGGCCCGTCCCCCACACCCGCCTGCATCGCTCCTGCAGCTGGATATGGGGACGCTCCTGTGTCTGCCTCACCACCAGGTATATTATCCAATGTGTCCAATCTTGAGTACACCCGGTCCTTTTTAGTATAATTTATGGATTGTGAGTGAATTTTGGGTATACTATATTTTAGCCTAGATAACACTATCACTCACACTAACAATTGTTCGCCATACCGCATGAAATAAGGAAATTATAATTAATAACTGTGTCAAGGATTGTGAAATGTATAATACCGTATTTTCACGACTATAAGGCACACTAAAAAGTCTTAAATTTTCTCCAAAATAGACAGGGCGCCTTATAATGCAGAGCGCCGTGTGTAAGCTCTGAAGCCTGACTGAGAACACTTCTTGACGTCACGCTTCTTATATAGAGATAAGGAGGACGTGGGTGGGGTCAGACGCTAAAGGCACGCCCCTACAAGGTACCCGTATATAGTGTGGGCATGTGTTTATTGCAAAACAATTTCGGTTTGGTTTCTAAGGCCCCCCGAAGCAGCGGTGAAAAACCAAGTCACGAAAATGAACTCTGAGCTTGCCGTCATTCCCGGAGGCTTAACTAAAGGGCCGGGCTAGTTACGCCACTATTTGCGAATGGATTGTGGCTGCCCGGACGAAAGTGTCTGCTTGCACTGTTGTTAAAGGCACTAACAACAGATGCTTGAAAAGCGCTGGACATCGGCATCAACACAGCTTTACGAAGGGTGGCAGGCAGCGCCGGGCTAGTTACACTAGCTACTATTTGCGAATGGATTGTGGCCTGGACATCGACATCAACACAGCTTTACGAAGGGTGGCAGGCAGCGCCGGGCTAGTTACGCTAGCCACTATTTGCGAATGTATTGTGGCCGCCTGGACGAATGTATAAAACTCAGCGTTCTCGATGACTCATTTGGACAATTGTTCAATTTGTACACAAAAAATGAGGACTTTGATGGATTTGTGGGTGATGATGACGTGAGTACATTGTAAAATGGCTAAATAAAGTACAACCGAACTCCATTTTGCTTCCGTTGCCTTTTTAAAAACGTGTTTTTAGCGTGTGTATGTTTAAGATGGTGTATGTTTTGCCATGCCTGGTTGCGTCTTTAAAAGCGGTGCGTCCTGTGTGTGTGTCAAATACAGAAATAGCACTCGTTACTGTCACTGCGCCTTTAAATGCGATGCGCCATATAGTCGTGAAAATACGGTTGTCTTTTATTAAATAATGCTCAGAAAAAAAACTTTCAGCATTGTATAATAATAATTTTACATCAGACCGTGGCAGATATGAAACAGCAGTTCCAGTTCATTGTTTCTCACTAAGTTATTACAGAACATTAACATTCTGTTTGATAGTCCTTTGTAATGGCGTAAATTTATATTGGTGTATGCATCGCCTTACATAGACGTTAGTAAGCTGTAATACACACTATAAAAAATTGGTGAAAAAAATTGTCTATCACCTACACTGTGTGTTTGTTATACCATGTTTTATAAAGTCACAGCTTGCCTTGGAGTGAAAATACATAAAAGAAAAATGGCTTTGCTCTCAATGGAGGAAGGCATGTAGAAGAAAAATGCACAAGCCCAGGCACATTTTATTGAAACTATGATTTTGTTCTGGTTTTGGGGACAGATCCTATGACACTCTAATTGCACTTTTTTGTCCACTTCTGGCCAATTAAAAGTGCTCTACTTGTTTGCCCGTATTCAGTGTTGTCTTTTGCTATGTACTGTTGTCAGGTTCCCCCGAGGAGAACATGGCAAACCCTAAAGAGAAAACTCCAATGTGTTTGGTGAATGAGTTAGCCCGTTTCAATCGGATCCAGCCGCAGTACAAGCTCCTCAATGAGAGAGGACCTGCACATTCCAAGGTGAGGACAGACATGGAAACTTGAAAAATTAGAATTATATAGTCCAAGGGATTGTATTTGAATAATTGAAGATTGGATATCAAGGTGGCCTTCATGAATTTTACAATTTCTCGCATATAAGCCTCCCTCTGATTCACAATTTTCACCTCCATATTCATGGTTTTAATAGAGTACAAATGCGTTACTTTGAAGGGAAAATCTTGAGAAAAATCACCGCACGTGGTATTTCTGAGATACTGTATCAATCAAAAGCACATTATTAGGGTCGATATCATAAGGAATTAATTCATCCAGTAATGGTTGTTTTCTTACTACAAAACTGAAAATAACCAACAAATAGTAAATGTTACTTTGCCGACGTCTACTGGTGAAAAAGAATATAGCAAGTCTTGTGCGCATATAAGCCGTATCCTTGATTCAGTCATCTTTTTTTTTTACAAATACGGTGTATATGCGAGAAAATCCGGTAATATTTTTGTTCTGCAACAAACACTACATTGCCAATTTTGTGTGTGTATTTCACTGTAAATGTTTACTTCCATGTTGCAGCTCTTCACAGTGCAATTAACTCTTGGGGAGCAAGTCTGGGAGGCAGAGGGTTCCAGCATTAAAAAGGCCCAGCATTCCACAGCTTCAAAAGCTCTGGATGAGAGTGTCCTTCCCAGGCCAATTGCCCGTTCCCCTAAAGTGGACATTAACAGCAATCCAGGTAATGTAAACATATAGAAATGGCCAGCCTGTATTTTTTTTGAAGGGTTACATAAATGGATCACTTACTTTGTAACAAAAACATGACTATCACCTATTTTTGTGGGAACAATTTTATCTTGAGTTTATTTGTGAAAGTTATATATTTCATAGACAACTTAATATAAACTTGTCTTTGCATTATGGCTTTCTCAAACAGCTAAAATAGCTCTGTCTTTTTAAGAAACCTGTCAGCTCCTGACGTGCACCCTTCATTATGTCATATAATACTATACCACTACTATATTTGTATGTTTTTTCAATGCTCCTGTGCTTAGTAAATTTCCCCATAGGGGATGGATAAAGACCTATTCTATCACTTTTACTTGGCCCAATGTTTGGTGGAAGATTCATTATTCCTCATATAACATTTTTTCATATTGTTCCACATTTCCTGACTCAAACAGGCAGCATAACACCAACGGTGGAACTCAACGGTTTGGCTATGAAAAGGGGTGAGCCAGCTATCTATAGGCCTTTGGATCCCAAGCCCATGCCCAATTACAGAGCTTGCTACAACTTTAGAGGGATGATTAACCAAAGGTGAGCTTATTTACATTATTTTGTTGGAAGTAACATTGAAAAGTTCGGGCACACCTGACAAATTCAATTATTTTCATTTAAAATCCATTGGTTATTTGGATCAACAAATTCAAATTTCTATATGTAAAAACAACATAATACTAAAGCTGGTGATCATTGTACAGTGTTACTTCTTCTTACGAAATTAATTGGTTCCAGAACTTTTTTCGTAACTTGAAAATTTTGTAAGTAGAGCAGTACTTTATATGTAAACTCTCTCATTCATTCCACGGTCCTCACACAACTGCCAACTAAACCCTTTAAAATTGGTCAATGTCCCAATTTTGTAGATGTTAAAACACACAAATGAGAGAAAATTATTTATTAATGTCTTAGAAAGAATAACAAGCATGAAATAGTTTTCTCCGCGGCCGTTATAATGGGAGATGTAATATCTGTGTTTGTCCGCCAGATGGTGGCAAGAGGCCGTTCTACCAGGGCCGAAAGCCCTCCACTTTGTAGTACATTTTAGACTTTTACGTGTGCCCTATGTGTGAAAATATGTGCCGCATTGCATTTGTACAGTTTTTAATCGCTTAAGGGGAATTGCAATCATTAATTGGAGGAGCATTTAGCTGAGGTGGACATGTATGTAAGAGAGAATCTTGAAACATGGATAGTGGTTGTTGTGAGACAACCAATGAGAGCCCAGTAGGGGGTAGTTTGGTTCTAAAGTGAGAATCAGTGCATCCACGACAATATTTTCAAAATAAAAAAACGAAATAGGAAAATGCATTTACTTTTTGAGGGATTTCGTAACTTGGATGTTTTTTGTATCTCGAGTCACTCAATTACATATAAAAGAAATTTCACAACCTGAAAATTTTGTACCTATAGGCATTCGTAAGTAGAGGTATGACTGTATTATTTAAAAAGTGGCACCCAGTTTCGTGTTTTCCTTTTTATAAAACATCTCTAGTTCAAGTTTAAGTTTGATTGGTGCTGAGCATGAACAGCCCGCTCCACAGCATGGCCCTCCCAGAATATTGTGCTTGCTCTTTTGTGCAAATACCAGAGTAGATTTTGACCAGTGTTGTGGATGCTTGTATTGTTGAAATATATTTCTCCTTGGCGTATTTTAACCGTAGTTACGATTTGTTGAACAAGTCGTTAGTGCTTTTCTTGGGAAGTAAAGTAGTGTTCTTTCACCACCATAACATCGCCTTTTATTACCAAATAACTCAATCTTTGGTGGTCTGTGGCTTGTCTTTGACCATTCACACGATCATTCGCCCTGATATCGCTGGTATTTTAGTTGGCCTGTCACTTCTGGCATTAATATGTATTGCCTTTGTGATCTTCCATTTCACATGATGTTCCTCATTCAGTGGGAACGCACAGCTGGACTCTTAATGATAGCTTTTTGGAGCCTTCTCTTAAAAGTTTTGATGCCCCTATCTTGCTATTCTACATAGATTAAAAGAGAAACACAATATGTATCCATCCACCTTAGATACATTTTCTTGCATGCATTTTTCAATGAAGTTCAAAGGCTTGATACGTATGCTCACGTGCAAATTTTGGTTTCCAATTTACCAGCGTCAATTGGTTACATGCATTCAAATTGACATAGTTACCCATAATTTTTGCACTTTTCAGTTTCACTTTTGAAAAGTTACTTTGTCTCATTTTTCTAAAATATATCAAAATCAAGTTGCTACCCAAATGAAAAAGGCGTAAGGCAGGGACATTATGTTGTAACTGGGAAACTAACCTCTATAAATATTATCTTAAAAATTGATTCCGAAAATAGAATATTCTATGTCTATATAATTATAGATGCTGTGAAAGGGTAATATTATATTATTTTATACGTCTGACATCTGTCTGTGATCAAGTGACTTTGTACCTCCAGATGGCAGTGTTCCCTCACCTTTTGAAAGCTTGTTGAATCAGTTGGTTAACTAAGAACCGTTTTATAACATCCAAGCCAGAAATGTAATTTAGGTTTACACACAATTGTCAGCAACAGAGGAATCTTAATCCTATTTGCCTCCTTTAATAATAAATTAATGGAACAAATATGCATGTTATTATACAATTTGTTGTTTAAGAAGTTGGAAAAAATAATGGTTCTCACTTAGGAGTTGCTTTTTTCAAATTTCTAAACAGCTCCAAGATTTAAGAGTGATTGAGGAGGCAGTTCGGTATCTGCGCGCCAGGCTGACATCTTCTATTTCATCCACGTAGTACAGTAACAAACAATGAAAAAGATAAATGAGGTTGTGGTGAAAATCTGAACGTGGATTGTATGTCAATGTCAGAGTGACGAATTTCAATGCGGCATGCCTCTGGGTCTGTTTGCTTCTCTACTGCCAATTCTCAAATGAGGCAAAGTGGTTCTGAGGAGACATACGCAGACATGAAAAGGTGAACATCCATTACCACAAGGTCATTAATGTTTTCACGAGGTCTCTTTCATTCACTGGGATTAATGAAAGCGAGACCTTGTGAATATGAATTCTCTTATTCCGAAGACAGACTCATGGCAGAGTGACAGGCCATAGGCACCATCGGTCATCATAATGATGCCACGGTGAAACGAAGGTTTCCATATAACCATGTCCTTACCTCTTATGATGAATAAGAGTGATCTGGAATCATGTTGATGGAAAATCTTCGCATTAAAAGGGCAGTCTGGCTCTGATCCATCAGTGCTTTAATTACCGCCAGGACCCATATTGATTCATTCAGAAAGTGCTTTAATGAGAAAATATGGTGATAATATGTAATGAGCATTTATCAGCGTCTTAATGAATCTTATTTATGGCGAAGGCCCTGTGAATAATTTCTGACCGTCCAAGTCCACTTTTAAATCAGCAATTGCTCTTTTGTGGTGTCGTAACCATCCCATTGTTCATTCTCAAGTATGGCACTGGAGAAAGTCCTTCCCGGTGTTGACGCTTTAAAGTGAGTCAAACAGTGTAAGAATTCCGTCTACATTAGTCATAAGAGCAATCTAAAAATCGTTACATCAACATTTCTCGTAATTTATGAAATCATTTTTTTTCTTTTTTTACAACACCCAATTCTACCAAGTTGTCAATGGAGCAAGAAGAGTAATGATTTCCCAAATGAGAATTTAACATTTTACCCTGAAATACAAAAAATGCCCCCTGGCCCTCTATATGCTGTCCTCCATGAGTGACACCACCCATGTTGAGACAGTGAACGAACCGCTACTCTATGGAGAAATAAATATTCATTCATTAATTTTCTGAATCGCTTTATCCCCATTCGAGTCGTGGGGGGTGCTGGAGCATATCCCAGCTGACTTCGGGCCAGAGGCGTGGGGACACCCTAAATCGGTGGCCAGCCAATCGCAGGGCACGAGCAGACCGACAACCATTCACGCTCACACTCATACCTAAGGGCAATTTAGAGTCTCCAACCAGCCTACCATGCATGTCTTTGGAATGTGGGAGGAAACCGGGGTACCCGGAGGAAACCCACTCATGCAAACTCCACACAGGTGGACCGACCTAGATTTGAACCCAGACCACAGAACTGTGAGGCCAACACGCTATCCCCTCGTCCACCAGGCCGCCGCATTTTCATTTCTCACATCTTAATTTAAATTGTGTTGGATTACTTCTGTTCAATTTCTTTACATAGCTTAGATTTCCCTCAGAAATGTGGTGAAATCCTGAATTATGACTTCTTGAAACAATAATTATCTAGTATTTTGATTTAAAAAAATCAAGTGCTAATATAAGCCCATTTTTATAACTTGTTTTATACAATCAACAGTAAAATACAGAAAAAGCTTGATTTTTGCAATAATAGAAGAACATTAATCTTAATTAATGTTCATCCTGAAGTGACAAAAAAGCTTAATGTAATTAGATCTTAATTAGTCTTCCTTTCTCCAAAACGGATGTCAACATTTTTGCAGCCTGCTAGCATGTAATCCATGTTTTTCCATGTTATTCTGCCAACATGTACTAGCTAGTGCAGCACTAGAAAACTAGACATGATCATCAATTCTGGTCAGGACCAGAATTGCTGAAATAAAGTGGACTTTACCTGATGCATTATGTTTGATGGATTAACTATGAAATGGTAAAAAAAGACTGCAAGATTGGAGTGCCAAATTGGTTTTCTGCATGGAAAATTACTTTAGTGCAGTCATTTTCATTTGTTGTCATGGTCACTATTTAATATGAAAATAATGCTTTCATCGTTAGAGTTCTCAGTCTGCTGCTGATTGTTGAATTTGCTGCATTCTCAACAATCGTTCTTTTCAAATCAATGCTGCCTCAAGGCTTGATGGGAGATACGTGCTCCCTTGCTTTCTTAACTGTGTTTGTGTTAGATTCTTATGTAAGTAACACAAAGAGCATTGTAGTGAAAAGATATGCTTATCCTTGAAGAAAGTCTCCTTGTCAGGGCTGCAGAGCTCAGACAACCACCTGCTTAAAACAAATATGTTGGCAGGCCTTCTTTGACATTCATTCTATATAAACTAAACTCAATCTGCCTATGAGTACTTTTTTATGTTTTACATTTCCCTATCATATCCATGCAACGTAACCAATACCTTTTAAAGCTATTTTTCTAATTCGGCTACTTCGGTCACATGCGTTTGTTCACTGTATTTTTACTGCATTTCGTTAGCTTTGCAGAGCTTTAAACATGGTTCCCTTGAGAAGTGCTGTGTAATTCGATGGTATTATTTTTTTATTGTGGGAATCTTTTCTAGCCAAATCAGACATTTGTTTTTGGTCTTCTGAGGTACTTCTTATCTATTGTTGTGTAAACTTTAAAGTGATCCAAATTTAAAGGGAGTTTCCAAAAGCTGTTGAAACTACGAATGGTTTATTATTTTTATTATTTATGATTACTAAATCAGATTTGTGCCATCGCCATATGAATTAAATAACCACAGATATACCTGATCAAACGAAAATGTATTCAAAAGGATGTCAACTCATGAAGCAATAGTCTAAAAAAACAGGGTTGCAAGAGGATCGGACCCAGATCCAAACCAAACTATTTAGTATTTGGAAAGATTTGTGCTCGCTATCGCTTGTGCTTGTCTCTTCTTTCATGTCTTTTAAATTAAGATGACTAAAGTTTCATGTTTGTGTAAGGCGTCATATCCAGAACTCCACCTTTATAAACTCGGAATGATGACAAGTCACAGAGAGTGAGAGTTGGCTTACGTCAGCTGAAGTCCCTTTCGTAATGGTGTGTTGCTGTATTTTTGACAGCAGATAAATGCCGTGGCCGACCTCCACGATGAAACTGTAAATCGGTTCCCAGGACATCGTCCTGCTCTTTTACAGCTTTACTAGCTGTACACTTTGGCTCAAATCTCTTCCCAAATCAAACAAATTCTGCCATTTCAACTTGGATCTACTTGTGGAGAATTTTACAGCCTCCCATTATGGTGTGTGATAAAGTGAACTTTCATGTCAAACACACACGCACCAATGAGTGTTTGTAGAATTGATCATCTCATCTTTCTCAGTAAGTTGTCCTGATGTGGCAAAGCAACCATAAACCATACTACGGCCACCACAGTAGTTGTTTGTTGGCAAAAGCAATAGAAGTTCTCATGTTCTGTCATTCTTGCCCAGTCTCCTGCAATGACTTTCACTGAAGGCAAGTCCTGCGTCAGATAGTGTGCTGGGTTACTTCGTGACCTCCTGGATCAATAATTTCTCGAGGTCAGCAACTCTTGGGAAAGTTCACCAATATTTCCTCCATTTTAGAATGATGGCTGTAACTGATCTTTGCTGGATTCTTCACGTGATTGTGAATTCTTGCTTGAAACTGTCTGTAGGTAATACAATTTAGGCCTGTTTAGTGGAAACAAACTTAGCCTCCCCAAACACTTTTGCCACAGTTGATTCTTGTTTAATCATACAAAGGGGAACAATCATATTCTAATTCAGTGTTGGGTAACCATTTTTTTTTCTTTGTTCTAATTACAATCACTGCATTACTCTATGTCCATTGGATTGGATAACTTTATTCATCCCGTATTCGGGAAATTTCGTTGTCACAGTAGCAAGAGGGTGAGAATGCAGAAATAGGAAAGGCATTTTAGACATAAATAGATAGGTAATAAGTATGTTAATAAATAAATACATGAATAAATATATAAATAAATAAGCGTGTTGCTTATATATATATATGTGTGTGTGTGTGTATATACATATATATACACATATATACATACATATATACATGCATACACGTAGATGAACGGTAGGTCTTAACACTCAGCCATTTGTTTTGTTAGAGCCTGACAGCTGATGAGTTATATTTCCATTTTTTTGTGATGATTTCAAACATTACATTGATTTTTTTTTTTACTTACACTGCACTAAATAGGGTTGTAGATGAGCTGGTAAGTATCTTGGTGGCATTTCTGCTTGAAGCGGGGTACACTTTAGATCTGCTGCTCGTCAAATGGAGAGCACAGTCCACAAGCAACCATTCACGATTATTTTTACCTCGATACATTTGACGTTTGAGGGAAGCGACAGTTCCCAAAGGAAACCCACAGTAGCAAAAAGAGCACATGCAAACTCCACACAAAGATGTCCACTTCTATCAGGTGCCTATTCACTGTAAAAAAAAATCTAATTTTCAGATTGAAACATTCATTCATTTTCCATACCGCTTATATCATCAAAAATGAAAAACAAATCAGAGGAGTTAATCTTATAATGGCACCAGAGTACGGTATGTCTTTTTTTTTAACAATGGGGCTCATTTTCCCTCTAAAAGGACAATGAACATAAAACAGCAGGTCGCAGTGTAATAATTTTAATGAGGACAGCGGGGTCTGGTTTTAGACCAATTTTCCATCAGCCTTTCTTCTCATCTAGCCAAATTGGCACTAGAAGGGCACAAAGGTTCAGAATTTCTTGTTGGGCTCTCTGGCATGAATATACAAATGATGTAATTGTTTTCACATACAATGGTAACGTAATCATATTCTGCTCAGAGGCTTTAATGCCTGCTTTAACTGAATTCATCAAATATTACTTTTAGGCAGCTGCTCTTACTTTCATGTTGAATATGGTGAATTATTTTTTTCTATATAATAACCAAGCCATTTTTTTGCTTTTGGCCGTTTCCCTCTGAGTAATACTATTGTATTTTTTCATATTTGGAAGTGATACACCGTGTGTCACCATTATTCAGCTATTACGAGAGCCCTGGGGTAATTTTATTGTGGGGTTGGATCTAATTTCTCCTGAGCTAACAGCCAAGCATGGAAGGAGGGGCCCCTGGGCCACTTTTATCTTATGTTCAAATTGTAAACCCCAACTAGTCAGTGGAAACAATGGATCCTCTCAGTTCAGGTGCTCGGATTCAAATGAGAAACAAAGCATCACTCGTGCACTGTTTTGGAGGTGAAATTTGGTTTTTCAATAATGATAGATTAGTAAACCGTAATGACACAGCTGTCTGTAGAGAGATAAAGTGCACAATCGTTTGACTGTGTAATTCAGCACAGCATTTGGCTGTGATTTGGATTGGATTGGATAACTTTATTCATCCCATATTCGGGAAATTTCATTGTGACAGTAGCAGAGGGTGATTAGACAGAACAACAAAGCAAAAGCACAAAGTACAAAGCATATCAAAGTAAATGGGATCATTAAGAATCACCAAATCAGATCATTAAGACAGAAAAGCAGCAAAAACACAAAACGAGCAATAGTGGACGGACGTACTGCCGCCGGCTGCCACTTGAACGGCGCCATCTTGGTTGCGGTAGCTAAAACGGATACAGAACCAAAAATACGTTTGGATGTTATGGTAATATTTTCTTCATACAGGAATACCTTGATATATTAGTTCCTGGACATATGAGGAATTTGAGATACGAGTAAATTTCTGAGCAGATATTTGCCTTGAGATACGAGACAATTTTTTAGATACTTTCTCTCTCTCCCTCCCTCACTCCACATTGTACTGAATAATGTCTCTTTTTAGTATTCAACATCATAACCACTATATATATGTAAAATAAGCCATTTTAGGTGTGATTATTTACCTTTGTTGTATCTATTTGCAAGTATTCCTCTCAGAACTCGCAAAAATTAGCTGTTTTGCAGTTTTTTATTTCGCAAAAACAATCCTGTGCAATGTAGCCCTCACAAACAGTGAGTACATCAGCCCTTTCTGACTGTAGCCAGCAAGAAAGCAGTGCCATGGGAATGCAGTGGACCTCACACAGTTGATACTGTTCAATTATTTATTTTTGTTATCTGTCATTTTAATTACCACAACAGTTGTGTTGGATGAGCATGACTGACTGACTTAAAACCAATGTCATGAGAAACTGCTGCCCTAATGTGTATGTATTTCCATTGCTCTTGTATGGGTTATAATTTCACATTGTTTTTGTTTCTCTTCTTGACATTTTTATGTCATAACATCATGTTTTTGTGCATTAGCAATTGCATGAAGCAAAAAGGAAGTAAAGCAATTAATGATGGATATAGAGAATGAAGTATGAGGAAAGGAGGGAGGCAAAACAAGTACGTATCTGGCAGGAGATTGGAAGAAAATGCAGCTGGAGAAAGAACAAGCCTGTACAGTTTTTCCCCTCTGCAAAGGCTTTTTCACCCTTTTGCTCTGAAAGTAGCACCATCCCATTTACGCCTTGTGTTCATTTTTGTGCGTGACTTAGGGGAAAGGCTTCAACTGCTGGTGCCTAGTTATAATAGTTGTTGTGCAAAGGAACCCACTGCGTGTCATGTTTTTACTCTTTGGTGGTTCATATTTGTTGCCAAATACAAATGTTTTCATCCAGAAATCGACAACAGACCCATGCAAACTGTAATTACCTCAAAACATATGTTTACCTGCTGCACAGTTAAGAGAAAAAAATCCCAAGCCCTTGGCAGATGGTGTTCACGTTTTGCTCCTCCAAAATCACAAAATATTCATGTAAAATATAGACCGAATTGGTTATTCTCTTAAATGTATTCTCAACAATTGGTCTCCAAAACGTGCTATAATTTATATATAGTGCAATAGAAGTCTCACCTCAAATAAACACTGCAGTTATTCATCCCACATAGGTTTTAAGTTATGGGAGATTCATTCAGTGTGGGCAGTATTATGTATAAATTAGCTGCAGCATAAAATCCAAAATGAGCACCATACTCGCAGACAGGCAGTTTTTTTTAATACATGCCTCACAACCATGCCTCTAAATATTATCCTATAAGTGCAGTCTTGAGCTTTGAAGAGTAATTTTCCCATATTCACCTCTTCTCCTTGGACCATGCTGTTCATTTAATTTATTCATTCATTTTCTGTTTTGCTATCCTCCTGAGGGTCCGTGGGTGTGTTGTAGCCTGTCCCGGCTAACTATGGGCAGTAGGCAGTGTACACCCACAATTGGTTGCTAGCCAATTGCGGGGTACAATAAGACAAACAACCATTTGAGCTGAGACCAAGTGCAATTTTTTTTAACATTCTTTTAGTCTACGATGCATGTTTTTGGCATATTGGAGGAAACCGGAGTAACTGGGAAAAATCCACGCAGACACGGTGAGAAACATGTTAAATCCGCAATGGAAGGACAAAGTACGAGATTCACCCCTTGATCTCAGAACTGTGAGGTGCATGTGCTAACCACTTATGTACCGTGCCCACTCGTTTAATATGGCAACAATTTTGCTTTGATATAAATGAAAAGAACCCCAATTATATTTCGTTTAAAACTGAGAAAATAATAGTTGATTATCATTTCTTTTTATTGCTTTTATGAATTGACTGGGATAGCGACAGATTTGGTCAAATTCACATATTTTTTCATCTTAACAACCAACCAAATAGATTTGAAAAAAAAGATCAATGAGAAGTTGAGTTTGAAGGTATTTACATATACATTAAAACTAGGTGAACATTTTAGGCTCCCCGTTCAACTCGTTTGCGTTTCGTTCAAAGTTTTTCAGCCAAATGGGCGAAAGGTCATGGGACGAAAAATGGGTGCATATGGGCACTGATCCAAAGCATTCTGTAAACTCATCAAGCACTTTTAAAGGCAACTAAATGGATTGTTATGCAGTGGCCAAGGCCAATTTCCTGAATCTGAACATTTTAAATTGACTTAATCTATTGATAGCACAAGTGAATCATCTACAGCTATTGATACCGGAGCTGACAACTACTCTGGAATTTCCAGATTTTACCCAAATTTCCAATTCAAATGCCTCACACAACTGTACTGTAAGCCGGAATAATTCGGTAACATGAGTGCATTGTGAATCATCCAAGTTGCAAGTTCTGACGAATGATTCGTCTTGTGCGACTTCAGCGCGGCAATCGATTCGGAATCGATTGCATAAGTAGCCTTTATCGCTTTAACATTTTCATTTTTGTTTTTTACACAAGGGAAGTATTATTTAGGCTGACTAAACCACCAGTCTTTTTTGTTTTGAAACAAATCCTATCATTTCCGGGGTTGTTCTAAAGGAAGTTCAAGTAGGAGTACACAGAACTTATCGATATGTCTCCTCGGAATAATTAATGTAAAAACTTGATTTAAATTGTCCTATGTTATTTATTTTTTTACATTTTATATCAATTTTGCGTGAATCGCATTCACTCCGGATAAACTCCGGAAATGGGACAAGGCAACTCCTGAAATGGGGTCGACGGTGGTTGGCAACTCTGTAATACTGAAAGACTACTGATAGGATCTCACATGTCTGTTATGGAGGAAGTATCAAAAGTTTAATAAAGTTTCAAAGGTTTCCATTAATTGAGTATATTCAAAAGTATGTTTTGCTTGTCACAACAAAAATGGCTTCCATACTAAATGTCACCTTGCAATTTCCAGGGGTAATTGAATGGCAACATGTCTGATTTCCAATTTCTGACTGTTTGATGGATCAAATAAGCTGAATGTTCGTGTGTGTGCCAATTTATCTGTGTTTGGAATACTGATGAGTCATACCTCACACATATATTCAGACACATGCACGCACACAGTGGTCGTTAAAAAAATAGAGTGATTTTTAAATGTTATTACATTCTTCCTCTCCCTTTTGTGATGTTTTACACCCTCCCTACAGGTGTCCTGGTCAGATTCATGCTTTGTTGTCACAATAATAATAATTGATAACACATACACGCAGAGCCAGCCAACAGGCAATGATGTGATTTGCTTGTCTTTCTTGCCTCTATGAGTTTTCGCTGCGTTCTAGGCTTGCTTGCTTGGGTTTTAAACCATTGCTTTCCCACGTTGTAGATTAGGGTCTCCCACCAGCCTCTCGTTCAAAAGCCCCCACCCTTTCCTCTCACGTTCTCGGTTTTCCTCCTCCTTCCAACGCTGCGATCTCCTTTTTCGTTCTCGGTGTTATCCCTCAATCGCTTCCTCTCTGCACCTGTACTCCATGTTCCAGCCCCAGCTGCTCCCATCTCGGCTCAGCGCTGTTGGCCTGAGCCAATGTTGCACTTGGCATATCCTTTGAGACCCCGGGGCTGATCTTGACGTGCAAGGGCCAGGCTAGCCCCCGCCCAGAGAAGGCTCCAGTGGCCTCGAGAAGCTGAGAGCAGTTGGATGAGAAGGAGAGTTGTGGGCTGAGGAATGACCTCCTGCCATTCCGAGAGTAAAATGTTTTTTCTATGACCTGCTGTGCAAGAGATTAGTGTAATACATGAAGAGTAAGCCAGAACATAAACAAATGGCATTTATGTATTTTAGAGTAACTTCATCAAGAAGCAATATGACAATAGTCAGGAGAAAACTATGCAATCATTTCTCTTTTATTGACGCTGATTGGACTGCAACCATCAAAGATGCAGCCGATTCATGCCGAACTAGTTTGTGGTGTAAAGACTAACATTTCGTCAGCAGAGATGCCGCAATAGGGCAGACAACCTAGGTAATTCCCTACGTCTCTCCAAGACTGTTGACATTAGTCCATATCAGTAACATAGCTCTGATTTAACACTGGCAAAAATGCGTCTCTGTTGGGAGTCCCCTACATAGGGGCCCCAACAGACTTTTTGGATTAAAGTACAGTTCAATAAAATGAAGCGGCGTTATCACCTAAAGCACACAAAAAAAAAAGATGATGATCAAGGAAATTTAATTACCATTCTCAAACTACTTATTCCGGCACTCGGACGTTTGGTCCCCGGACGTTTGGTCCCCGGACGTTTGGTCCCCGGACGTTTGGTCCCCGGACGTTTGGTCCCCGGACGTTTGGTCCACCGGACGTTTGGTAGAACGGACGAGGCGTCGACCGGACGTTTGGTAGAACGGACGGGGCGTCGACCGGACGTTTGGTAGAACGGACTCTCTCTCTCATGATTATAATTTTGAGAGCAAGAGATTACCTGGTTGCTCGCTTTCAACAGTAAACTCTGTCTCTCTCTCTCATAATTTGACAGCGAGCGAACCCGGCGACCAAACGTCCGGTCGACGGCCCGTCCGTTCTACCAAACGTCCGATCGACCAAACGTCCGGGGACCAAACGTCAGGGGACCAAACGTCTTTCGACGAAACGTCCGGTCACAACTTTTCCCCCCCACATCAAGATCAAGTTACTTCAACACATTTGGATCTAAACATGTAAAAATTATGGTACAACAACAATCTATTTAATTCGGTCAGTTTATTTAACCCACCTGAATGTCTTTAGTTGCATGAATAGGAACACTTGAGAAATCAAAAATGTTTCAAACTCGTTCATTCCAAAAAAAATCATTAAAATAAATACATTTATAAGCCTATTCCATAGTAAAAGAATTTATTATCAAAAGTCCAAAATGCTGTTGTGAAATATTAGGTGTTTTTAAGCTACTGTTAATGAGTTGTCATGTTTGCATGGAAAATACAGGGGCGTATATAGCATGAAACGATACCATACTATCAACTTGTGGAATGCTTGTTTTAGCTGACTCTAAATTCCTTTAATGTGACTGGATTTCTTCAAATCTTTGTGGCAGTGTACTCTATGCAAGCCCCATATTGGGGCTGTGTGTTCTCATGAATTGGAAATGTATACACTGGCAGAGAAGAAAGCAGAAGACAAGGAAAACGGATATTAAAAACTTGGGGTTCCTCCCACCTCTCGTTAGCTTTCCCACTATTTCTCTTGGCTTGTCCTCCATTCTTCAGACACTCTCCCACTGACCCAGGAGGGGGTATCACCACATGGACTTGTAGACAGCTCTATCATTTTGGTGACAGCTGAGTCGCACTCTGTCAAGACCCAATGAAAGAGAAGAAAATCTATGACGAGGGCCAGAAGAAAGAGAAAAGGATATATGTGTCCCTCTGCTTTGTGTGGCAAACCCAAACTGAGAAATAAAAGCAAGACATTAGTTAAGTGATTGGTTAAAAGGGTATTGTGAAGTAATTGACCCTAATGGACTGCATGACCTTTTATTTTCACGTGTTTAATATACGGTTTTGACTTCTTTTGCACTTTTTATTAGATATTTCAGTTGGACAAAGATATCCTTCCTGGTGATATAATCAACCCTTAGTTTGGTTTACATTGCTTTTGATTAACTCTGCGTCTTGTTTCGTTCTTTCCAGGTACCATTACCCTATTCCCAAGATCTTCTATGTACAGCTCTCTGTAGGGAGTCACGAGTTCATTGGGGAGGGTCGCACTCGCCAAGCTGCCAGACACAACGCTGCCCTGAAGGCTCTGCAAGCCCTCCGCAATGAACCCATCCCAGAAAGACCACCACAGGTGACCTCCCTCAAACAGTTTTAAATGGCTTTAAGAAATAAGGAATGGGTATTCCATAGTATCACCGCCACAACACTGAATACAACTCTTATAATGAACTACTACCGCTGTCTTAATTGGTTGAATAATCAACAAGAAATCAGTAATACGTTTTATTTTAACAGCTATTGTGATAATCCTCATTTTCCAGCATTTTACTTATAAAGTGTAGTATTTCTCTGGTTTCTGTAGTCCTAGATGAAAGCAGACTGATTATTTTTGTCATCAATCAAAACACGTCATTGCAAAACATCTGCTATTACTTTGAAAAGCAATCAATATTTTTCTTTGTGTTATGAACCGAAACAGTATCCTACAAATAATAACTTTATTTTACGAATAATAGTGGATTTAATTTATTGCGAGTAATCATTTGTAGCTGTAGTTGATTAATTCGACATGAACGTAAAATAATTGAATCGAATGCCTTCATTCATTATACAAGTACAATATAATATAAATCGCCATAAAGTACACATGAATAAAAAGGCATAAAACGTTCTATACAATAAAAATGAAATGAGGTAGGAAACTGACTAAAGTCACATAAAACTGAGCAAAGTGCCTTTTGTGGGTTGCGAGGTGGGAATCTTCAACTTTTGCTTTGTACAAAAATACCATATTAGATTTTACGTTCAGCATGTTGACATTGCCATCAATCTATCCAGTGTCTTTCATGGCCACCTTGAAAAATCAATTGTTAGTCCCGGCTGTAAGGGGTGTTCTTATTCTTTTTTTTCTTTAGTATAATATGAATACGTAACCAGCTTTCAACAGATTGAATCCAAATCCACCGCATCTCCAATTACTCTAATGCATAATTAATCTGTTTTTAGTTTGTACTTGTCACTATTTGTTTTTATCTTCTTTTTCTCTGAGTGTGGCTGTACCATTTTCCCTTGAGGCATGTTTGTCATTTGTTATTGTCTCATACAGCAATCAAATTACCCCAGATGCTCACAATCTGCTATTGCCAGTAATTTGCCTTTGTTACACTTTGCTTCTGTTACTTGCCAGACCCGCTTTGTTGTTGCATCCCTAAATGAGCTCCTTTGATTTCATCCCAAGCCGAGTCTTGTTTCGCAATTTGTTGTCCTACATGGTGGTTGTTTTGTAATTGTCTCTAATTATAACTCCAAGTGATACATTATGAAATGTCGTCAGGAAATTCTAAAACCGATATACTATACCAAATTAGAATCTAAAGATGTACACATTTTCTTAAATATTAGATGTTTAAATTTTGTTTCAAAAAATAGGTTTTGGGCCTTCATGCATGCTTGACTGGTTGAACACTCTAAATCACTGGTGTCAAAGTGGCGGCCCAGGGGCCAAATCTGGCCCACCGCATCATTTTGTGCGGCCTGAGTAAGTAAATCATGAGTGCCAACTTTCTGTTTTAGGATCAAATTAAAATGAAGAGTATAGATGTAAATTACATTTCCTGATTTTCCCCCTTTTAAATCAATAATTGTAATTTTTTAAATATTTTTTTCTGTGTTTTTAGTTCAAAAATCATTTTGTAAAATCTAAAAATATATAAAAAAAAAGCTAAAATAAACATTGTTTTAGATCTATTAAAAAAACGGAATATTCAGGGTTTTTAATCCAGCTCTTTTAATCGATTTATTAAAAAAAATCTAAATATTATATCTAAAATGGTCCGGCCCACGTGAAATCAAGTTGACGTTAAAGCGGCCGGCGAACCAACCCGAGTCTGACACCCCTGCTCTAAATTGTCCCTAGTTGTGGTTGTTCACCTTATTTTGCGGTGTGATTGGCAAGCAACAAATTCACAGGTGGCCGGGCTTTATGGGAAGTGCGTCGTCATTGGTCAAGTATATTTCCCGTGCCCCTGGAAGTGAATACGGGTTCACTGCTCTCTTTGGCGTGATGAAAAATTATTTCCCTTACTACTTTCTACATTAATGAAAATACTCACACTTCATTAAATTTAGTCCACTGTCCATAAAACTGAAGATTGCATTTTCTGTGGGCAGAAGGTAGTAAGGTACTGGACACAAGAATAGATGTTTTTTTTTTCTTTTTTGTAGAACTGATAGATATGCAAACTCATTCCTGCCACAAAAAAGTGTGGCACTGCCAGTTTTTGCCAGTGGATTAAAAAATATATATATTTGTTGCTGGCAGATGATAAACAGAGCGGTAAACCCTTAATAGCTTTCGTGGATACGGGGAATCTACATGAGCAGTTTTATGTGTTGCATCTTTTTGCACAAGTCTGATTCCATCCACACTGAATGTTTTTTTTGTTCTCATTCCTGATCATTTTGCCAGGATCCAAAAGAAAATGTGGAGAGTGAGGAAGGCGCTGATGCCAGCAAATCAGAGATCAGCCTGGTGTATGAAATTGCCCTGAAAAGAAACTTGAACGTTAACTTTGAGGTAAGACGATTGTTCGAATTGAGTTTAAAATTCACAAGTTTTTGGTAAATTGGGTTTCAAATGTAATGTACGGCAATACCATGAGGTTTGATATACTCTGAATATTTCAGCATTTATGAAATCCAAAACACAAAACAAACTCATTAATTTTAAATTGTAAACCGTTTTTGCGCAAACAAAAGAAGGGAATATTTCAGGTGTTGCCTAGCGTAATTTGTTTTCATTTATAAAAATTGGTTTGCAGGTGTTTATTTTGCAAAGATTTTTTTCTAGGAAATACTACAGTGATTGGCTTTTTAGACTATGCTGTTAACTTAGTTGATAAATTGCACCCAGCGTTGAGAGATGAATGTTTTAATACCCAATAATATAAATAGGTTTAATTTGTCCTAGATATTTTTGCTGGAACTACTACAGATTTATTTCCCCTCTTCATGGTGTCTGTCTATGTGAAATCATATCCATGCATTGCTACTATCCTGAGATATGAAGCCATTTTCTACCATTAGTTTGTGAATAATGTATTTGGTCGAAATTGGAAAATAGCAGTGATAAAGCATTAAAAGACACAACATACATTTTTGATTCTCCACAAATACATGAGTTTTTTAATTTTATTTTTTTATTAAGAGGGTGAGTTTGTAGATTCAGCCTCCTTCTCAAACACAGATTGAATAGAAAGGCGCACAGGTTTAAGGGAGAACTTTTGAGGGAGAACTTCATCTCTCAAGCCACAGAATTACACTAAATTGTCAGTGAGCCTACATTGTCACAGCCCTCGCCAGATGGGGGAATTGGAACTTTGGGGTATTGTCACACTTTGGATATAGCTAAGCAAAGTCAGATTTTTACTTGTGTAAATAAGTCGCCGTTTTGGGTGCTATTTCAAGTAATGTACATTGAGGTTATAAAATGAATAAACAGTGACAATGATGGAATCTCAAATTAATCATGAATAAACAAGCAAAACTGTAAACTTTGAGCCCTTAGCAGCAACAACCTGAAAAGACAAATGTAATTATTCAAACTTATCCGATTTTTGCTTGAGAGTTGGAACTATCGATGGGCTGTTTGCTGTTGTATTCCCTTCAAAATATTCCGAAAATGATGCACACAAATGTCCTCACAATAGGATAACGCACGACCACTTGCCAACGAAAAGTAGTCTTAAATGAGCGATCACGGGAGCTAACAGGCTAAGGAAGGAAAAACAGAACTGAAAAAATGCAACAGCTCAGCCTACACGCGTATTGATTGTGGGTAATGAAGTTTTATTCTGAGAAAGGGTGCCATTGGCTATCAGTGTTGTGTGCACGAGTATACTTCATTACCCCTCTTTTTGCCCGCGAATGTGCGTTGTGCGTTTTCTGGTCCATGTGTAGGAGAAACTCGTGTTCAGTGCTCGTAGATATCTGTTATACACGAAAGAGATGCGGCAAAAAAGACAGTGCGCAACAATGATAAACAGCCTCTCATGTCATGGCCACCTGGCTTTCTCGCATCTCGATCTAGAGCTAATTATTTGCTCAAAATTTTCCTCGGATCTCAAGCATCTCGTAGGTAGAGCTGCTCGTATGTAGAGGTACCACTGTATCTGGTTCCAGTGACAATATTAATATAATTTTATTACGTGCAGATTCAACACGCATTGTCAGATTGTGCCATTTTAAGGGGGTTAACGCATCTGTCTAGCAATGTTGGCTTAACTTTGTATTTTTCCACTTGCCTTTGTCCATTGGTACATTTAACAGGGAAGCCAAAAATAGTTTCCTTAAACTGTTACCGGCAGTAGCGTCAGCCACCCAAGTTCCAACAATAGTGAAGTAAGAATATCTACTAGCTCAGTCTTCCCGCTTGCATTTTTCATAATGCCACGAGATAGGCTTGCAAACACTGCTCATTCTGAGTCCCGAGTGTCTGACACATAAAGGGTTTGTTTGGAAACTTCAATAGGACTTATGAAGAGAAAAAATGCATGGGGTAAAATAATACTGTACGCAAGTGAACAAAACCGAACATGCTTAACCAAAACGGTTCACTACATTCATGTGATTCATTATACCTGTGATCATCATCATCAGTTATTTCATTGAGGGATATCATTGACAAACATAACAGATTTGTTTACAGTATGGTGCAACAAGGGTTTAAAATACTATTTGATGTTTTCATTTTTTATTCAATTAGACTGAACATTCAACGTTTAAGGTGGTTCAAAGTAGGAGTCCGTTGTTAATGGGATGAAAGTTGTAAACTAGTAAGAACTAATTCTAAAGGGCCTGTACATCTGTTTTTAAAGTTCCCGTCTTCAGCTGACCAAGGGTTTTATAAAAATGTATGTCCTCAGCGGACCTGCTTTTTCTGTTCTCTTTGGCTTTCACCATATCTCAGCTGACATATCCAACAATTTTCCCCTATCGCAACACTTCAACTTGCCAAAAACAGGGCAGGCTCCGTTTACAGTGTGCCCCCTCCCATCCGCCATTGAATCCTTCCTTTCCACTTTTCAGACCAATACTCAGAGAAAACACAAAAGTCAGATTTTTGTGAAAGTAGATAGTAGACAGTGTGGATTTATGAGCAAGACAGAAAATTGAGACACTGAAGGAATTAAGGGGTGAAGAAAACTTCTGGCATTTTGTGCTAATGAGTTTACACAAATTTGGAAAGTTTTGCTGAAAGCTATCAGTCCTCCTTTTTACGCCCTGCTTTTTGGTGGGAAACACTTCGCTCATCAGACCATGACATGGCTGTTCTTCCTGGAACAAGAATAAACAACAATGGTTAAATGTGTTAGTTTTATTTATCATCTGTCATCTGATTGGAGACTCTAAATTACTCCCGGTATGGGTGTGAGTGTGCATGGTTGTCCGTCTCCTTGTGCCCTGCGATTGGCTGGCCACCGATTCAGGGTGTCCCCCATCTCTGGCCCGGAGTCAGCTGGGATAGGCTCCAGCACCCCCGTGACCCTAATGAGGATAAATCGGTTCAGAAAATGAGATGAGATGAGATTTTCTTCCCCTCCCATTTTGAGGCCTTGAGTAACCGTTTTCAGATCAGACCGCATTCCTGTCTCTGCTTTGCTTAGTCATTACTGTTTCCCGATGAGGATCCATCCATCTTCTCTCGCTTATCTGAGGTCTGCTTCCATGTAATAGTAGCTTTATCACGAAAAGCCAGACTTCATATTTTTATGGTTGATCACAAACTGAATCACCACACTTCTTACACGCCTTTAATATGTGACATTTTGTTGCAGTTGTTAATCTGGGTTGGTTCTGTGTTTAAGTGTGCAGTAGAATTTTGCTGCATTTTGGCATCTGTCTTGGCTCTTCTACAACCCAAGATACATTTTTTTTGGCCTTGTGAAACAAATGACCAAGCTATTTTACAACCATAGCGTCCATATTTTTGCTGCCATCATTTCTTGTCTGAGGTATTAGCTTACACGAGTACTTGGACGTGACTGCTTCAGAAAATAAATACTACTTGTATTTCTCTGATGGACATTTTATACCGATCCCTTCTCCTATTGTTTCATTTTTGTAATGTATTTTTCTTCCAATTTTTGAGAACAACACAAGTATTGCATCTCTCCCTAGTGAATGTCCATTGCGGCATTTGGAATTTGTCTCAACTCGACTTATATGGCGCCTCAGTTCCTCTTTCATTTAGTCTCCAAACTGTTGTCGTCTTCATTCAGGTGAACACCTCTCTCAGCAGTACCCATATTTTCACATCTCATTCCTCCCCTCTCTGCTGCATGAAATTTCCTGTGAGTCAGTGCTAGCAAACCCCTGCTTTTCCATCCCTCTGCAACGATGAGGGTCGCCGCCACCCTCTGAGCCAGTTGGCTCATTTAATCCTCCTGTCAGGGAATATCAAGCAGATGTCGGCATCAAAGAGGAACCAATCTATAAATCACAGCTTGTTTGTTGGATTGGAGACTCCTTCTCAAAGGAGGGACACAAGAGTAGTGGGTCTGAGCCAAGAACCATCTTACACGAAGCTACATACCCATCCCACCCTGCAACAGCTTGTCCATCCAACATTCATCATACAAAGAGTCTTTCTTCCTTTTGGATGGACCCTCACTTTGTCTTAGCCTACCATCGGTATCGTAGTTCTCTAGTAGTAGTGCACCTGGGGGACTTTGAACGGTGATGTTTCTAAGGGAATTCTTATTAAACCTAGAGCAGCAACTAATGATAATATATCGACCAATCAGACGAGTAACTCGGTGATTAATTGAGTCGTCGGACAAATGACACGTTTTTGGCAAATTCCTTGACAATTTACTAATAGTAATACACAAGTTAACGTTTTTTTTAGGGTTGTTTTAAGTACAAATGAAGACAAAATGAATGACTGCTTCCTTGAAAAAAATATTTTACTGTTCTAAGTACATTAAAAAAGTGTTTAGTTAAGTAAAGACCCTGAGTATGAAACAAAAGTCTCAGTACAAAAATCAGGCAAAATTAGGGTATAATTGTAATTTAAAAAGTGCTGCTTGGTGACTTTTCTCAATAAGCAAAATTCTGATATAAATTGTCAATTCTTGATATACACAAAATTTATTCAAACAGAAGAAAGTGAGCAGCTACTCATTTTGATTAATGCCAGATTAAAAGCAACACTTAGGTGCATACTACCACCTTATGCACACATGATTAATAGCAGATTGGAAGCAACAATTAGATGCATACTGCCACGTACTGTACCAGTGTATATCTTTCATTCTTCCGCCTTGATTTCCCCTCATGCGCTTCATTACAATGATTACATCCACAAATAGTTGCAGACAATAATCAAATTTGTTGGCAAGAAATTTAATTATCAATTTGGATTAGATGTTGTAGCCTTAATTCAACAATTATTCCGTATTCCTTTTTTCCCCTAAATCCAATCATTGGTGGTTTCTCGTTACAATTATAAGGTATCTTGTAATTATTTTTTTTGGTCTATGCAGTTTCAGATCAATAACAAGAGCAAAATGGCTATGGTTCAAAGCAATCTCAAATAGAGAAAGTCTGGATCATTTCATTCTTCCTCTCAATTTTTCTTCACACTTGCACGAACGATATAACCTGATCTGATGAGATGCTTCCAAGACCAACAGAAAAATCCAGTTGCAACTGATTCAATCCCCTAGGAGCGTATGCTTCTTAAATGCATTAAACAAAATACTACTGACTAATCTAAGGTGCGTAAATGGTCATCTTATATGCACAGTAATTTTGTTTGTGTGACAAACCTTAAGTGATCAAACTGTCAGCTTTGCCATTTGTGCTTCAAGAGCTCTGCAACATGCTTCTTTACGTACAATTGTTTATTCATTGTAATGGAATGTTGACAGAAAAAAAGCTGAAAACCACAGCGTAAGGTTTCATGTTTTGTTCATATACTTCTTTGGTGTGATTGCCACAAATAGTGTAGTAATTTTATTTAGTTAACTGAAATCAGCATGCACTTAAAATTGAATGGACAATAATAGGGACATTATCCTTCAGTTCCTGTAATGGTGTACAATTAGCGTCTGCTGTTGTTGAGTCAACTATCTCAGGAATGCTCATGGTTCCACTTATCAGTTTTAATCAGTTCACCGAGGGGAAATTAGCGGTTTGAAGTTTGTTTGATTTCAATAATTTGTACTGTGAGTTCCACAAATTGCTCTGCTCTGATTAAGGACCATTCTATGAACACTGATTATATTTATATTTATTTATATATATGTATGTGTGTACATATATATATACATATATATGTATATACATATATATATGTATATATACACATGTATATATACATACATATTTATTTATTTATATATATATATATAATTATTTTTTAAATCAATATAGATATATAGCAAAATTTTATATAGGTGAACTTTACATATTGTTGTTTGAGTGTGAAACAATTCTTTTCTTATTGTGTTTATACAAATCATATTTTTTTGAGAGCCACACCTGCTACTTTGTCTCTCTCTCTCTCTCTCTCTCTCTCTCTCTCTCTCTCTCTCTCTCTCACTCTCACTCACTCGCTCTCTCTCTATTCACTCACTCACTCACTCACTCTCACACACACACACACACACACATTCACCAACCCGCACATTTACACACACTGTACTCACAGACCCTGCTCTCGTACTTCACAGGAAGTAGATGTGATTGCAGAAGCATGACCTAACGCCAGCCGGTGTTTGTTTTAGGTCTCCCAGGTGACCAGAGGCTAGAGGAAGGAAACTGAGCCCTCATCACTAGAGACTGTCATCTAGGAGCATGTTTCTTTTAATGTGTTCTTGTACGTCAGTGCCTGTGTGTGTGTCTTGTATATGAATAACATGAGTGTATGGGTGGGTAGTACTGTGACCATTGAGAGCAGATGTTTTAGACCACCTGGTTTAGCTGCTTGCAGGGTGTGCTGCACACGCTTTGTAACGCACACTATGAACAAAAAGACAAAAATGTGCATTCCCATGAATCTGTGGAAGCCCATGTACATGCAGGAATGCACGCCTCAGTCAATGTTTGATGTACAGTACCTGTCCGAGAAAATCTGAAATGAAATCAACATTTTTTTCTACTTGCTAGGTGTTGAAGGAGAGTGGACCCCCGCACATGAAAAGCTTCATGACCCGCGTCACGGTTGGTGAATTCTCAGCTGAGGGTGAGGGCAACAGCAAAAAGCTATCCAAGAAGCGTGCCGCAGTATCCATTCTGCAGGACTTGAAGAAACTGCCCTTCATTCCAGTTGTGGAGAAACCCAAAACACACTACAAAAAACGTACAAAGACCATCCTTAAGGTATACAGAATGGGACCATGCCCTATACTGGCCAAATCCTAACCTAAAGGCAAATATAATTATGCAATCCTAATTGATCACTCTAAATACATCCCACCCCCCAAAAAAATATATCTGACTCCAATGATCGATGCATATACATGCCTAGAATATAGCTTGCAAATTTCATTGTGAGCTGCCCATGAATAACGGAAGAATAGATAACAAATGTAATGTACACAACCCCAACAATATGACTGGCTACTTGACAAGGCTTCAGCCTGTAAAACATCAGGCTAGCGCTAAGCCTTGCTTTATGAACTGATTAAGCCAGCTCAAATGAGAGGCACTATGTCTTCTGAGACAAACCAAAAAAAGTTTTCTTGTAATTGATCAAATTCATTGCCCTTTTTAATTAAATAACCTATTTAATTGGAAATTACTCAGTTATTTCCTTTAAGAGTGATCATGTTTTCTATTCCCTGTCATTTCTTCTTCTAGACAGGACCGGACTATGGTCAGGGAATGAACCCTATCAGCCGCCTGGCCCAAATCCAGCAGGCCAAGAAGGAGAAAGAGCCAGAGTATTTGTTGCTTTCTGAGAGGGGGATGCCCCGACGCAGGGAATTTATCATGCAGGTATGTCCAGCCTTACATTCCAAGATTCCCACTAATGCCTCTGATAAGGACAGCTAACTTATTTTTTTCTCATGGACAAGTCAAATGACATGTATATTTACCCTTGTTGACCTCAAGTGTGAAAATCCCCCAGATCTACCTTAGACAAATGATGCATAAAATATTTTTCCAAAATAATTTCTTTTTATTTCTATTCTATTTATTAATCTAATATTTTTTGGTCTGGCAATTTTTTTTTTCATAATCCCTTTTTTTTAAAAGTGAAACACTCCTATTACTAACATGGTTTAAACAAAAGCTACTGCATTATCAGGCACGACAATAAGACTTCATAAAGTCAAGTCAAAGTCAAAAGCCTTTATTGTCATTATACAACAGCTGCGTATAACAAAATATATGGATCAATATTGGTTAATCATTGTTCGAATTTCTCTTTAGCACACCTCCATCTAGTTGATGTATAACTCAAATCCTAACCACTGCTACTGCTACTACTACAGTTCCATCTGGTGTTTGTATAAAACAACCAGTCTTACTATTATTACCATCTAGTGCAGAGGTGGCCAAGTCCGGTCCTCGAGACCCCCTTTTTCCCTCCACCAACACACCTGAATCAAATAACCTGGATCGGTATCAAGCTTCTGGACAGATTGCTGATGAGTTGATCATTCTCCATGCCCATTTGATACACACATTAATCTCTGGAAATGTACTGTATATGCATTTCTTTTATGCCCGATTCTCACTCCTCTTAAACATCCTCATTGTTCTCTGCCATAAACACAGTAAATATAATTAATTCCTACTCAGGTTTTCTCTTTTGTCAGGTCTTATCATTAATTACAAAGAAATGTTTCACCTTCTCTTAAGTGCTTTTAATGGACCTAATGTATTTATTATTTTAAGAATTATTGTTTTTCCACAAGTAATTTATTGGTCTTCTCCCCTTTATGACTTCCTTGTCGCCCACATGATGCATTCAAAAGAGCACTTAATGAGCATGTCAGAGCACTTTGAGTAAATGCACCAAAGTTTGGCTTTTCACAGGCTCAAGCTGCCCTAATGTTATTTGTACAGCCTAATTGTCTGTTTGCATAACTTAACGACGTCTGATATCCTGTCGGAAATAATCTGTTTACATTACAAGTTGACAGATTTCATGTTTCAGGATCATTGAAAAGCAAATATTTAAAATTGACTTTTCCTTTTTTACAAAATGTTAAATAGTAGTTTGGAGTTTGGTGTGGAGAAAAACCGGTGTTTCCAGGCTACAAGTGAAAGAAAGCCAATTAAGCATGGGGTGTTTCACAAGAATACATACACATGTACATGTACATGTACATGTACATATTTATTTATTTAATACATATTTATTTATTTGATTAATACATATTTATTTATTTAATACAAATGTATTTATTTAATACAGATGTATTTATTTATTTAATACATATTTATTTATTTATTTAATACATATTTATTTTAATCCACATTCTGCTATGATACTGCCTTTCGGAAATCCCTTTTTATTAAGAACTGACAATATTTTATCAACTGTGTATTTCATGCAGGTGAAGGTGAACAATGAGGTTGCCACTGGAACAGGGGCAAACAAAAAGGTGGCTAAAGGGAATGCTGCTGAAGCAATGCTGCTGCAGCTGGGATACAAAGCCTCCACAATCCCTCAAAATCCCACAGAGGTACAACTTTATTACGGTGCACATAAATAGTTTATTATTTTATAATATGTTTGTTATGAATTCACAGCATTTTGCGGGCCAACACATAACAGCACCCCTCAACATTTTATTCTGCAACGCCAGTTAACTATATTTTACATCAATTATTTCATAAACTTCTTTGTAAAAAAGAAGTCTTGATCTTGAAATCGTTGTCAATGTAGCTCTGTTGTCTCATCCAACTGATTATTTTGCCAACCAAACAAAATACATATGTAATTCAAGTCAGTAATATTATTGACACCAATGTTAAAATTCTGTTGCACATGCGTTTTTGTGAATGTGTATTTTTGTCGGGAGACATGCATACCACCACAGCAGCAGCACACTGAATCAGAGCTTTTTCAGGGTGCAAAACATTGACAACCCCCCTGATTAAATAGCTGGCCTAGACAGACACTAGGTTCCTTAAGCGTTCTTGCATGTGAGCGCTCGTCTCTTTGTGGTCCAAACAGTAGGAAGGAACTTGTCTGACATGCGTGGAAAAAGCTGTCTGTTCAAGAATACATCTCTCTTACTTACGCACTCCCCTTCCCCTCTTCATCACCGCAGATGGACAACAAAGGCTGGAATGGACAAAAGGCGTCTTTTACTGAAGCAACAAATAACAGTGAGTATTGGCACGTCTCTCTTTCCATTTCCTTCTGCTTCCCTTTCCCCGTGTCTCCATCGCTGCCCCTATCCCAGGTGGTTTTAACTGCCGAGATGGCCCGGCGTTTAATCTCTGTGACTGGTCAATGGGCATCTGACTGTCAGATTAATCGGCCGTGCATCCTTGTGGGGAGCCTGCGAATTCAGGCCCATTCACTCATGCTTATAGGCACTGCACACTGAGGCCCTTTGGGGAGGGAGCTGCCTTCCTGTGCACAAAACATCACATTTCACTCAGGATTAGCACACAAGCGCACATTCAGATAATCTTATGCATAACCAACGCATACCACAAGATGATGCAGGCCATATGTATGAAAACATGATCAAGAAGTTACTAAACAGGGCATCAAAGATGACAGGAAAACAACTGGAGACAAAATGAGTTATATAAAAACAATTACAATAAAGATCTACATCTAAGTTTGAAGTCATCCACAGTACTGGTTGAAATGCTGTTTTTAAGTATCTTTAAGTCAAGTCTTATATTGAATATAATGAATATTTGCGGGGATAGTCAAAAGGTGAGCTGTAAATACATTCCGACAAGCGAAATAAACATCTATCGTCTCTCTTGTGGAAAGATATATATTTTTCTGATATTATTTTTAAGAATATATTATGCAGGTGTACATAGAAAAACTTAGTATTTGTATCTTTTACATTGGGATAATGGCGTGTGTTCAATTCATGAGGAAGCAGTTCGGTCAGATATGTTTCTGTTGTTTTCGCCAATTTAGAATATAGAATTAAATGCAGATCGAGCTGTCATAACAATTTTTTTAAACCAACAGCTTCCCCTTTGTTATACGCACACACATGCACAAAACACACACTGTACACTGTATGTGAATATATTACAAACATAACTCAAGACAGAAGTGACTTAAATGCCACCAGCTGGAGAAATAACAAAGTACTCCATGTGATGTGGGACAGACAACAAAGAGATCTGTATTTTAAATTTAAATGCGCTGTCATCAACCAGATTCAATTGAGGTTCTTTGGCAGTGCTGCCATTCCCCGACACGAATATGCAACCACAGTCTGAAAAAAAAGGTATTGAAAGGGATGTTTGAACTTGATGACAAACTGTATAATATTGACATATGACTAAATATAGTTGTTTTCTCTGGGTACAGAATATCTACAAAGGATAAAGACAATTAATGAAATTCACATTTGTGATTTGGCCCAATTTGTCTTGTGAAAAGTCATTTGAATCACATTCGTAGAGAGATGTTTGTACTTTTGCATTAAATATTGTGGTTGTGGTTTGTATTGTGGTCTTCACATGAAGCAATTCCTGTCTCATTACACAAGAGCAAAGCTTCTTGGGGAATTTCACTCATTTATTGATGATATCTGTAACCATTCCCATTCATAGTTTGTCTCTTAGTCAACATGAAGATAAATTCTCAGCTCATTAGCTTTTTATGATCTCCCAAACCACATTCAACACACTAATAAATCTGACATGTTTTCTGCACAAACATTTACATACAGCCCACTAAAATGTGTTTTTGTTGTTGCCTATTGCCATGACTGTCAATGCAGGATGGAAACAAGCTTTAATCTCCCCTAATTGTCCTATTTAAAAGCTATGTTTTACAAGGATTTGAACATTGTAGAGGAATAATTTGTAAATCATTGGTTGTGACATGGACTTGACTAGCGCTTTCACGTATTTCCTTCAAATGTACCATTGCATTGAGTGAGAAACTCATCCTCTGTATGCATCTGTGTAAGGGAAAGAACTGCAAAATGTGTGTTTAGCATGCACAAGCGGCATATGCTCTGTTTTATTGTGTAAGACACTGTGCTGCATTCAATGTGCTTGTAAAGTGTTACATAGATAAAGGTTTGATTAATTGATCAATTGCAATATAACAACACTTTATTGTGGAGAAACTGAGAAGTTTATACTCGTAAAATTTGGCAAATTACATAAAATTATCTCGCTAACGATTTGTTTATCCCCTGTTACCTCATTTTCAGTTTCGGGCAAGAATTTTCATTTGAGTGCTTCCCAATGCTGCTCTGGCACCACCCACACTCAGACCTTTAGAATTAACACCTTTGTTTAAATAATTGTCTCATTAGAGCTGAATAATTATAAGCCCACCACAATTATTTCAAGAAACAAGGTACATCTGAAGAAAGATTTTGTGTTTGCGTTACCTAACATGACGTGCACATCATTGTCCTTGAATGCATCCGTATTCATTCCCTATGGTTAGTTAGACGCTGCGCCCAAATAACGCTGTGGCTTAGAGACTAGAAGGAAACGTCAAAGAGAAGTAACAGGAGTGATTTTTCTCTTCAATTCCCATGGGTCCTGCAGCCAGGCTTTTCACTCGAGTTGCCACATTTCATTTCCTGCTGTGCATGTGTGTGTGTGCGTCTGTGTGTCCGTGCATTGTGTGCATGTGTGAACTATGCGAAGGTCTCGCTCAGCCATGGTGATTTATAGCAGCAGGCTATGGCCCTATCTGTTTTCGATCAGTCTCATGCGTGGCTCTGGCTTCCCTCCAGCGCTCCCCTGGCCGGCCAGACGACGAACATGGGCGGAACCCCTCCAAAACTGCCCCAAAGCTTGGACTGCTCTCCTTTCGTTCTCTTTTTCTCTGCTCTACCAGTCGCTCTGCCCATCCTTTGCTTTCTCTCGTTTGGCCCGACTTAATGCACACAATTTCAAAGTGCTTAGACCGCCCAGATCTTCTCATTGGAACATCAAACAATCTCTGCCCATTGAAAACATCATTACACCCACTCAAGATACAGTAGACCAGCGCTCACGTGGCTTGAGCCCCCACGGTGATGTCATATTGGCCAGTATATGTAATTTTTATAACATTGCATGCAGGATTCTCATGAAAGTTTGTGTAAATCCAAATAAAAATTGCCCTCCTGACTGGAAATAAGGGTAAAGCCGTGGAGGGTTATGTCATGGGTGACGTGGTGGAGATTGTTAGAGTATGAGTAATAGCGCCTGGGTTTCATCGCAGATTTCAGTGCCCACTTCATCTGTTAACATTGGGCAATAGGGTTCCAGAAAGCTACAATTTAAGTGCAAGTGCACAAATCTCTCTCTTGTCTGTGTATGTGAGATGACCATAGTAACTCAAACAGGAAGTATGCTGTCAGTCATGCGCTCACTCCAACACTTTCTTCCCAGCTGTTGGTCCGTACACACACAAACAAGCACAAAGACACACACGCACACAGCTGGTCTTCCTGTCTCTGATGACCTTGGCAGGATTTAGGAGGCTCTGCATGGTTTTCACATTCACTCCTCCACACCCAGGTCCTCTCCCATATAAAAACTGGCTCCTACTTTTAATGTCTTTACCCCAATTCACATCTCCCCCTATTGGTCTTTCACGCCTCATATGCTTTCAGTCTCTCTTTTAATCTGAGCCACTAAGTGACGAAAGTAACCCAGCCCATTGGTGATTTCTTCAGTCCACCTGTCACGGCCGTTTTAGGATAATGATGTCAGCACCACAGATGTCAAGATAAATACATAAGATATAGTTAAGTGATCCGGATCAGAAGAGTCTCAAACTTCTGTCTTGTTCATCTGAATGTAGTCCCATTAAAGAGATGCAGGTCAGAAAAAACAGATGCCTTGGACAGTTAAACACAGATCACACGGACCATTTCTTTAGGCTACCGAAAAGTAGTTGCAGTAGGCGAGACACAGAACCATCTTTGCAATTTAGTGGTTAACATTTGGACAGACATTGGGACTTTCTCATCCTTTGTGGTTGACCTGGTTTACTCATCCGTTTCCAAGAATTCCTAACAAAGGGATAACTGATTTTAGTCATTAATCCAGAATCAGTCATTGGGTGTTAAGTGTTATTTTGTAACTAGCGTCAATTGCCCAAATAAGGCAACAAAACACTGCTTCTAAAGTGCTCCAGGATGGTTAAAATCCCAGTGAAGGCTTATGAATTGTCCGTGTCCGAGTTCTTCCCTCTATTGCATTCAAAGTGATAGATTTCACTGAGCCAACTGTGCTGTTTCTCATTACTGATGCAACTCTAGCTGTTGTGTTGATGTTGGTTGATATGTCTGTGTTTGTGTTTCCGAGTGAAGAAAAAAGAAGCTGCGCTTCTATCCCACCGGATGCATTGGTTGAGCTCTGATCTGCCAAACTACACAGTGATGGAATGACACTTTTGGAGCCAAGATTCACAGACACACAGCGATACACACATATGGGCAAATGAATTTGTATGGCTCTCATTTCAGTGGTGAATGCATGGAATTGACCAAAGATCATGATCAAAGTCAAGGCGGTGATTCACACTTTTCCAACCTTTACTTTGTGAATTGTGAAAGAATCAGGGTAACAAGAAATGTATTCTCATGTGTAATGTTTTTATTTCATTGGGTGTCTGAGACTTAATCACTAAAAGATTCTGAAAATGAGAACTATTTTCATTAACTAATATTTTGGTGAAATACTGAAAAGCAACAATTATACTAGAAACCTTTAGCCATTCTCATCACCCATATCCAGCTGACATCCCTTTGGGGGCATGTTCTTAAAACATCCAGGGATTTATCTGATTTCCTCAACGCACACTCACTGCCCACTCTAACACACAGTTGGATCCGTAATTGCCTTTAGAACTATCTTAGTTCTTTGTGGGATAGATTCAGTAACTAATGTATTGTAAACATTCCTCACATAGTTTGGTCCATATTGATTAAGTAATGGCATCATTCAGTTGCTGCAGATTTGTTGGCTGTTCATCTTTGATGTGAATCTCCTATTCTACTACATCCCAATAGTGCTCTGTTGTATTGAGATCTGGTGACTGGAGGCATTTTGAATACAGTAAAGTCATTGTCACACAATGTCCCCACAGTCCGAGGCGATTCAAACTTTATGACCAGGTTAGGTCCCTTGAACTGCTAACCATCAAAAGGTAGGCACACTGTGATCATATGTGATTGAATATGGTCAGAAAAAGGCTCATGATGGATTTGGTTATCAAATTTATCTCACCACCAGCAACCTATACGAACAATACAAGGCAAGATGGATCTACATATGCGTTCGTATTGTTGACGCCAAATTCTGACTGTACTATGTGAATGTCACAGCAGAAATCAATCTCCTCTAGTTATTTATTTGTTCTGACTTACATTTAAGTGAAAACAGCTCTCAATTTCTGTACTGTATTTAATTCACATTGTGCTCATGTGCCACTAAGTTACCATTTTTCTACATCCTCTCAGCCCAGAAAGGTCTTCTCCACCTCAGCCCTGATGTCTACCAGGAGATGGAGGCTAGTCGGAAACAAGGAGGTGGTTCCCCAAGCCCCAACAACAGCAGTTCCATCAACTACATAGCCCCGAAAGACATGGGCCCCTGTACCACCTCACTACCCCCTGGACACACTCCATATTTCAGCAGTTCACCCTCCACTCCTAGCCCGACGGCCACCATGGCTAGGGAGTTGCTGCTAAACGGACAGTCACCCCTGGCCGATGCCTCGCTGCAAGGAAAAGGGAAGACCTCCTTGGCCTGTGGTGTCTCAGTACAACCCGCACAGCAGCTGGAGTACCTGGCTCGCATCCAGGGTTTCCAGGTAAGCTTCAAAAATTTTAGTTCTCCGATGTTGATGTTTTTCTTGCAGTTGTAGTGGAAACACTAACTTAACCAGAGTACCAAAAGGGATTGTACTCTTTACTGCCTTATTTAGATACTCATTTAGATTTTAATTATAAGCAATAGATTTCGAGTGAGAAGCAAACCTCATTGATACTTCATAACTGGAATTGACACATATATATATATATATATATATATATATATATATATATATATATATATATATATATATATATATATATATATATATATATATATATACACACACACACCGCACACCAGAACACACACATACTTTCACATACTAAGAGTTCCAAACTTCAGTTGCAGATTTTTTTAAATAATGTAAAAAAATGCAAAAACATTCATTTTCTCTTAAAATGTAGAAAGTTTTCTTTTTTTTTGGAAAGACTATTGTTATTGTTCAGAACCTTCCTTAGTGTGTTCGTGTGTAACCTGAGAGAGCTTTGCTGCCTGGCAAAACCCAAACACACTAGCACGTATGCACATACACGCACACTTGCACACACGCAGCAGGTTCTGTTTAGTGGGATTGAAAAGTCAGGATAAGTGTGTGCATGTATTCATTTTAAGCGTCTCTTGTTTATTGAAAGTACAGGCTGTAATCTGCATTACTGCCTTTAGACTTTAATCTTTTTCTGTGAATCCCTCCCTGATGCATCTGATGTGTGGTAACAAACACATCAGAATAGGAGTATATTTCTGAGCCAGGCTGTAATTGAGTCATGCAGGCAATGTGTTTAATTGAGCGAATGTTTTCTACCATGCACGTGATGAGTCTGCATGGAAAAAAACTCTAGCTCATGGCGTTTCTCTTACATTAATGTGTTTCTGTGGTCAAAACACACCACAGAGCCCCCAAAGTACTATTGCTTTTCCATAATAAAGATGTCACTTAGTGTCAGTCTGTCAATGACATAACACGATAAGATCCTAGTCTGATTGTAATGTTGTTATGCAAGTGAGTAGATTACAGTGACCGCTCAAAAATGAAATGAAAAGAACTTAAGACCAAGTGTGTTACACTCAACCAAACAGCAAGCTCATGTACCTGCTGAGCCCTACTTTTGATTTTATCTTTCCAACAGAAGCTCAGAACTAGTTGAGCAGCAGTGTGTTGTTGTATTGTGCCATTTTGGAGGCACAATGCTGGCGCTTAGCGTGGTTTTATGTGTGTATTTCCTATTAATTTTGTTGGCGTGTTGTTGGCAGCGTGGCTGTGTATGCTGTAAGAAGGACAGAAACAAAGATGCAAGATTTAATAGGCAACACATTTTTTTGCTTGTCTCTGGTTTAATTACAGTGTAATTGTCCTATATTGCTACTAGTTGTTTCGCTTGACGTATTTGACCGCATTGCCACCAGCCTCACATCTACACCAATAATATGGCTTAATAGTGCCATCATCCACTGGAACTACTTCACTGTATGAACCTGTTCCTCACGTTGAAATAAATGCCACATTTTGGTATGTAGAAAAATCTAGGGTGTAGTCTGTCTTTTGCCGGAAGTCAGATGGGTTAGGCTCCAGCAACCCCTGGAATCCTTTCGAGGATGCGCGGTATGGAGGATAAATGAATAACAAAAGCAGAAAATTACATATTAACAACATACCATACCGTGTGATTACCGTACATGATTGTTTCTTTTAGAGTAGCACCGAGTTGAGATGCCATGTGACCTCAGCAAACTGGGTGGATAGCAGCTTTTGCATGTTTGCACTCAATGTTTTACTGTTTTCTTAGCTGTCACAAAACGACTTCAAAGTACTTTGAAACACATTATACTAATGACAGCAATTGTTCGGCATCCCTGCTTGAATCTTAAAATCATACGTACTCTAGGATCCTCGGGGAACCGACTATTGACTTAAAATAAATAAATAATATATTGCGGATAGCATCCTTCCTATAATCCTGTGACACTCCCAACTAATCTTTGACTGGATCCCATAATCTTTCCACCTGCAACATCCATCAGAAATAACATAGTCCTGATAGTGATCAGTTCTGGTATTCAGCCATCAGAGGCCAGATTGCGAAAAAGACTGGAAGAGTGGGAGGACCGTGCCTTTTGCGGTGCGGAATTTTGACAGGAAAGCGCATATTAATGAAAACATCCTTGGCGGGTGGCTTATGTCATCGTCATTCAGTAGATTTGCAGGATTTCTCACACTCTTGCCTTGTTTGTTCTTCTGTCCTCTACTCCTTCTTTGGCCGTGTTGTGAAACCACTTCAAATAGTGTCGACTGCCTCTACTGCCTGGCTGGCAGAACTCTCTTTTAGTCATCCTTTTCCTGATCTTCAAGGCTGCCTCACATTTTTCTTTAACATCAAACAACTGATTTTGTACAAAGACTCAAGAACAAGCACCCTTCCTGTCATCACCTCACTCCTCGTCTCTCTGTTTACTTTGGAAATTGTTTTAGAAAATACATTTTGGGAAGAAGGCTTATCCTACCCCATTAGTAGGTGATGGCTTCCAGCTGCGCAGTGTAGCACATTTCTGTGAATAGCAATCTTCGAAAACAACTTTTGCCTGCGATATAAATCAGACCGTTAATGCAATGTTGGCTGAATGTCCAGTCGTGCTGCCTGCATGGTGGCCTCTTTATTTATGTATGTGCATTATTTTATTTTATTTTTTTAAATAAATATTACTATGAAGCAAGCCCATTTGCAAACATTTAATTTGAAAACACTAATCTCTATAATAGGATTTTGCAGATTTTTGTTTGGAGCAAATCTTTTTCTCTTAACTTTTTTTCTTGTTTTAATAGTTTTAATTGCGTTTTCTGTAAATTATAGTTCTAAACACTTGCCAGGTTTCCACAAGGGAATTGTTGCCTATTTACATCTCTGTGGACATGTATTTTAAACCTAGTATAGTTTAGATTCTGGTTTATTTTCTCTTGCTTGAATTATTAAACATGTTTTGCAAACATTTCCTCTAAAGCAAGACTAGGCATCAAACGAGGCAAAGTTATGATTAACAGCCGTAATTTAGTGCAATTTTTTTTTTTTTACGCCTAACAAAATCTAATGTTCTACTTTGAACTGATTAGTGCAGAATCATGCATGACTTTGTGTTCCAAGCTCACTATAAATTCCTCTGCTCTGCGCAACATGACGTTACCAAGCAACCAGCAGAAACTCCAGAAGATAAAAGATCTACATTGTGAATTAGGGAGATTCAATGGACTTCTAAAAATGGCCTGGTGAGAGTAATGGAATTGCTTTCTAGTTTCCACCATCAAGCACTGGCATGAAATCACAACGGCGGTATTGTTTTAACTAGATTTCTATTTGGTTTGATTTTTAAATAAAGCAAAACAACCCCACCATCTTTATTTTACCCCAAGAAACCTGATAAGGAGATAAATAACCCATTAAAAGTTATTTGCAAATACTATAAAGAATAGTTTTGCTTTTTGTCTTGAAAGATTTGAGTGGTCTTGCCCCGCCTCATCTCACTGAGCTGTTTCATCCCAAAACCCCTGCCCTGTGCCTTAGGTCACCTAGTCATCAAGTGCAAGCTTGACATTTTTCTTCAGTTGGTTCAGTTATCTGTGATTTAAGAATTGAGAATGTGATTTAATGAAGCATTCTTATCTTCAGAGATACATGAAGTTCCATATATATATATATATATATATATATATATATATATATATATATATATATATATATATATATATATATATATATACTTAACCCCCATGGCTTCATCTTTGGTCTTCAAGGTCAACCTTGTTAATATAAAAGAGCAATTATATCACTGCTCTAACAAAGTGTTCATAAAGATTCAAAAAAGAAAATATATGCCTTTACTGTCATTGTATGACGAAGATACAACAATAGTCAGGAGGCACAGAGAACAAGAATAGTTTTTGACAGCTGCTAATTCTTATGGCAAGAATGAAACTCTTTCAGTATTGTTAAATTAAAAGCCAAATTGAATCATTGAGCATAAATGATACCATACTATGTTGTTGGCTGGAATATCCATCACATTGTTTTCAACAAGTAAGGTCCTTTGAAAAAATTTCAACCTCATCCTAATATCGAACTATTGATAAAATCAAGCAGAAATAAGCGGGTTCTACAATCCAAACAGTCCATGGAATACAGACAACAGATTTAAGCTGTAATTTATGACTCATTCTTTACATTTTTTCAACAGTATTGTTTATAAAAGTAGTGTATATTTTTACGTAATTTTAATTGTTTCGTTTCATCGTTTATTTTATGGCATATGTTTACAGTAGCCAAGTCAATTGGATATCTTCCACTTTGTCAAAATATTTCCTTTAATATCACTTCTGCCTTAAACCCATTGCTTTATTAAACATTTTACCCTTAAGTAATGCAAATAAAGCTCAAGAGTGACAAAGGCAATACTAATGTTTATTAATTTAGAACCACAATGTTTTGCAGTGTTTTGTTATTGCAAGTCCTTTCCTTTGAGGATTCACATTTCTATTTTAATATTATTGCTTTACAATTAGCGTCACAATTCCATGTGAGATTATCCACACATTTCACCTTCATCCAGATCAAAGAAACTGGTCGCTATTCACGGGCTTGGTGCCACCAGCCAGACGTCAGTGCAGCTCATTGGGAGGCTGGTCTGCGTCTGTCTTGGAGCACTGCTGCCATCACTGGGCACCGTTCTGCGTGGTAAAACTCTTAATGGCATCGAACCCTGATTTGTCACTGTCTACCACTACCTACCTAACCCTTAGTGGTTCCAATCAGCAATGAAGCTACAACAAAACCATAATATACTTAATTGTAGTTACTATTTTATTCTTGTTTGTTTTCAACTATTGGCAACAATTGTATTGCTCTACAATGCAATCATTCTTGTTCTTTTCTCATTAGTTCTATTTAATTATAATCAAATATATAGTATCACACTGAACTTTCTCTTGTTGAATTGAAACACTAGTTTTACTTTTTTTCCTCAAGTACCAGCTGTGTTTACTCTGAAACTGCTACCATTAGGGCTTATTAAAAGGTATATTAACAGTGTGCTTTAAACATGATTGACCCCTAGGGTCTCCTCTGAAGTGGTTCAGCAAGGACCTCTAATTGCTTCTCACCAACAATGACAACATTCCTCCAGTAAGGAGGTTCGTTTATTATTCTTATAGTCAAGGATATTTCTTTATATCTCAACTTCCCTTAGCTTGGCCATGCTCTGTTTCTTGGTTCTAGACGTTACTTTTAAATGCATATGATGAATGGAGCTGGGTCTCTGCTTATCAGTGTGGTTAATACATTATACAACTGGGCATGCTGAATGGGCACTACCATTGCCTTTCATTTCCTGCATGCTCTTCAGGGGAAGAGGTGCATTTGAGGTGGAGCCTGCTTTTGAGGCCAAATGTCAGAGGTCGTTCCACATTAGTGCTGCCGATCAATCGCAGGCCTTGCGTAACTCTTCTCTTCCTTTTGTCCATAAAGGAAGTGGATTAGAAGCTGGGACCTGGGATGATTAGTTAGGCCTGTTTAGAATGCGTGCACTCACAGATGCCTCCGGACATGCACTCCAACACATAATAGACTGGTTTGTTTTTTATGCTCGTTAACTTTGTTCCATTTTTGGCGAATCATCAAAGATAAGACTATGCCATAGTCTCATTTTTACTTAACCTAAGTGGGCCTTGAAGTAGTTGGTCACCCCAACTATTTCATCGTCACCAAGCCACCATGAAAGAAAGACTTCCAGGTGATGATTGGTGGCCTGCCAAATGTCGCTGTTTTCTAATCCAGAATTTGGCTGGTGATTGGAGCCATGTGATGTTTGTTTATACGGTCAAACATCGCATAGTGTGTCATTTGGCACTACAGACCCACAACAGCACTGTTCCCGGATTAAAATCACCTATTGAGCCAAAAAGCGCTGACAAAAAACATTGGAAATGGAGACCTGGAATGCTTCAGAGATTGTGAAGGGTCTTCAGATACAGATACTTACACATATAGATGCCAATATAGTTGTAACATTTTTAAATGTAGTAAAATAAATATAGAGAATGGTTTCATGAAGTGAAGCTGGACTTTAAACTACCAATAATTTTTGAGCAATAAATGCTAATTTCCATGCTGTCTGAAATGATCTTTTTATGTGGTTTTAACAATGTAATCTGAGATAGAATTCACATATTTAAGTTCCATACGTCTAAATCTTCTTCCTCTTTCTGGTGGCTTATTTTACAATATTCTTGATTTTGATTTGTGCACACAACAGGTAGCATTCCACAATTTTCCCCTCTTGGCCTGTTGCCATCTCAGCTGTACTTGTCTGCGTACTCATGCATGCAGGTGTAGCTGCTTTGGCCCGTCTCAAGTTTTGTACATTGCTTGCTCCCTATTACACAACTCAACTATTCCTTCATTTTCTAATGAGCCTCTGTCTTGTGTAAAAGAATAAATTTATTTCACTGTGCACACTTTTCCAAGTATAATCACTCACCTCTATCGTACGCAAATTCTTCTGGGAAGCCTTCAGCCACATATCATATACAGTACATGCTGTATATTACAGGGGCTAGTATTCAGGAAGAAAATGAGGGTCATGTCCTAGTTGATGGCAGTAATAAATCTGAATTCTGTAGCCAATAAAAATATAAAGAATGCTCGCAGTGAATTTTTCTTCGTGCCTCAGGATTGTAGGATTATCAAAATAGTAGATGGTGCTGTTTAGCCACTTCATTTCTAATTTGTTTCTTTGCAGTAGGATTATTCTTATTCATTACTGTATACAATTCTGGAAAAAAAGGAAATCTTAACACACAGTTTAGGAATTACATAATTTCCAACTGGCTATGTTTTTTTTTAACTTGCTGGCTGCGGTCCCATTTTTTTTCTGCTCCACAGAGTAGAGTCAATACTCCTCTGAATAGAAAGGAGCCAGATGAGGTCGTTTAGGCGTCTGATAAGGATGCCTACTGGATCCCTGGTGAGGTGTTCCGGGCCTATGCCTTTGGGAAGAGGCCCCGGGGATGACCCTGCACACGCTGCAGAAGAGACTATGTTTCCAAGCATTAATGAGAAGGCCTTGGGGTACGCCCCAAAAGAGCTGGGCTAAGTGGTTTAGATAAAGAAAGTTTGGGCTTCTCTTCTGAAGTAGTAAGATTGATGACCTTTTTGTCCATACCAAGTTTGTCCTTTTCTTCATTTAAATGTATTTTCATCATCCTATAGTAACAGGAAAGACAAACTCGTAATATAGCAAATTCAACACGTAATGTTGTTGATTACTATGCTTTGGTTTGTATATTCTTGAGTCGTCATCCTTAATTCTAGATTTTTATTAAGGAGCTAAACATGTAGGCCTGTTACGCAGAAGCAAAAATCATGGAAACAAAGCTGTGTTTCCAGAGCACTCAGGTCTCAGGAGCAGTCTTTCCCAGAGGAGCATCCTGTCATAACAGTACTGATTGCACACCATTCAGGAATTCCTGAAGAGTTAACCTTTCAGTGATAATTACTAGCAGTGATGTCATCTTCTCGCAGTCAACCACTCATTGCCATCCATGTTAAAATGTGGGCAATCTACATGTAACTAATATTGCATTTTGGTATTTAGTTTTTTACCTAGGTCTACAATGTCTTGTGTGTCTTGTGTCTGTCTTGCTACCGCAACCAAGAAATTTCCCGAATACGGGATGAAATAAAGTTCTAACTTCTTCACTCTTCGCCTTTGAACTGTTCCAGGTGCAGTACAGTGATGCACAGAGCGGCAAGGATTTTGTGACTTATCTGACCCTCTCTCCTGTGCAAATGACTTTCCACGGCACCGGGAGCACCCTCCAAGCTAGCCATGATCAGGTATGTTTACCATATGCAAATGCAACTTCCTCTTTAAATATTAGAGCAAATAATAGCAAAGCAAAAAAGAAACCTTTTAGAACGATGCGTTACATGATTGTGATTGCAACATTTTGTAGTCATTTATTTTCTTTGTCTATTAGTCTGGTTTGGGGTTGTACACTTAAAATACTAAATCATGTACACACTCGTTGAGCATGACATATGTACAATAACTAGAATAATGAGTAATACCTTCCTGACACCTTCGATTAGAAAGAAAACCGTTTTCATCGGCAGAATTTTTATTATTTTCATTTTTTTTATCCCATTATATGGGATTGGATCCCAGTGTTCTTAAATTTACGGCCGTTTGTTGCATGATCAAAGTTGGTCGATATTTTAGAAAGATGTTGCCTTTACGTTTGTATTGAATTAATCAAGCGCATTAGTCAAATTTTGTTAATAATGCTCCACAACTTTTAGTAGGAGTACTAGTAATCATCTGTTCGTTATACCTATTATTTTCAAGTCTTGTCCGATGTGATTAATTTCATTTTTTTACTTTTACTACGTAAGGCCAGCTCACTTTTTCTTCATGATCTATAATCTATAGATTGGAAAGACCACTTTAATAGTAGCGTGCAATCATCTTTTTCCCTCCTTTTTGGGGGGCCAGGGTTCTCACTGCAACAATCTCTTGCCTACTCCTTGTATTCAAAAATGGGACTCTTTGTCTCGTGTTGCCCAAGCAGAAAACCACTTGCTTACATTCTATCATCTAAACATGGGACACCCCTTTGTTCAGCAGTCTTCAAAGCTTTAATAAAGGGCCAGCCCTGTTCTGAATAGACAGCTGACAGGGGGCTTGTGCCGCTGCCACCGCCGCTAACAGAGAGCCAAGCCAATATAGGCCAGGCAGGTCTGTGTCCTCAGGACCTGTTGTTGCCAGGAGCACTGGGGCATGACCGACTGTTAGGGAAGGCCCTTTCTTTTCCTCATCTCAGTACAGTGAGGAGTGCGACCACAAAAGGAGTACCCAACAATGAGGGGTCAGCATCAGCACCCGCAAAAACATTGACATTTTAACAAAGTAGGCTGAAAAGGCGTCATAGATTTGGTCGGTTTGCCAAGGTTTTTTTTTGGTCAATATTGTTCTCAGCACACTTAACTCTTTCAGGGTCCATGGTCACTACAGTGCACAGATTGTTATTTATAAACATGAGTTATAAAAACAATTAGGAAAAGACTCCTTATTTAGGTTATCATAACTTGTGCTTAAAAGTGGTAATTTTGAACATGATGGCAATGACCCTGGAGTTCATATTACATTCAAATTGGTTAAACAATAGAAAATATGTGAGCTGTTTGACTGCACATTGATCTGTCTGCCTACCCAATTAATGGATTCCACGTGTTCCCTGTGCCACATGTTGCCGTTGGCATGCACTCTTCGGCTTCACACATAAACAACACTTGGCACATGTGTCTGCACTGTGAGAAACTGTAAACCTATTGTAAAACCTGCAATTGGATGTCGTTATCTCTCTATTATAAAAGTGATCTCGCCTCGTGTTGTATACTATATATGAAAAAAATGCATATAATTATATCCCCTACAGCCCCCACCCTCTGAGCACACACATGCACACTAATCAATGTTTAGCCTTCCTTAATTAGTTATTAAACCAACCCTTCCCTTTCAACCTTATTTTCTTTATTCTACTAGGCAACAATGAGTTTGTTGTTGAAACACTTGATTACACTTAGCCCAACAATGCTCTTTTAGCTACTTTCTCTAGTTTACTCTGTTTTCAGTCCTTGTGAGCAAAATGCTTTCACTGTACTTGTTGTTTTCAAATGTTGATTCCATTACCTAGACAGTTAAATGTGATCAAAACTATCTGACCTGAAAAATTGACCCCTTTGTTAAATTATGAAAAATGCGTGGACAACCAAAGTTCTTGGAATGCAGACTATATTTTTACCAACCACAATTATAACCGATTACCTCCAGGCCCCTTACATATAAAACCAATTAAAAGGACTTCACCCCAAAATATCTTAAAATGCTGCAACAAAATCCCACAATACAAAAGAAATTTAAGATGTGGATTAATATTTTGACATACATGATGAATATGAAAAGAGTTAACAAACAATGTCTATAGCTTTAGAACTTTAGCGTACTGCTGTGATAGTTATGCTCAACGAATTGAAAAAACATGTAAAACAGGCCCACATGGATATTGAGCATAGTTATGGACATAAACTCTCATAATTTCTGTAAAGATTTATTTATTTGAAGAGACAAACAACTTTTGGACAAGTCTTTTGTTCATAATTGTGGAAACTGTGGCCAAGTTTTTTATTAATGGCAGAAATGTCATTTCAGCAATGCGCAGCTAAGACAAAGACAGCGATACGCTTGAATGCCACAATTCCTAGCTTTTTTGAAAACATTCCTGAAGCTGTAGTATTTGTTTGGGTGTTTTTTAGGGGAGTTACAAAAACTGAGTTGTTGTGACCTTGTATGCCATCCACTTAATACCATCTGCCAAACACATGTGAGTCTGTAAGTAATCTTCACTGGAGGAGACTCGCATGTAAGCACACCGTGAAAAAGTATGACGTTTTGTATTCACACAGCCTATAAATTTAAATTACTACTGTTCTACCTTGACTTACTAGGGCACCAATATTTAACTCACATGCTGTTGCTTATTATTATCTTATTTAGATTTGTTTTTTTATTGAGTTGTTGGGTTTTTTTGGGGAGGTGGGTTCATTGCACCCTACATGGTTTATTCTCTCCTGTGGTATGCAGCTAATTTAGAGATGTCTAAGGGCTAATCAGCCAGTATAATCATCATGCCTATTTAATCCTATATGATTTTGTGTTGTATTTATATTTCTAAAATTTTAACGCTGTGAATGATTGGTTTATCAAAGACTCAATTTTTTCCATATGTATGAATATGAGTGTCAATGCTGGCAACCCGGTTCAGAGTGTACCCCACTAAGCAGGGAAATGAATTAAAATCAGATTGGTTCTTAATAATTAATAAGGATCATGCTCAGAACATACTTTCTGTTTGTCGACTGTATTAAAAAGCAGACTGAAGGAATACTAGAAATTGAGCAGTGGCCTCAAACATGGTCTTCAGTATTGTATTTTGAAGATCAGCACAGGTAAGAGGCAGTGATGACCAGTTACATATTTATATCAATTCAATATTTTTTTTCTGGCATGGCCAATTTCTGTGTTTGTTCTCCGGAGCTGAAATAAGTCTGTAGCAGTCAGTCTGTGGCGGCAGTGGGACACCAGGGGGGCTGAGGCCCACTGTGCTCTATGTGAGGTGTCGCTGATGCAACATGAGTGGCCTGCAATCGAAAATGACAGGGGTGCCTGTTGTCTCCCCCAAGACTCTCTCTCCCTCTATGTATCTGTGTGTATGGGTCTCTCATTGCGTGCAGTAATGTCCTCAGCTGAGCCACCGCCATCCCCGGGGTCCTGTCTCCCAATTTGTCAGCTGTGGCTGATCAAATTTTATGCACCACGGGCAAATTTAGCTGATTACATTTGACACGTTAAACATAGACTATCTAGCTGTCATGCTTTCATGTAATGGGGTCTGCTTTTGGGCAGTATTTTCTTGGTTTGACCATTTTGTCCCCTGGCATGTTCGATATCGAAAGTTCATTTAGAGTGTCCAGACAGCCTACCATGTATGCTTTTGGAATGTGGGAGGAAACCGGAGTACCCGGAGAAAACCCACACAGGCCCGGGGAGAACATGCAAACTCCACACAGGAGGACCGACTGGATTTGAACCCAGGACCACAGAACTGTGAGGCCGACGCACTAACCACTTGCCCGCCAGGCCACTGAGAAGTGTTATTTAAATAAATAAAAATCCCAACTCTTGTTCTATGATTTAAATAGGGGAAGTCAAGGTTAACCATTGCACATCTTACACAGTACAAATGAATAGGCAGGACTCTATGTATTGAACAAACACATTTTTAGCTCTTCCTTAATGTAGGCGTTGTTAGCAGGTGTTGTACAATCAACTCAACTTAATTTCTGCAACACTTGAAAAAAAATAGCTGTATCCGTTAACAAAGTGCTATGTTGCTCTCAACTGTCAGATCTTATTGCAAAAAAGATACCACCATCCTGATCAACCTAACATGTATGTGTTAAAAACACTAACTGCAAAGCAACACACTTCTTTTGTTGTGTGTGTGTCTTAATCCTCCAAAACCTCAGGAAAGAAACAAGCACATACAACATATAAACGTTAGAATTCTTTTGAATTACTTGTCAGCCTCTCATTCCCTAGTACACTGGCCTAATGATTGGTCTTATAGCATTTTATGAAGTGCCTTTTGAAGGGCTGCCGTGGCTGTGTACCGTGTGTTTTCATAATGAATGATTACTACGTTTGTCCGCGCTTTTTCTTGGCAAAACGTCCAGTTTGTTGGAGTGTAAGCATTTGCGCAGAGCTTTTGACCTCTATGTTGTTGGAAAGTAGACCAACTATAACATAATATATCATCTTGCACTACTCTTGTTCTCCAGAGAACATTTTGCAAGCCTATAAGTGACAAGACAAGGCTAGAATTGTCCACTAAAATGGCAAGTTTCCCTTGATATTGGTGTTAATTATTTGACATACTGAGACGTGTCAAATGATGATGCAAAGTTGTATAGAAATGTGTGGTGTGATGTGGTAGCAACTACATAATCGAAGGGACTGATGTCTTGGTGTGATGACTGCGGCGATGGTCTTCTCAGCTAAAGCTGTGTTCTCGGGTCTCCTGTGGAGCACAGGCGAACAGCAGGTGAGCTTGTGTTTGATGTTTTCCCTTCCGACTACAACGCAGACGCTACCCCAGGCTGAGCTCTTCTCAGGGGGTCTCGCTGAAGTGTTACCCAACCAGGCAGGCAGCTGTTGGACGGCCTCTCCTCCCTGCTTATATATCTTTTCCGTCTACCCTTTACATACCCAAACACGGCACCTGGATGGATCCTAAATCATTCATTGGATGTGGTGAAAGACAAGTCACTGTCTGTGTTGACAGTTTCTAGAATTTTGAATTGCTCAACTTGGGATCAAGATCCAATAGGCTTATTTCTGGAGTCACAATTTGTCAGGGTAAAATCTTTTCAACTGCATTCTTTGGTCACCAGGTTAGTGCAAGTGGTAGAAAAAAATCCACTGCAGGGTGCGTGTTGTCTTCTTTAGAGGTATGCATAGAAGTTGGCTCATCAAGGAAGGGCTTGGGGTAGAGCCTTTGTTCCTTGGCAATGAGAGGAGCCAGATCAGGTGGGTCGAGGATTTGGTTCTGGTACCACCCTATTGAGGTGTTCTGGGTAGCCATATCTTGTTGAATGGAGTAGATAGAGATGCATTAGTTCAGGGGTGGCCAATTCCCGTCCTCGAGAGCCCTTATGCGGTCTGTTTTCCATATCTCCCTCCACCAACACATCTGAATCAAATAATCTGGATCGGTATCAAGCTTCTGCACAGCTTGCTGATGAGTTGACCATTTGATTCAGGTGTGGTAGAGGAGGGAGATATGGAAAATAGACTGGATAGGTGCTCTCAAGGACCGTAGTTGACCACCCCTGCACTAGTTGATTTCAATCTTTAAGGCAAATCACCTAACTCTGGCCAAACCTACTATCAGACCTGTGGTCTGTTAACTCTTAAGATTTATTAACGTTTCAGCAAACCTGTTTCTTGTTATTTTTAAATTTCCTGCCGTAATGCATGGTCGAGTTCAAATGAAATGATTGCGTTCATAGATTGTAGGAGGTGGCAGCTCCCATCCTTCATTGTAATTAGCCTGCATCACAAGCCCTGAGTGAGAGCTACACCTCCCATGTACTCCCCCAAAGAAGCTAGTTACCTCTTTTCCTTTTTAAGCATTGTCTCACCTAGGACCTCTGCTGTCAGACCCTCCGATGTAACTCAAGCATGCACTGAATCATCCATCACTCACATGTGTCTGCACACATGCCCTCCTCAGGAAACACCCTTCAAACTAGAAGATTAGGGAGTGGATAGGGGCAGTGAAAGAATGATGGAGGAGGAGGGAGATGGGTTACCGATCCAGAAAGAGGAGCTAAAAGGGAGAGGGGGACCTAAAAAAACTGGAGTGAAATTGATTAAGTGGGGATACAAAAGATTGATTGAGACAGCAGATGATAAAACGGAAGATACAAGTGAGTCCTTTTTTCCCAGTGGAAGAAAAGAATAAACATGAACTTGCCCATTAAGAGACTTGTTGATAGCTCCCAGTGGCCCCTTGGCTACATTAGCATGTCTATTAAGCGTTGACATCGTGGGGAATTGAATAAACAAGTGTTGAACCCTTGAGTTAAATTGAGGCAGATAGACTTAAAATTGAAATACTTTGCTGGATCTTAACGAATATAAAAGAGAAGATTTAGGATTGAGAAATATAATCTTACCAGCAGCATAGCTCACTTGGTCCTTGTTATTGTGTTATGCTTACCATTATCAGTTGTTTAGATTTTGATGAAACTTGGTTATGATATTGGAATTTGTTTACATAACCATCAATTTTTACAAATGTCCCCATTTATGAAGACCATAAAAATGTCTGGTTAGAATTAAATGTAAGATATTTTACACAAATATTACATTTCTGAAAACAAACAAACAAAATAATTATATATATATATATATATATAATCATAATTTACTCATGTTTGTCTGGCAGCACAGCATTTAACTTCTTAGCATGGTGCCTTATTCTTCTCACAGGCTCTGGCTTTTCAGTTTGGGGTTGGCATGTTCTCCCACTTCTGTGTGGGTTTTCTGGTTTATTTTCACTTCTCAAAAACATGCATATTAGTTTAATTCCTCTCTAAATTGTCCATGAGTGTGAATTGTTGTTTGTCTAAGGCTACTTGCACAACGGACAGATAAGTTCTAAAACGTGTAATTATTTCACCAATTCTTTGTGTTGTCTACACTAACATATCGTTCAAGTATTCCCTCATGAGTATTTTTTTTACTCAGGGAACTTAGCATTCTACTACTAGAAACTGGGTGTCTTACGTCCAGTGTAGATACCTTCGAAAATGGTGTCCACATACTATGTCCGACATGTTCATATATTTATCTGCATTATTTATTGGCCAGATTGTTAAGCATTGTGTTATTTCGGAGACATTGTGAATTGTTGAACCATTTGAAGTAAAGTTGAGTCTGCTATTACCTGAGACTCTGAAACTCAAATCTCAGGTAACTAAAATAACAACATAACCTCAGCACGGCATTTGAGTGGTTAGCGCATCGGCCTTACAGTGGGGAACCTGGGTTAGATCCCAGGTCGGTCCTCCTTTGTGGAATTTGTGTGTTCTCCCTGGCCTTCCGCGGGTTTTCTCCAGGTACTCTGGTTTCCTCCCACATTCCAAAACACGCCATGGTCAGCTGGTTGAGCAATCTAAATTGGTTGGCCACTAATTCAGGGTGTTTCCCGTCTCATGCTCAAAGTTAGCTATGATAGGCTCTAGCACTCCCCACGACCCTTGTTAGGATAATCGGTTGAAAAAACGAATGAATGGTTTATTGTGAGGACAGATCTGATACAGTTTTTTGTAATTGTCAGGATACAAATTAATTGTTCCATCTGCGTGTTGTGTTTGTAGCAGCTCCATCCTTGTGATGGCTTAAAAGTAACCAAAGTGTTACATTCATTATCACCTCTGAAGCAAGATGTTTGGGCAGCAGCCGTGCAACCATCACCATGTTTTACTCAGTGTGTGACTTCCCACCCACACAAATTTAGCATAGATAAGGCTGAACTCGTCACACCTCCCGTTAATCATCACCCAGATGAGAGGCTGAAGTCAGCTAGGCATTCAAGTGCCAATTTAGCTATTGCTCTTTATATCATCTTGGCCTCATTAGCCTAATGTTATTTGACACTGAGTGATAGTGTGTAAAAAAAGATCCCGAGGTAGGACCCAGCTTTCTAATCTTTCCTGCTCTACAATGTGTGATGTATGTCACCTGTGGAGAGAACACCTTTTCTATCACCTATACATTAAGCTTTTCTCAGCAAATGTTAACCTTTCTCCTTTGATTCAGCATTTTGTAAAGTGAATGGCGATTCTTATGAGCCAGTTACATGGAGACATTCAAACAATTGTTGCGGATTGGCCTTGTGTTTTGACGCTGATGGTGAAGCCAGAAAGCAAAGACGCAAACTTTCAATTGTGAGCTCCAAGTTAAACGATTTAATTGCATGTTCCACAGTTGCATAAACAGAAAATGCAGCGAACTTTTCTGCTGTAATGACATTTACCACACAAAGACGACGGCAAAGCTTTACTGGCCCTTTCGTTTCTATACACGATTGTGTGGTATATTAATAAACTACTTTGGTTTTCTTAATTTCCCTTAACTGTCCTTTAACACACTTACACAAAAACCCTTAGTCCCGCTATCACCTCAGGAGTGCTTTACTGAATTTGATAGTTTAGATTTCGTTGAGTCACTACACAGTCATTTTCTCATGAAAAGAAAACCGCAAAACTGCCATTGCTATTTTGCTGTGAAAAGTATTAAAAATGTATGTCGACTGTCTGCACTGACAACCTGAGCTGAAGAGGATGTTGTTAAGGAAGTGTTTGTATTGGCTGTTTTGTTACAAAACTGCACTGCCTTAATCATCACCCTTATTCACCCCTTTTAAAGGATAAGAATGGATTAGGCAACTAGTGTAGATGTCATTTTTTTCTCCCTCTAATATACAACGTAACGTTTTGTTTTATTTTCAACAATTTAGCTTCCCTAAAGTCTCCTCCCTTTCTCTTATTGAATAATGTGATGTGTGAATATTTCATTTCAACTTGCCACCTGCACTTCTTAAAAGATTTGTATCATCATGACGTTGTGCTACAAACTGACATACGTATGTAATTGAAAGACAGCAGCTGTGATAACACCATACATGTCATGGGATCCCTCTGAAATGAACAAGCGAATATCTGCACCTCATGGAACATTGTAAAAGAGGTGTGTCTAATGCAAAGCCTCTATCAAAAAGTGATTTCATAGACAAACTTGGGGAGTAAGTAGAATTTTGTGAACTGTATAAGTACATATGTTCCCTCAGAGAACATGAATAAAAACAGAGGATCACAAATCAGTCCTGACATCGACTGCCTACAATGTCATGGATTTTGTCGAGTTAAAGTTCTGAATTTAAACACATTTATTTTTCATAGTTCACAACTTCAAAGATATCATCACAGTGTTGCATATTTTCATCAAACATTGACAGTAATTGGACCTCTACAAGTCTCCACGATAGACATGAATGCAAAGAGGCATGTAAAACTGGTAGAACAACAGTCACACAGTGGTCACTGTTGGTGGTTGTCATTATTCCTGGCCAAGGACATTGTTTTCCCTGCAGTCTGCCTGCCATTCAGCAGGAGTAGAAAAGTAGCCAACATGTGACTATCAGGCTGTCTTTTTTCATGGACAAATTTGGATTCTAGTGAGGTCACTGTCCTTTTGGTGTCTTTTTGTGGTTTTGCTGAGAATTTGAAGGCCATCACTCAAATTTTACTACCTTGTAAGTTGCCTCCCTGCCAGAAAGGTGTAAATCTTATTCTTTCCACTCAATCGATGTTAAAGGACGCTATCTGGAGTCATGAATCAGGCCCAAAGTGACTCTCGCTGTTCAGCAGCATGTAACAGCGCTAAAAGTGGGGCAGTCCAGTCATTAAACTCCCGCGCTGGGATCGGTGCTTTGTGGCAGCATACTGAGTTATGGAGATGAGCGTAACGACTGGGGAATGTTTTTCTGTCTGTCTGAGACACCCCTCTACCTCCAACCCCTGCCTGGCTCCCCCGCTGGCGCCGCCTTCCTCTCATCTGGATGTTAACGCATTCTCAGGCCTCAAACAGCAGACATTTTGAAACACTCAAAAACAACAGCCACATCGGGGGTTAACACTAGTTACGACGGAGGTGTCACACACTCCTGGAGTTTGTGTAAACGTTGTGTGGGTGCATGTCTGCCCGCCTGCCTCATAATAGTATCTACATCGTCTGGCGAATCTGATAGGTTCACCATTAGGCATTCCCAAATGCACGCCGTAATAAAACAGACATCTGACTCATAACCGGGTTTCTTGCAAGAGAGAATGATCTTGACCGAAGACGCGTGTGGATCGATAATAACCCTAACAGAATCTTTCAATATGTGGAAATGGTAGATTTTGGGAGACATGTCAGGGTTTTATTATTATTTTAGCTTTTCATTTCTTTATTCAAGTCTGAGAGTTCGGCCATGTGTAATTGCAGCACAAGCAAACAATGTGCTAATTGTGATATGTAATATGCAAAGCTTTTTTGGATTCACAAAACACGACACATCAGATGAGGGAGACGTAACAATGATGCAGTTGCACACTACGAACAATGGGAATCCATCTTTAAAACGTGCCGAAGAACAGTAACATCACGTTATGTTCAAATTCAGTGTTTTTAGCCATTTTTCCATATTTGTGCTTTGGATGTAAAGCTTTTATAATGCCTATGACAGGAGTGATGGATGGAGTTATTTACCTTGCAAATTATGCTTCTACACTGAACATACATTATTTGCATTATGCAGGGTGTAATAGTGAAGTTGTTTATTTATTTATTATTTAATTTGTATTTATACACAAAAGGCCATTGAGAACAAATCATTTGCAAAACTGAACCTGCGACATACAGTGAGTAAAAAAAATCAGCAGTCCCTGCCAAGGGGTAGCTCTACTGCTTTCATTATTAAATTTATATTTATTAAAATTCCCCAAACACACTCAGTTTTATAACAGATTAAAGATACATGCACACATTTTCAATATATCCTTTTCATGTACCTCAACACTTACATTACAATATATTACTATTTATTTGAGCAAGAATTGGCCATTAGACAATTCATTTGTTTCCAGTTCTGGACAAAGTATTCTCTATGCTCTATCCAAAGTCATTTTCCGTGAGATCAGACTTTGTAAGGTGCTCTCAAAGTCATTTCCCCGATTTGTTTTTAATTTTATTTTTTTGTGGTGCTGGTAAAAAGGATTTTAAAGCCAAACCACTATTGAAGAATGTATCCATGTGTATGTAATATCATCTGGCTTTGTTTTCAGTGCACATTCAAGGGGAAGCGATAGAACGTCATTATCTTGACACTCCCTTCACCTTTATACCGCAATCTTCGGAAAATGTGCACTTCATAAAATGGCACTTAATCTGAAATAGGTCCATGTATGCACATTCACAATCACTATTGTCAACACTGCTGAAATTATGTGATGTATGGTAAAAGCTTTAAAGGGTGAAAACTATTGTGGTAAAGTTTCTTTAAAAAAACACAAAAACAAACAAAACAAAACCATTTGTGTTCTAGTTTCTCCTTTTCCTTTGGGAGATTTTCTTCCAAAAAGTCCTGAATTTATATCTCTTTGAATCTTTTTTTTCATCATCTCATTCAAACTCTCACACACGCAGGCACACAAAACACACATTTCTCCCCTGTGCCCACAGAGTAAATGTGGAACCGTGTGAGCCTTTAGGAGGACTTTGAAATGAGACGTGGCTAGAACATCAGAGGATTCTGACATTCTCAATGAAGCTGGCTTGATTTATAAGAGAGACTGGACCAGGGGGGTTGTTTCTAGAAGCACACAAGGCTATGAGGTCTTCCATTAGTACCCTGACCTCTGTTTCATGCGACCAACCACGGCATGAGAGGAGAAGAATGGAGGAATGGATGGTGGACTTAGGGGGGAGTCTTTCCCTTTTTTTTGACCGTAGAAAGTCTGCTATTTACATTTTCGAGTCAGGCAGCAGAAATGAGAAACCCAAACTCGATCATTTGTCAGCAGCCTGGGGTGTCCTGATCCCTCTCTCAGGCCTGCCCCTTCTCTTTCTCTCTTTTACGGTCCTCCTTACAGTTTTACCATCTGCAATCCAATTAGTTGGCTCTTAATCACGTGTTAAAGTGCAGCACCTTCCTGGTGTTTACTGTCTGTTTGCAATGCTGTAAAAAGGTGTGAGGTGTCTCATAAAAACATACCCACAAAGGATTAAATACTCCCTACCACTAAGAGGCTTAGTAACCGAAAAATGAGTGCTTCTGCAGACCATGTAATGCGTTAATATTCTTGTTTTTTTAGAGTAGGAAGGATTGATAAGGCTAGCAGTATATATGGTTGTACAAGTTAAAATTGACATGGGTAAACAAAATAATAAATCATTAATTTTTCATTCATTCTGTATGAAAAGATCTAATTAATCGAACTCCTTCACAGTATACCTCTTTAATTTTCAGTGCATTAATAGTTTCACATATCCAGGGTATTTATATTCAGTACCACGCCATCACAACTCCACTGCAAACCACAATAATAAACCTGTTGTTAAATGAATTCCTCTAACAATTTCACGTCTTGCCTCAGGTGTCATTAAGTATTATTGAGGAATATGCAATAGCTGTTGAGAGTCTTTCAGTGAGCTTGTTCATTACTATGTCAGTCTCTTCTTGTTTTCAGACGTAATCTATAATATTGCTTTGCTCCTGCTGAGATTTCTCCTTGTTTATTGCTCTTTCTCGAGCCCCCCGATTTCTCTAAACCAGCATGGATACAGAGCTGCCTTAACATTCAAAGAGGGAGATATGATTTTAGAATGCCGTACATTCCAGTTCTCCTCATCTCAATTTATTTTTAGTCTATTTAACACAGCCCTTGATTATATTTGTGAGAAGGCTTAGAAGGAATAGCTGTATCTCGAAATGAATTCTTTCAGTTTGAAGCATAATGGAATTTATTGTTTTTTGTAAACACGGTTGATATATAATCTGTGTCTATAGTGCACAGTGCCAGTTGCTATGGAAACATACAAGGGTTTTCATAACATTTAAGGCGCTCCCTTAAGCACAGTGGGTCTCGACCAACCTCTGTCACACATAAGCAAGGCTACTAACCATTTCCCTGAGTTTCAATACAAAATAAAACATACGTTGAGCACACAGAGTAAGGAGAAACAGTCTCGTGTCTGGTGACAATCTATAGGAAATAATAAAAGACCACAACAGGTTTTACTGACCTGTCCCTTGTGTGTACGAAGCGATTGAACGTCAACATAGAAAGGAGGGCGCTACAGGAAAAGATGAGAGGAAGAAAGCGTAAAACGCTGACTGACCGTTCGTCCTATCTTGTTACCGGATGTCCTTGTCTAGCAGACATCCACTTTCACTGATGTCCCTGACATGGGAAATACAACATTTCTGATGGGGAGTTTAGGGATTATTGCATGCAGATGGCAGTAAAACACTTAACTCCTCTCACCTTACCCTTTATCGTAACCTTCCATAGACGACATTCCCAAGTTGCTCTTTACCCACACCTGTAAATTTCCCCATTAAATCCTCTCAACCATTTTTAAAAATACTCTCTCTGGATTTCATGCAAATAGAATGTTGTTTGTTTAAATCCTGTGAATACCTGCAACAAACAGATGTTTGACTGTCTGACAATGTAGCTTCTGGGTCTCAATTCTTGGTTCAGGCTATTTTCATTTTCAGCCAATTATAACAATAATAAGATCACATATATTTTTGAAATGTCCAGTTCTAGCAGATTAATACATTTAGCTAAAAAACTCTGCCTAAGTAGCTCAACATTTATGGACGCAGTAGTCATGGTGTTGTAAATATGTATATTTTCGCGCTGAAGTATAAATACTATTCTGCACTTTTGAGTTCCAGTCTTTGAAACAACAAACCTGAACACTTTTTTTTACAAACGATGGGCTTTACCGTTTTAAAGTAGATAAAATATTTCTGTCAAAAACTTTCTCTCGGAGACCGGTTTAAATTGTTTCTATTTTCAGCCTCCAAAAGCTGTTGTCATGTTAACAGACAACAACATTCATGACTGTGTATAACAAAGGATGAGCAGGAGTGTCAAGGCAAGAACATCTTGACAATAGAGATATAGGACGCCCTTTGGGACCGATCAGTATCACTCTGATGAAAAAAAAGAATGTGTCTGAACGCCAGCCGTTCTTCCCACAGCTTTCTGTTTTTCCCCAAGGGCAATTTCAGTCTTAATAGGCCGGGATTTGACGTAGAAGCGTCTCCCTTTGGCATGCCTAGCACATTGATCTCTGCAGGTGGATGTGATGTGATGTAACACAAATTTTGAGTCGCCAAGGAAACTTAATAAAAATAGAGCTCAGTCATAAAGCCGAATCCACTCTCCCATGATAGTTCAAATGTCCTCTGATTGTGCGTTACATCACTGTTTCCCAAATTTTACTGAGCTAATGCACCAATATTACATATAAATAATGATAAACTCGTCTCTCAAAATGAATTAACTTGGAGTTTTAATTGAAAACAGCTCATAGACTCACCATAACTATTGCTGATGTCTGAATGAAAACAGGTGGGTAGACAGTGTAATTGTCTTTTGTCATAATTTGGAGGAGGATTTATTTGTTTGGCTTGTTATTTCACCAGCACAAACATATTTGGACAAAGCTGTTTGTGATTTGTGGAGTAAAAAAAGAATTCTGGTGTGGAGAGTTATTTCGCTTGTGTTTGTGAGACAGTTTTGTTTAGGACACATTGTAAATGTCACATTTCCAGTAGAAGTCTTTCGCAAATTTATTCATCAAAATTTCTCAAGCTTTATATAGACTGGCTCACTGTTAGTGTCCCTTGTTCTGCTAAACAAGTGACATGTTGAAAGGGCTCTCTAATAAACTTAATTCCAAATAAACCCTATAAATCGCTGTAGTGTGGAGGAATCTTTTCCCACAGGAACTCCTTATAAAATAGACATTTTATTTAAAAAATATTTTCGTTAATAACTTCCACTACATTAACATTTTGCCATACAAGAGGAATTCTCTGTTTATACTTACCTATTAATATTTAAATAAGTGTAATATTTGAACTATGTGTAACTTGCTGTTAATCAGTGTTCAATATTACGTATGCTTTTCACGATGTATATTTAAAAATTGAGATGAACTCTCATTTCTCTTTGTGAGTTGTTAAGGATATTACATTTTTTACACATAAAATGCTATTATTAAATCAATCTGGTCCCATGAGACAAAATTGTCTGTTTTTAATTAGATTTTTTTTTCTTACCACTAAGACATACCATTGCTACTCTCTTATCATGAAGGCTGTCATGCGATGTATCTGCGTATCATCTCAGATGCTCGGCTGACAAGGCTGAAGTGCGGTATGCGTTTCTACCCTCGGCCTTCGCCCATATGTTCTGAATTACGCCCTAGGAGGTGCCATGCTCGGCAGCGCAATGATGGGAGGGGATAAAGCAGGCCTCTCCGGGCCAAATGACGCATGACACGGCACTTCGCCCCAGGCCCTTATTTATGGCTTCCCATGTCAGTGAAGACTTGCTCCCCTGGGGAGCCTCAAGGACCCACTGGACGAGCTCGGCTAGCATGCGAGAAGGCCAGAGGCCTGCACGGAAATATGCATGCCATCCCCTTTGGGATTTCTCATCACCATAATGTGGCAGCATCCACACATAACTGCAATGTGTGCTGGAATCAAATACATTTCCTCATTGAGAAGTTTGTTCAGCTGTACGGAAGCCTCGGGTAATCCTCGAAGATAAAAAGAAAAAAAAAGTCTGTCGGCACATGAGAAGGGCTTCAGAGGAATTAACGTCATGTCAGGCAGTGGCACACACTGCCTCTTTTATCAATGCCTCTCGTGGCAGAGGATGTGAAATCTGGAGAGGGAGTGAGGAAGCGATTTTGGTGAGAAGCTCTGAATACATTTTCTCTGTAGTTACTCAAGAGTCCATGTACATATCGCACCAAATTAACAAATAGATGCATACTCTGGCAGCACTTATGCACACACAGGTGTTCTCCATGAGCTGTCATGGACATTTTCTGTGATCCTGATCCAGAGACTAAATGTGGGCTGGGGCAAAGAAAAGGAATTTGGAGGAAATGAAAGCCAAGGAAAGAGAAGAAGCTCGGCATTTATGACAAAGGAAAACCTACTGAAGATATGTTAAGGAAATAATGAGCATTATAGTGTTTTGTGAAGGCTTTGCTTTGGAAACAGTTGATGACAGGGAGCCCTCCTCCCAGGTATCCATTTCGGGTTTATGTGGCCTTTTGGAAACAGCACAATATAGCCGTCTTTAGAATTATCTGGAAAAAAAAAAGCATTTGATAACTTTCCAGCTTCTGTCTTCTCTCTTTAAAGCACCCTGTTTGAAATCCACTCGGGTCATTGTTTAGTCTAGCGGACATCCCTTGGATCTTCCTCATCTGAAACGTTCTTAGATGCTTTTCATGTTAAACGGCCCTCCCACTTTGCCGCAAGCCTCTGAAACAACAACTGTACCATTATTCAGAAGATTAGTTGCTATTAGAGATGTATGTACAAAGAGAGTGGCAAAAGATTCGTTTTTTTATGCTAATTAATCACTTCTGTCTAATATTAACAAAACAAATGCTCTTCCATCAATAAACACTGCTCAGGCCTACATCCTTTATTTGACATATTCATGCTTCCATATGCTGCAACTACTTGAATGCATCTGCATCTGTTTAGTCGTTCCTTAAGAGTGTTCAAGAGTTAACAGCCATTCCTCAAGCCAATTTGTTATGTCAGGTATTCAACTAGTAACCTTTCATGCTCATTAAGTAGGTCTTACTTACAAAAAGGTTGGTCTGGAGATTCTGTATGCAAATGTGTACTGTAAATAGGATACATCACTGATGTATACTCTCGCCCTCCTTTGGAGATTCTGACCACAACTTGATAACTCCTTGAGACCACCAACAAAACACTGGTGGAACAGCAGGTGTCCAACATAAGGACTGTGACAGTTTGATTGAAAGACTCAGGAAGGGTGGGGAGCTGCTGGTCATTAATAGTTTTATATTTAATAAAATATTTGTTGTATTTATCAGTTGCAATGTTATTTGTATCCATCCATTTTTTAATACTGCTTCTTTCTTTTTCTATATATTGATGCACCGCACATTGATTACTGTCCCTTCTTTAAAAAAGCCTTAAACATGATTCACATGGGAAGCTGTTTTTGACAATCTTGGTTTGGATCTAAATTCAGGTATAGGTTTTATGAAACCAAATTCTTGTGGATCGGGACTACTTATCTATGGTGACTACTTATGTATTTAATTATTTATTTGTGCACTTCATGGTGAAGCTTTTAATCTCATTGTATGTGTGCTGAAATCCATAAGCGGAAGGCACTCTTAGTGGAGACAGCAAAGTTTTTACTTCATGTTCGAAGACAAGGGAACCACAGACACATTTTATTCCTTCTGACTTTGAAGATGCTTTGCATTTTTCCTCTCCATTTCCGGGCACGCATTATTACAATAAGTCTAGTGTAGTGTTAAACAATGCTAATGAAGTTGGCATTGCATGATCTCTACTTTTTGATGTGGGAACTATTAAACTTTTTTCTTATCACACTATATGCAATATATTACTTTAGATATGAATGTGTATTAAATACAGATAAAATGTGCTCTTTTCTGGTACACACTCACTATACTTATATTATATATATTTTCCATTCCAACCAAATATTTAATTATTTGGACTCTTTATGAACTGAAAATTTTCTTTATTCTCTCCTGTTCAATTCTCTTTATTCTCAACAATATTTGCAAAGTATGTTTCACTACCGGACGGACCTAGCTTCTTTTCCCTGTGTTTTTTCCCCCCATCTCTTTAGCCAGCCTAACTTTGCCTGTCTTCCATGGTTCACTCGAACCCAGCAGTCCTGCAGTGAGAACTGACACAGGAGTCCGATTTGTCTGGGTCAATGTGATCTAACAATCCATTAGATCCATCAGGCCGATGCATCGGACTCCTGGGAGACTGGGCTTTTGTTTGGCTAAGCCGTTGATGGAATCAAAGCCTCTGTTGGGGAAGCCATTAACAGAGCAGCAGGCCCAGAAAAATGAGCCGCTCTTGTCACTCCACGTCAGGAACCCGGCCGGCTACGTTTGCAGCCCGTCCTCACACGCCAATGGCCCATTTGACCGCCGGTTGTCTAAGCCTTTGAACTAGGAGAAGCTAAATAGATGGATGAGTCAGCCAATGTGTGAGGTGGGCACAGGGTGAGTGCCGGTTTGTTATCTAAGTTGGGGTGTGGAAGGAGACTAGGTGAAGAGGGACTAATGAGACTGACTTCAGTACTTAAGGGGTTTTGAGCTGGTGGGCAAGTTGACATATCAAGGACATCCAATTTAGCTGGCCAGTATTCTTGTTTCACAATCTTGTGTTAATGTCACAGGCTAGAGAAAAGGGGCAAAATACCATTGAGAGTGCGATGATTACTCAATAAGGATGTTAATTTAAATGATTTGAATCAGCGCAGTCATTTTTTGTAGGTCACCGGTTGATGTTACAGTTCAACCGAAACTTTTTGGCCGACTAAAAATGCTTTGATTTCAAAGCACACAGACACAGAGAGAGGTGCAGTGTTTGTTCAGCAAATATAATTAAGTTTAATGCAAAAACTCATCTACATCCCTTCTAATCATTGCACTTGTACTGTTCAGGATGAGAAGTGAACTAGAGCTTATCTCAATTGTCTTTGGACAACGAGATGTCTTGAAAATTATGGAAAGACAAACTTTCAACATTCCTGTCTCCAAATGGCTGCAGGGAGCTATAATATCTAGATATAATTTGCATAAGATTGCAGAAAATGCACAGTTGTCACACCTAGAGTCACTAAATTAACAGAAATTTCAGTCAACCAAACCCAAATTTGGTTGATGAGCTAACATCTTTGTTTTCCTATTTTGAGGTAAAAATTCTGTAATCTAATTCATTGCTTATCAGGCGTAAGTAGGGTTTCTTCCCCCAGCGTTTTTTTAATTTATTTATTGTTGTTAATGTACCTTTTTTGTGTTTCCAGTCATTTTTATATCGTAAGGTATAGATTGATGTCTTGGTTTGGGCCACAGAGATAACCCAGACTTTGGAGTTCATTTTAAAACCTGATGCATAAGTCCAATGGGTGCTTTTGATGATGCCCATTTTATCTCATTAGAACAATCATGGGCTCCTTCCCACAGATTTCCTCAGTTTTTTGTACTATGGGCCGTAGACTGACTGCCCTGGCCCTTATGCCTGCCTGTCGTATATCAGCAGCTCTGCAACCGTCAAGCCTCTGATTTATGGTTGTTTATCTCCTTGCACCCACCACCCACCCTCAAAACAGATGGGCTTCTACTATTTACATAAGGAGAAAAGGCTCCAAAACCTGATGAATAAATACAAGTTAGCTAGTTAAATTTATTATAGTTTATTACTCCCCTCATAGTTAATTTTGGTCAATTTCTTGTTGTAATAGTAATTGAATGTCACTGTCATCCATAACCACCCAGTACAATTGATGACCTTAATGGTCATTGTAAATTGGTTGCCCAAGGAGTAAAAATTGTTACACTATTCATTTGATTAAAAACTAACATTTCCGATACTAAATTTTCTTGATTTTATTTTTATTAAAATAAAAAATATAAGTCCCCAAAATACAATTTTTCAAATCTGTCTTACCATGTTATTACAGATCTTGCGAGTCTGACATATTTTGTTATGTCAGTTTGATGGATAAAAGCCAGATTTCGACCTTTGCTCTGTTCAGTTATAAATTATGTTTCCCTTTTTAGCTTTCTCATAATATGAAAACACGTTTTTTTTCTTGTTTTTTTTTAACTCAAGCTTTACGGATGATATTTGGTGTTATACTCCCTACTAGCATTGCATTCCATGGAGACATACTGGCACACACATGTACTACATGTGAAATTTGGATTTATCATTCATCTTAAAATAAAGAAGTAGAGTTCTGTTAATATAAAGAAACTGTTTTTTTTAAGTTGGGACCATACAGTAGTTTATTAGATAATAGTAAATAGATTATATTGCATGTCGTGTAGGTAGGTGGTCTGTATTATTGAGGTTTAATGAGCCTTATTTAACGTGATTCACTGAAAACAGATTTGAGAGGCCGTTGAAATGCATGCAGTTAATGTTAATACAGCTTCTACTCAGTTGATGTGTGCAGTATGGTAGTACAAGGAGGACAGATGTTAAATTCGCTCCACCATGCCCAATTCGTGGTGTCAACTCAATAGGGAGATTCCCTAATTTAGCCCACACTTGGAGTGGAAACTGAGAAAATGGGAGCTCATCTGGACCTCTTCATTTGAATAGAGAAAGGATGTGTGTCATGACAGAACATGGACATCATCAAGACGGCCTGTTTATCTTGGCACTTAAAGAGCCTGTTTCTAGAAGTGGCCCTCAGTTGGTTTTAATTTGTGATTCAATTGAGTGAATGGCACATGAGGAGCAATGTCAATTAGCCCACTCAGGAACCAATGGCGAAAATCAGTTTGTCTGCGAGGAAAACAATTCTTGATTGCGCATCTTGAAAGTTCTCTTTCCATTTGCCTTAAAAAATAATAATAGAAAATAACACATCTAGTCTTAACCCGTAAAACTATAACAAAAAAATGACAAAATTATGATGTAAGCATTTTCTGGTGAAATTATTTGTAATACCAAAACACTGTGACAGATAATGGTTCCAAATTATAATACAAAATTTTTGATCAATTTATTTTCACACCTCACCTGATGCACCTTTTTCCCTTGCAATTAACTTATATTTAGTTTGCAGAATAGCCTTTAATGTTAGTTTGTGGGCACACTAAGTAAATAAAACTGTCATTTTAATACCTTACTTTTACCTTAAGAAATATGTTAAGCTACATTAATTGTTAGACGAGTCAGACTGAATCATTAACATGCACTTTCAAAAACACTAAAAATAGAGTTTTGCTTTGCAATTAACTTATATTTAGTTTGCAGAATAGCCTTTAATGTTAGTTTGTGGTGACACTGTAAATCAAACTGTCAATTTAATACCTTACTTTTACCTTAAGAAATATGTTAAGCTACATTAATTGTTAGACGAGTCAGACTGTATCATTAACATGCACTTTCAAAAACACAAAAAATAGAGTTTACTTTATGGCAATTTATGCATGCATGTAAACTTTATAAATTATATTTTCCTTGAAAAATAACAACGTAGTTGGTTCACACCAAAATATTACGTTGTAAATCATGAATCAATCCATCGACACGTGGCAGAGGTGTTAGAGATTAACTCAGTGGTGTCATGGCAGATTCTGACAAGAACCTGATAAAGAAGTCAACTATCTGCTGCATAGTGTGAAATCATGGAAACGCAGATAAGATTGCTGGCTGCACACAACTGGACATCAATCAAATTATTAACTTTTTTGGTTCAGTAGGGTTAATATCTTTTAAAGTTGCAACTGTATTTACCACTCTTTTTTTTTTTCAATTTAAATGTTCTTTTTCATTGACAGTACTTAAACATAGATATTAATGAACACGATTCAATAAAAACATGTTTCCCGTCTGGTTTAGTATCATCTGTCACAAAGTGTATCCAGGAGTATGATTTCAAGCTGGAAGTGTTCAAGACGCTCTAAACTTTGTTGATAAAAGGATTTTTTTTTCCTTTTATCAACTCGAGAAATTTAACCCAGGTGTTGCCAATTTTTGTTCTTACCTCCTGTCCAAGGCCTGGCTCCTACTACATGATAGCTATAAGCGAGTGATGTACTACTGTATTTGATGATATGTATGAGGACATACAGTAGGCTCTAGTTACAATCCACGTAATGTGTTTACCTGAAACTGGGCACACGTGGCTGCACGTTTTTGCAGTAAAATGTGACAGTGATGACATGGGGCTCTGATATAATACCACAAAAATAGCTACCTTTATCACATTTTTGAATAAGCCTCGAGTAATGAAAAAATATATGTATGGTAAATGTTTATACCATTTAGCAGCACATAACATGACGTATCCACTCTTCCACTGCATTTTCACACTACCAGTAGCATTTTGGAATTTCTTTTTTTTTTGTTAAGTTTAATCCAGCCATTATCTTTAACTTAAATACATTTAATATGCTGTAGTCATATAAGCAATTTAGTTATCAGATGCAAAATGGTTTTGGGACACGATTTGTGGATTTACCCATTGGAATATGCCCTATTCCAATATTTTTATTTTTTATTTTTCCTTGATATTTTCTTTGGATTGTATGTTTTGGGAGTAAAACACCTGCAATTTATTTTCCCCTTAGTTACATATTTATCAGGTTTCGATCATAGAATTTATGTTATTTGCGGTCAGGCATGATCGCTCCAGGGTGGTCAGACTGTCGTTTTCTATACAGTGACAAAATCTATGATAATTGGAATTAAGTGGCAAGATTTTATTGAAGAGTTTTTTTTTTTTTCCTCGAGAATTCTATCTAATCTAACTCATTACAGCTGCTGCTGTTTATCTAGGTGTGACTGTCAAGAATACAGATGTCACTTGCTCATACTGACTTGGCAGCAACAACGTAAAGTGGAAATGTTAAGCCAATAACGCTAGACAAACAGGCAGAACAGAGGAGCCAAAGACAACAGTGAGTGAAGGGAAAGCGTCCTGCTGGCATTGTCTTTCCCAGAGTTAAGTGTTATTTGAAAAGCAGCTGAAGGGTGACACTCACTCTCCTCCCACTCAATGGCGCTCTTCCTCCCTGTCCATTCACTCGACCATCTGTTCTTCCCTCTCTTCTCAGGCTGCTCTAAGTGCCTTGAAACAGCTGTCGGAGCAGGGACTGGACCCGGTGGACGTCCCCGTCAAGGTACGGCGCTTCACGCGGCATTCGCCCAGCATCTTAGTTAAATGCTGGGTTCAGACGGGGTGCATTTCAAACCCCCCCCCCTCGTTGCGTGATGGAGTCTTATGCAAAGTCAAGTCAATGTAATTGTGCGTGAAAGGGTGGCAGACAGCCTATCAACTGGGGACACGCGACAGACAGCTTATCAACTGGGGACACGCGACAGGGCTGGCGCAATGTCGCCACATAGGATGTGGCTCGCGATGTCACACTTTGAATTTGATGGCTGAGTTGATCTTCCTGCGACAGATTTCAGTAACAATGATAAAAGCAGCGAATCAAATTGTTTTTCTCATTCATGTGACTTAAGCTGGCAGAGATGTCAACATCCACTCACTAATATTCCAAAGAAAGAAATACATGTAGGACTACGAGTCAAAATACTGGAGAATACAGTCCCAGTATTGTCATTTATTGTAAACGTTTGGAAGTAATATCGTAATTATTAGACTTAAGTTGTTTTGTTGCCTATTTTAACATTCCTTTAACCTACATGTGTCAAAGTGGCGGCCTGGGGGCCAAATCTGGCCCGCCGCATCATTTTGTGTGGCCCGGTAAAGTAAATCATGAGTGCCGACTTTCTGTTTTAGGATGAAATTAAAATGAAGAGTATAGATGTATATTAAATTTCCTGATTTCCCCCCTTTTAAATAAATAATTGTAGTTTTTTAATCATTTTTTTTCTGTGCTTTTAGTTCAAAAATCATTTTGTAAAATCAAAAAATATATAAAAAAAAGTAGAATAAACATTGTTTTAGATCTATAAAAAAACCTGAATATTCAGGACTTTTAATCCAGTTCTTTTAATCCATTTATAAAAAAATATATCTAAATGTTATATCTAAAATGGTCCGGCCAACGTGAAATCAAGTTGACGTTAATGTGGCCCGCGAACCAATCCGAGTCTGACACCTATTAGAAGGGAAAGCCATAAAATTATTAGTTTAATGATGTTAGACTCCTTATTTTTTACGTTACGTGAACCGAAATTTGTTAGGAATACACGCACTCCATTGAGCAACAAAAACATTTGGCGAGGGACGCGTTGTCGGACAACAAAATTTAGCCGATCTGTACGCAGCAGAACCCAATCAGAACTGTTCTAGTAAGGTTTTCTTTTGTCTGTCTTTTCTGTCATTCCGTCATCATTCATTCTCCCATTGGAAAGGGAGTGTATAGACTTATAAATCTTCCGTCTAAACTTCTTCCAAAAGAGCTTCCATGTCCACCGTCTTTCTCCGTGTAACTCGTACCCAAAACCCTCCACAATGAGATTGTGAAGGAAAGAGGATGAGGAAATCCCTGTCCATTTCTAGGATATTTTCCTTTTAGGTGTGCCCTAGGAAGAAAAAAAAAGTTAGGGCAGGGGCTGGTTCCTTGCAGTTCCTACCTAAGAGCAGAAGACAGAAACAAAGACAAAGAGAGGAAAGATAACTTCATTTGCGTCAGCATCATGTTAGAAAAATAAAAAATATGTCTACAATTACAAGGCCAATTCGTCATTGCTGACAGTCATTCTGACCTAGTTCACATAGATACAACACTAAGTGGAACCTCTTAGAATAAAAACAATTATGGATGAAAATGTTCCCATCCTGCAAATAGAGATTAAAAATATTAACATCAAAATTGACCCTGACATGTTAAAAAAGCAGCAATAACGTTTTTGCTTAGTTTTAAAATGCAGTTCAACTGGAAATACATTTCTGGGAAGATATGGAGTATTTTTGTACTTAAATATACTCAATGACTAAAACACTCCATAAGGTACAAAATGTATGACTGCATATCGGAATGTGTTTTAGTTTTACATTTTAAGATGGGCATAGGCATACTTTTTAAAGGTATTTTATCCGGTTGTTAGTCATTTTTGCTCAAGGCTAAAGACTGAACGCAATCTACTTCTTAAGGGCTGAATTTAAGGATCCGTGAACATCAAAACACGTTTCCAAAATGACAAAGGTTCACAAAACGTGCCAGACTAAATATTGCAGTAATGCAGATATGACACAGCTTCCTGATAGGACAAAGGTCAAGATCTTAATCACCGTCCTTCCACCTACCTTTTCCTGCTGCTGAAATTATAATTTTACATAATGTCCTGTCATAAGACAGACAACCACTCACGCTCACAGTCACACTTCCACCGAATATAAATCGAACCCAGACTGCCCTTCCCAAAGTTAGGCAGAAGAACCACTACACCACATGTGTCAAAGTGGAGGCCCGGGGGCCAAATCTGGCCCGCCGCATCATTTTGTGTGGCCCGGGAAAGTAAATCATGAGTGCCGACTTTCTGTTTTAGGATCAAATTAAAATGAAGAGTATAGATTTATATTAAATTTCCTGATTTTCCCCCTTGTAAATCAATAATTGTAATTTTTTAATCAATTTTTCGGTGTTTTTAGTTCAAAAATCATTTTGTAAAATCTAAAAATATATTTTAAAAAAGCTAAAATGAACATTGTTTTAGATCTACAAAAAACTGAATATTCAGGGCTTTTAATCCATTTATAAAAAAATCTAAATATTATATCTAAAATGGTCCGGCCCAGATGAAATCAAGTTGACGTTAAAGCAGCCCGCGAACCAACCCGAGTCTGAAACCCTTGCAGTACACCATCGCGTGACCTTGTTCCCATTTAACGTGAGAAAGTAAAATCAATGTCTTCCCATTTGATGTGAGAAAATAAAATCAATGTCTTCCCATTTCATGCGAAAAAATAAAATCAATGTCTTTTGAGATTGTGTATTTTCTGTTAACCTCTGCTTTCAGCATTTTTCCTTTTTAAGGTTGCACAAAGACAAACTCTTGGGCCTGCCAGACATTAATGTGATTTGCTTTGTGTTTGCAGAGCGCCGAAACCTGCGCGAGGGACGACGGACATTAAACAGACTAACTCAGGCACCACCACTCAGGTCTGCATGGATTCAAAGGCTGTCGTCCAGAAGCTGACATCCCCTCTTTTTCTGTCGGGCACACAGCCCCTAACAATCCCCTGCCTGAACCCAAAATGTAACTAATCAACCACCATACACACACAAACAAACCATCCAAACTTATCTTTTCCTTTACAAGCTTTACCACACGATAGCCACTGTATCCTGCATAACCTGTCAACATGCAATAGGGTGGACGTGCACCAAGGAGCGAGCGACTAAAAGCCGCATTACCTGAGTCTATGTGAAGACAACACTATCTCTACACGTTAATAATGAGTTGAGTCTTGGTTTGGGGGAAAAAAAGACAATTTCAAGAGATATGCATGGTAAGAGAAGTCCAACACTGATAATTCTCACAAGATTCATCATATGTGTTGGTATGGTTAAAGCAAATATGTACATCTTGCCATTGAAATACTAAAGAAACATTTTAGAGGAGCAAAACCAACTTGTAGCTTATTTGTTTTGGGGTATTATGTTTCCATTTCTTTTATTCCGTTATTTTCTTAATCTAACAATGCTTGAGTACTGTATTTAAAATTAACCAATGCCAGTGCTGTGAAAGTTCTAGTCGTTGTCTTCATATATAGTCACCTAGCTTACCTTGTATGCTGACTTAAAAAAGAAAAAAAAAGAAGAGTTCATCTATCTAAATGGATATGTATGACTTGCAAGAGTATCATATATCGAAAATTAACAGAGATTTTTTTTATGTGGACAAAAAGTACAAAAGTGGTGTAGGCGGTCGGAAGGAGACCACAGAGGTGTGAAGTTTGGACCTTAGCCCGCCTAAGGCAAGTATGTCTGTCCCGTTCTAACTTTTTTTCCCGCTCTGGCGCGGTATCACAGCATCACATGCCTGGCAGTGACAGACAGGTTTTTAGGTGTGCCAGTATAATCGTCAAGTGGTTAGGTGTATACCTGCAGTGATTCTGTGCCAGTGGACCCTGCCACTACAGTATTGTCAATCCCATCTGCGCCCATTGTGTGTCGTATTGACCCGTCGAAGCATCAACTGGGTGCTTTTATTGCCAGCGTTTGTATGCGTTTGTCGAGAATGATGTGAGTTCTGTTTGTGTAAGAGGCAGATTCGTTATGTTGTTGAAATGCAGTAAAAACACCTCAGTTCATGTGGAAAAAGCTGTCTCTTTGTCTTTTTTCCCCTCCTACAGTTTGATTTTTAGGAATAAAGTGAACCAGTGTAGGGAACAAGCTCTGCAGTGAATACCGACCAACCAGGGATGATCAACAAACAAAAAGGTATTGTAGTGGGATCCCAACATCTCCATTAAAATACAAATATTTTAATTCATATTATGGTAAGTCACATATTTGACATTTACCCCCTCTTGACTCTCTAAGCAAGCATAGCGATTGAAAAAATAATAACTTATTCTCTGAAAAAAATATACTTTTGGTGATATTTTGTTTTTCATGTCATAGTTGTGGCTCCGTGATGTCCAATCAATTCAAATAACATCCTCAGATCATATTGGGACTTTAAACTCATACTAAATCAATAGACAAATCCAAGAAATTCAATGTATAACATTCTCCTTCCATTATTATGTATGCAGCTAACCACTTGTCTACTGTTCTGCTGTTATAAAATGTGATGGTTTTTTTCCTCCCCCTTTTTTCAGTTCATTTTTTATTTTTTTGCAACGATGTCTTGATTTCTGTAGCACACGTGCAGCATCGGTCCCCTCACCTGTGTTTGCAAACGTGCCATTACCTCTGCCTCTCCTAATCAGGCAAATGAATAGTCGAGCGGGCACTCTTAATTCTGCTGCATTGACTAATGGACTCAGCTGGCAGCTGCATCTGCTCGCCATTGAGAAGCGCCAAAGCTGTTCACACACATTAGTGGCACATCTCTATTCCAGAAGCTTGTTCATGCACTGGCAGAGATGCTCAGGGCCATGTTAAGACCTCAGATGGATTGCTCGGCCCGGAGCAGCCAATATGGGAAGAGAACCTTGATGCCCAGAATAGAAGAAAATCAATGTGGCAGCAGAGCAACTCCACGCCGTGTGATGATTGCAAATGCTGGGATCATTGATTTTCCTCCTGAATTATGTACCGTTGACCCTCTTGAAGTCCTCTTAATTAGTGCGAGTCTTAACAGGAGGATGAAAGAATGCTATAGATGCACACAGAAGTCGTGAATCCTTCTAAGGTTTGTCGGCCTAACACACAAACTTATTTCTTGGACTCATATTTATTTTAGCAATCACGGTTGTGAGAAATTGCTAGACATATTTGTCCTGTCTGGATGGAACTCATTAGAACCCATCCAGGCATCTTCATGATCAATGGTGTGTTAACAAAGGAGCTATGCGTTCCTTATCTTCAAAGCAGAGCACAGAAAACCTTTCAAGCATGGATTGTTACCTCTAATGTGAATTGGGAGATTGTCCAAAGATTTAAAAAAATGATAACTAATTAATAAACCATTCATTTTTCCATTTCTCTATTGCTTACACTTTTGGGTTGTAGGGAGCTGGAGCCTATGAGCCGAAGGCAATGACGTATCCATACGCCTGCGAGAAGGCCTTGTGATTTGTTAAGCAACAGTCTTATCGACGCTTGTTTATTGCAGCAGAGCCTGCAGAACTGATTGTAAAGGCCATGAGGCAGATTTCTGACCCTGGCAACAAGTAGTGGCTGAAATGTGATTGGTTAAATGCTTCAATATGAAAACACACATCTGGAAGCAGTGCAACCAGCGGGAAAGCAATGAAAGGAAGCTAACAGACCATTTGGAATTATTTCATAAGTATTGATGGACAAAATATAATATATGATTCAGATCTTCCTTAGGCCAGCAGAGAAGGCCCTGACGGCACACCACTGAGAAAAGCCGAGAACACCCTCACTTATAGTCATAAAACAATTATTGGGCATGTAAAGAGATGTAAATAAACCCATATTTAGAAGGAGGTGAGTGAAAAATTGTACTGTCAGTGCCTTCATTTAATTTAAAAGCAGAATTTTTTTATGTCATCCTTTTTTTCCCTCATCTATTATTGAAATTCTTTCGACCGTAGCATTTTGATGAGGCTTTTAGACATCTGATGTTGTCTGACCACATTTGAGATTTCTTCATGAACAGGTCTAGAAGTAATCTGCAGGCTCAAGTGTGATAAGTCTCAGTGTACTTGCTAATAAACCAGTGTGTAAAACTTTCATACTTAGAATGTTGAATGGTAACATTCTTAGGTTATTTTATTATTTATCTGTGTAATTATTTTATTTTTACTTCCGCACAGGGGACGTTGAATATTTTCCCTAAGCTAATGATATTGTCATTGAAACAGTGTTTGTTTGCCTGAGTGATCTTTTCATGACATTTACATTTGTATGATGATTCTAAACAAAAAGATATATTAAATTTAATTGGATTTTCATGGCATTGTATTTTATTTTACAGTTTGGCCTACCTGCAGATATTAAATGCCAACCAACTGATTTTCTAGTCAAAATCGTTCCCTATTTTTGTGTCTGCTCACAAAAGACATGAGAGGACAACAGCCAAAGTTGACTCACTGGTGGAGAACACCTCAACAAAAGCGAAACTGAGAAGACCATTACTGCAGGTGAGTCACGCCATTCTGAGGAAGCACACATGATCGCTATATAATGAAAGAGGAGTATCAAAACACCACGTCATAATAATCTAAATCACTTTATTAATTTAAGTTAGGTAGAGACACTAAACATCGGAATCACACTTTGCTTTGCCGTGGAGCAGTCTTCAGGAAAATAAAAATAAAAAGGCAAAATAACAAAGAGGTAGAGAATTGAGGCTCATCACTGTGACTGACACCTATTGGAATGTCTTTTAAAACGGTGTGTCCCCCATATTGCAGATATCCATACATGACACACAGTATAGGGAGACAGTCATTTGGGTTACTGGGCTACTCACAACATTTGCAACACACTTTCAACTGGACAAACTGACAGCACAGTGTTACTTTTTTTTTTTAGAGGGGGTGAAAAAAAGAAAGAAATATTTTCATACATTTCCCTCCAGCGATCGCCTGGTAACAGATACAATGATGCCATCTTGAACAGATACATTCTCCATTCGAGAAGTGACGCAGTCATTTTATAAATGGGATTTTTTTTCTTCAAAATATACGTAACTTAATCATTAGAGTATTTCTGAGTTGGCAGTGTAGAGAAAGCTTAAGAAATTACAGTGCAGGTCTACAAAATAAAGTGAAGAAAGGTTTGTTGTTTTACTGTCTGTACAGTAACATACTGTATATTTCCACAATGACACTACGTAAGGCTGCTGACTAAATAGTTAATTATTGGATACTGTTTCAAAACTAGTGACACAGTATATATAGATGTCTCCTTAAAAAAACGCACACAAAAACGACAAATAAATCCATTGTGTAGTACACAGCTTTCTTTGTTCCAGAGGAACAATATGGTAAACTTTTGCATTTGCTCAATGCAAGTGCACCAGCCCAGGTTCAGTCTTTCATCCCATAACCCCCCCGCCCCCCTCCCCCAATCAGTGGTCGTCTCCTCGTGCTTGTGGGATGATGTGCCCCCCCATCCGTGTTGCGATCGGCGCCACCTAGATCCCGTTCTTTGCCTCGTTGTTGTTCATGGCTTCCTTTCGCTGCGCCAGGAAGGGGTACATGCACTTGTCGGCTCCGAGGAAACGGTACATGCACACGATGGCCTCGAAAGGCAGGATGCTGCGAAGCAAATTAGCGCCGTTAGCGGTGATGTTCGGATTTAGGATTGAAGGATCTTGCCTCACCTTTTCATAAAGTTGACCATATAGACGATGCGAGGCGTGCAGATCATGGGCTGGTCTGTGAGAATGGCGCGCATGGCTTGCTTGACGCAAAACTCGGGCTTCAATGGTGGCAGAAACGGTTCAATCTCCTTCCTGTGTGCAAATGTTATTTTTTACAAATGTATTCATTCATTTTCGGAACCGCTTTATCCTCACTAGGGTCATGGGGGGTGCTGGAGCCTATCTCAGCTGACTTCGGGCCAGAGGCGGGGGACACCCTGAATCGGTGGCCAGCCCATAACCAGGGGCAATTTAGTGTCCAATCAGCCTACCATGCATGTTTTATGAATGTGGGAGGAAACCGGAGTACCCGTAGAAAACCCACGTAGGCCCGTGGTGGACATGCAAACTCCACACAGGTGGCCTGACCTGGATTTGAAACCAGGAACCCAGAGCTGTGAGGCCAACGTGCTAACCACTCGTCCACTTTTTATGTATACCCACAATAAGTTCTGTGATAAAAACTTCCTTTTAAAATAGTTGGACCTTTCAACACACTTGAAATGTAATTAAACACTTTGTAAATGTAGTTTAACACCTCGCCACTTTTTTTTTACAGTTTTGGGTGGGGTTGATTGAAATTCTAGAATTTTAAACCATGCACACAATATTTCAAATGGAAGTATCAAATTCAAAATGTCTTATACAAAGGATGGTGGGCGGAGCTTCTTGGACCAGGTGCACTTATTGGCAAGGTTCTCCTGGGAAAAGGTTGCTGACTTTTTCACCAACTAGACTGCACAAAAGCGGCAACTCCAACCGCTACTTTGAAGATCAGACGCTATTCGTCAGGCACTTTTATAGGGTGAAAATCAAGAGACCGCAAACTCTTGCCAGGTGATCCGAAAAACCCCACAAACACAAAAAAACTCGCCTTATTCTGCAGCCTTTGAACATGCCCGTGTCCACCAGGTAAGGACACACCAGGGTCATGTTGATGCCGTCCTTTTCCGAGGCCTTCAACTCGTGGCTCAGAGACTCGTGGAAGCCGATAGCGCCAAATTTACTGGCACAGTAATCCTGAAAGGAAAAAATAACCTCTGTCAGTTTGCCCCAAAGTAAAGGCACAGACGTACCCAGCAGGGGGCTTCATTAGCATGCTTTGCCAGATCATTAGACAGTTTGGTGTGGGAGAAAATGTCTTTTTTTTTTTTTTTGAAAGGCTGTTTAGTGAATGTGGACCTGTTCACTGGACCTAAAATGTTACCGCTACAAGTACTAATTGAATAAACTAATCAGTTATAAAACTAATCAACTATTTTGATTGTTATTGTTGGCCTAAAAATCCTTCCAAAGACTTATTTTTAGATGCATGATAGCATACATTAATTTATACTAGAACTATATTTTTTATTTTTCCACTGATTCATGCATTTTTAATTATATATTGTATTTTTTCATTACAACTATTTAGCTAAAATACATTTAAAATAAAACATTCTTATGTTTGTTGTTTTTGTTTTTATTTTTTCTCAAAAAGGGGCAATTTTTTTTAATTTTTTTATTTGTAGTTCTTGATGAAAGAACTGGATTATTTTTGTAACCAATCTGAATTAGATATTGCTTTTATCTTGTTTTTCCTTGGAACGAAAAATTGGATTGGATTGGATAACTTTAATCACAGATTTCGTTGTCACAATAGCAAGAGGGTGATGATGCAGAAATAGGAAAGGCATTTTAGACATAAATAGATAGGTAATAAGTAAGTTAATAAATAAATACATGAATAAATATATAAATAAATAAGCGTGTTGCTGAAAAAAAATATTATATATATATATATACACACACATATATACAAATACAATAACATAGTTGCATAATATTCATAGCGTAATATTTTTCCAAACGTTGATTAATCGCCTAATTGCAAAACTAGCTGGTGTATCGTTAAAAATGAAAATAATCTTTTTTGGCACCCCTAATATACACACATTTACATGTAGCAAGATATTTTAGAATCATATTGAGAGCAAAAAAAAAGTTCACTTAGGAATGAAAGGCCAATTTTTTTCTGTGAAAATTTGCAGTGACATGAATACCGAGTGAGCCAAGATGAAGATGTCTCTGTCGCTTGGGGAGCTGTCAACTCATTGTGGAGCCCCCCCTCGGCCCCCCGCCAACCCCCACTGCTGCCCGTAGAAGAATCTATAAGAGGCTCCCTAATGCTCATCTGTGTCCCTTAATTTAACGGGTGCTGGGTGGCAGGAGCCGGGGGGCCCAGTGTCTTCTTGGATTTGATGTAAAAGGCATCGTGTTTTGTTTAGCTTTTTCTGGGATGGTGGGAACCATGAATGTTCATGCGCTGTGTTGTGATACTAACCTCTACTCCAGCTGTGCTGAACAAACCCAAGGAGCTGGCAACTGTCACAATGTGGCCATGGTTCAGCTCCAACATCTTGGGGAGAAACGCCTTGGTGGTCTGAGAGGACAGTGGAAAATGAAGTTAGTTCAGATGTGCCAAAGCCCTTTGATCAGCCTCCCCCCCGCCCCCTCTCCTTCTCCATGGTGACGCACAAAGAGGCGTCTAAATTCATACGAGGCATAAAAATGAATTGAAAATGAAGTGTGGAATGTGGAAAAAGTTGACCGTATCTTTGTGACAGGTGTGAAAAGAAAAGAGTGTGAGGTGTCAGCCCACCCCCTGCACCCCTTTCTCCGCCCTTCAGGTATTCACTGGACAAGCAGGTATGTGATGTGTGTGTTCCACAGCAATGTGTTATTTTCCCACACGGATCTGATGGCCATTGTGGAAACGAGAACTAAAGAACCGGTGACAACGCCAATCACAAAACTCAACACCTTACACAATGCACGCTTACAGTCTGCATTCACAACTTGTATCCCTGACTAATTTAATGGGGAAAAAATATATATTTTGAATTGAAGTAATTCCCGAGATCACAAGGGAACAATATTCCTGCCTCCCGGTGGCCATCAGACAAAATGCAGAAGGCACAATGCACCATAAATGTGTCAGTTTCCCCATTGAGTGATGACAAATAACACCAGGATGAAATATCCTTTGCTATTTAGTTCCGCAAACGCTGATTACCACATTTTTGCGACGCAACCTGAGTACGAGTGGTGTTTTCGGAGGGGAATCTTAGGCAAAACAAACATTACACTGTACTTAATGGTAATAAGAAAAAATGGAAAACAAACTCAATACGCGTCTGCTAGCGTAAGATTTACAATTATCCCGATATCCATAGAATAAACAACACAACATAATCATTAAAATCATATTTTTAATATCACTTCGGAACTACTCCAGCAATTCTGGAAGTAGAAGACACCTAGAATATATATATATATATATATATATATATATATATATATATATATATATATGTATATGTATATGTATATGTATATATATATATATATATATATATATATATGTATATGTATATATAAATGTGTGTGTGTATATATATATGTGTGTGTGTGTATATGTGCATATATATATATATATATATATATATATATATATATATATATATATATATATATATATATATATATATATATATATATATATATATATATATATATATCATTGTAAAAATTAAAAGTGCAAATTATAGTCCAGAAAATACGGAGTGTTTTAGCTTCAAACAGAATAAACAACACAACATAATCATTAAAATCATATTTTTAATATCACTTCGGAACTACTCCAGCAATTCTGGAAGTAGAAGACACACCTAGAATATATATATATATATATATATATATATATATATATATATATATATATTATCTCATTGTAAAAATAAAAAGTCCAAATTATAGTCCGCAAAATACGGAATGTTTAGCTTCAAACAAACAAAAAGACAACTTAATGTTAGTGCTGGGACGGAATCATTTAATATCAAGAAATTGAAGTGTCATATGCGCAATCTTTAATAGTTTTGCATGCAGTGTTGACGTGTGCACATGATAGTGAGAAACGCGCTTGATCAGGCAACCGATCGTCCGTAAGAGGGCCAACGTAAATCCGGGATACCCGGCGAGACCCAATCAGCAGGTGTGACGTGTGACGGCCATCACAGGAACTGACCAATCACACTCCCGGCAGGGGGTCCAAAAAACAACCAGCGAGCCTTTTGTTGGGGGCCATGCTAATTCCCCAAACGGAAGTGAGCTGGCCTGCTTGTGTCTCTCCCCACTAAAAACATCACCAAAAGTTCTGACGGTGATAGAATGAATACATTTGCACAAGTTAGCAAGAAGAGGATTAACTCCTAAAAGTAAATCCTCTGAACACAATGCATTCCACTCCATTTCCAGTAAGTCTGTCTTCATATAAAAAAAAGGTTACAGTTTAATGGCATGGAGTCTTGCCAGAGAAATGCACCTTCTATTTAAACAGAACCAGAGGGAGCGAGGTACCAGATAGTGCATTTGTGAATCCCCGCGCGGGGGAGGGAAAGCCTTGTTAAAGCCCCGTCAGACCAGACGCCACGTCTGCTTACGTCTTGGCTCAATTTGCCAGGTAATGAAACTTGGAAGCAATAAAAAGGAAGACTTCACTGTTTTGGATGGCGTACCGTACAGGTAAACTCGCTTTAGACTCACTTTCAGAGACGTGCCGTTTTCCAAAGCTATAAATTACAAGACGCTAATCAAAAAAAGGGAGGGGGTTTGCTTTGAGAGCCAGCCAGAATGGCTGCGGATGAGGGAGGATGTTGCGTGCAAATGAAGCATTAACTTAAGATATGTCCTGATGCACCTAGAGCCAATTTTTTTCGCTCCCACTGTAAACCACCAGTAAGCAGGGAATGGATTACTCTGGCAAGATGTTGCTTGATGCTGGCCAACACACAGAACACTTATTACAAAATCCAATGCGCCTCTCTTTTATCATAGAGGATACGTTCCAGACCCACCTGAGATTGTTGAAAATTACAATGTAGTTTTCCCCCTTTTTGATGTAGTATACTTTGGTATAAACTTTTGCCACTCCAATAAATAGGTTAAAACATTTTTTCCAGTACAACTATCTTTCGTGTGCGGTCGATTGGTCGCCGGTCTTTTGGTCGCCCGGACTGCGACAACGGGCGACCATAAGACCGACGACCTAAAGACCGGCGGCAAAACAAGGTAAAACAACACGGTCTACGCATCAATAAAAGCCAACAATGGCCATGAGCAGTTTCACTGAGCCAATGTGTGAGTGTATAAGAGTTTGTATGTACATGCGTTGTCCCTTTAAGAAGCTACGTCAGTCAGGGTCTTAACAAGTTCTCCAACAAAATACAATAAAAGTACGGGAAATTTGGAGCTTTTCTTTAGCCTAATAATTAATAAGGCATTAAGTATGACTAAATAGTAATTCGCAGTTTGTATTTAGGGAATTTGAGCAACGATTTAAATGGTAATTATCAATAACCTTCCAGGCGACCAAAAGACCGGCGACCAATCGACCGTGTACCCTATCTTTTATACACTGCCAGTTTACTGTTAAAAAAAGAACATATATTTACATATACACCAAATTAATTAACAAAATTGACCAAGATTACGGCTAAATGCAAAATTCTAGGAACAGGCAAGACTTTGCATGTTACAGTAAACATAAACTTCCAAACAACTGGTATTTAAACTCAATTAAAACCAAACCACAGGTGACATTATTCCCAGGCAATTTCTAAAACTAAGAAATCTGTTTTGTGCAAGCATAGAGCAATTCCAGACAGATGAAGCATAACTTGACACGATAGAAGTGAGGCTCCTCCGCTCGCTAAAAATCGCCTGTCCCGCCTCTCATGGCAGCTCCCGGCATGCGGCCGTGACCCCTGCTGACCTATCGGACACAAAATGTGTGAAGGCAACCGGGGGGCTCGTGTCTTACATCAGAGCCGGCCGTAATTGGGCCTCGGCATTCCCTTGTTCCGCTAAATTACCCGCTGACACAGGCCTACGTGGGGTGGCCCCTACCCCGCCGCTCCACCTAATTGCGGCAGGGGAAGCGCTGGGGGTCCGCACAAAAGCTTCTTGCACCTGGGATGTCAGGTTGCATTAGCGCCTCACCGCTACGAATATGAACAAAATATTGGCCCCACCAGCGTCGGGCCAGATGGCCTCTTAATTAGGCTGACTTCTCGTAGGACAACAGGATGAAGCAGGAGACGGATGATCTGACGGCAGACGGGGGGATTTGATTGGACCGCTGGCGGGTCCAACTCGTACGGTTCCACTACTATTTCCATTTCCAATTCAGAACAAATTGTGCCTCAAACCTAGTCCTTTGCTAAAAGCATAACCGACTGTTCCATTCCACCCAAAAAATGTAAAATTGCTAAAACCTTTGGAATCTGAACTGCCGTCATGAATCAGAGACTTCAAAGGCTCTGCACCTGTCTTGCTTTTATTAATAATTCATCCTAAAGTGGATTTAAAGCAGCAAATTAGATTAGATCTTTTTTAAAGAAATGCATCTCATGGTTGGTTTATTGTAGACCACGTGTCAAAGTGGCGGCCTGGGGGCCAAATCTGGCCCGCCGCATCATTTTGTGTGGCCCGGGAAAGTAAATCATGAGTGCCGAATTTCTGTTTTAGGATCAAATTAAAATGAAGAGTATAGATGTATATTAAATTTCCTGATTTTACTGATAAATTGTAATTTTTAAACATTTTTTTCTGTGCTTTTAGTTCAAAAATCATTTTGTAAAATCTAAAAATATATTAAAAAAGCTAAAATAAACATTGTTTTAGATCTATAAAAAACTGAATATTCAGAGCTTTTAATCCAGTTCTTTTAATCCATTTATAAAAAAATATCTAAATACTATATCTAAAATGGTCCGGCCCACGTGAAATCAAGTTGACGTTAAAGCGGCCCGCAAACCAACCCGAGTGTGACACCCCTGTTGTAGACATTAAAGGCTCGATTACATCGCATGCGAAAAACAGCTCTGATCCGCCAACAAATGCTAGCCGGATTACATTTTAAGCATTAGAATTAATAGGAGTATGAATCTTTCACTCAAACAATTCAATTCATATTCACTGTCCATGGTCCAATTCAGGAACTATTAATAAAAAAAATGTAAACGATTCATCTCAATTCCAATACAAAGACAATTTAACCTGAAATACTGAGTGAGGAAAAAAAAATCTAAATCTCACTCTTTTTAAAAATTATTTAGTGTCTAAGAGACAATACTGGTCACCCCTAATGAACATCCTACATTCAGACAAGATTTAAATAAATAAATTAAAAAAAACAATAATCCTGATGTGATAACTGACACAAACACAATTCGGTATGCCTCAGTTACCAGGTTTGCAAAAGTTCTTATTCAAGGAACACAAAATATAAAGACTACTAAATGGCGCTATAGAGAAAATGAACCATTATAAAGCTTCCTTTTATCATCACTACTTTTGCCCAGCTTTCCATGCTTTTTAAATAAATACAAAACATTTCCAAACCTTCAATTTCAGGTAAGGAATACTGCAGATTTAATCCGTGTTTTTTGCAAATAGTACTTCATGCCTCCCAGCATGCATTATGGTGCTATAGATGTTAAATAACCTTCAAAGTTCATTCTTCAATTAGTGTTCCAGATGTTTTATTAATTGCTTGTTATGACATTTAGTTTGTTGTCTTCTGATAATTTTAATTTTGTTTTGCTGCTTTGTATTTATCAGTGGTGACTTATAATAATGCTGCTGGGTCATTAAATCTCAGCGTTAACAAACCTGACACATCACGTGTGTAGTTGCGAGAGCCTTGCGGCATGAATAAACCTCACGCGGGACTAATATTTTTTTCTGGGGGTGGCAAGCAAAATTCATCAATTCAGCGCACTGCGGCATGAAGAGAAGTTCTATCTACAGAGTAATATATGCGGTCGATTATAAAAATACTTTGAACTGTTCTTCATGTAATATTAGGGCCAGTTTTCAACTCAAGCTTCAAATGGTCTTTTACATTATAAGGATGTTGAAAAAATGATTTTGTACATTCAAAGCCATATAATTACTATGGATTGTACATCCTTTTTATACAAATTACTCACAAAAAGCTGAACTATAGCTGAAGCACAGGAAGTAGATAGAAAATGATTCATTTAATTGTTCATTAATAAATTAAATGATCTCAAGGCGGAACAGTGGTGGCAGACTCTTATTAGTAACATATTTGGTTGATTGTCGTACATTCAATTAAGTGAATGAAAGAGCATTGCCAGCTAACTTCATTTTAGCCTGGGACGGAATTAAAGCAACTCCTGCCTTAGTGGCTTGAGGCGTCCATTGGGGGCCAGTGGGTGTGTGTATGCATGCAGTCTGGATGCTGCAAGACGTGTGGCAGATGCTGATTAATATCAGATCCCATGTGATTTTGCTTGTTCTGAACGTCTTGAAAGAATCTCACTCAAGTCAAGTTAAAGGCAATAAGAACCGATTTAGGTCACCTAAGCATCAGACCGCAGCTTCAAGTGACCGAAACGACATCTGTTTCCCCTTTAAATGACTCAAATAAGTTATTTTCATGGTCAGAAGAGACCAACTCACATGTAATATGATGTTTTCAAATCCCATTTTGGCCACTTTCATGTGTTGTTTTAAATCAAACATGGGGTCGATTCCCCCCGTCCCCGTCCCCGTCCACCCCCCCCCCCCCCCCAAATCAGAATTGATGTAATGAAGATATCAATTTGAGAATGTTTTTAACAGCCAAACAAAATGATTGAATACAATAATTTGTGCTTAAGACCTGTGCTCTGAACACTACCCTAATTGCCTGTAGGTGGAAACACGAGTGTGAAGGAGTGTTTGTCTACACTTTGTCTTGTGACCAGTTGAGGACCCCCAGCCCCCTCCCCATCTCTTACTCAATGTCAGCTCACCCACAAGTAAGCAATTTAGGAATACAAAAAAATTGCAGCACAGGCACTCAAGCTGTGCTAACCGTATGTACCCTTGTGATTTTTATCTCCACTAAAGGATGCTAAAATTTGCAAGACATCAATTGTTTTGGACCATTATGTTTTAAAATGTCCACAAATGTATTGCTTGGTAGGCAACCGCTTGATGTTTAGTAATGGTGTCCAGATTTTTGTTGTTATTGAAGTCAGATTTTTTTTTTTCAAGGTGTTCTTTTGGACCAGTAAAAAAAATGCCAAAAACAAAGTAACCACTAACCAGTAAATGATAAATCATATTATTTGTATTAAAGTCAGCCCTACTGATACCCGCTTTAACGTCAACTTGATTTCACGTGGGCCGGACCATTTTAGATATAACATTTAGATTTTTTTTTATAAATGGATTAAAAGAACTGGATTAAAATCGCTGAATATTCCGTTTTTTATAGATCTAAAACAATGTTTATTTTAGCTTTTTTTAAATATATTTTTAGAGTTTACAAAATGATTTTTGAACTAAAAACACAGAAAAAAATGATTTAAAAAATTACAATTATTGATTTACAAGGGGGGAAATCAGGAAATTTAATATACGTCTATACTCTTCATTTTAATTTGATCCTAAAACAGAAAGTCGGCACTCATGATTTACTTTCCCGGGCCACATAAAATGATGCGGCGGGCCAGATTTGGCCCCCGGGCCACCAGTTTGACACGTGGCCTAATGGTTTGATTTACAGCAGCCGAAAAGCACGATGGGCACCGAAAACACTTGAATTACTAGATCGTATCAGATCTTGTGACCAAATCTGACTACAAAAATAGCCGTATTTCACTATCGGATCATCAGCAATGTACAGTGGAGGGCCTAGATCTTTCTAAAAATTCCATCATAGCACATTTCTCCATCACAAATGGCACAAAAGTTTGTCATGAGACCGCATATGAAGGCACCCTCTGTTACCGCAAAATTTCTTCTTTGGCATTTGATCGTTTTTTTTTCTTTTCTTTTTTCATTTATTGACAACGAATGTTTTTCATAAAGATATTACAACCTCTGCATTTCAGGACGGAACCTTCTCATAAACCGAAGACAGCCTGTAGCAATGAAAGCATTCTTGTGGAAAGCTATGCTCTTTCAAACAACTTGGCTCTTTTCAATCCATGAGACATGAGCAGGTATCCAGTAGAGTAGCCACATTTAGCTTTACAGAGGCGTACAGGTGCACGGGGCCTGACGAAAGGGGAAGGGGGGGCATATAAAACCAGTCAAGTAGGACCCTTCTGCCTGGCTGCCTCTATTCTCTGGCTACAGCAGGAATGCAGCCTGCGGAACTTGGCTCCTGTCGCCTGGCATCTCGTCAAGCGGATCCGCAGACAAGAAACCAATTGTCAGATAAAGTGGGTCAATAGCAGCTTACCATTACCCTCTCATCTCACCCACCCCGCAGCTCGATGCTTGCGTCCTTTGCCCTGCTCTTTTCCCGCCACGCTTGCTGAGTATCGTTCGGAGAAAAAAAAAAACATCTTTGAGAATTTCGAGTAAGAACACGCGGTCGGGCCAGGCTGAGATCTCCGCTGACAGAGAATTGGTAGATCGTCACAAATGACCAAAGCATCTTCAGATGAATTCAAAACTGGCCTCCACGATTCCCTCGCAGCTGCACTTAGCCGTGTGCGGTCGTTTGGTCGCCGGTCTTTTGGTCGCCCGGACCCAAACAACGGGCGACCAAAAGACCGGCGACAAGACAAGGTAAAACCACACGGTCTACGTATCAATAAAAGCCAACAATGGCCTTGAGCAGTTTCACTGAGCGGACGTGTGAGTGTATAAGAGTTTGTATGTACATGCGTAGTCCCTTTTAAGAAGCTACGTCCGTCAGGGTCTTAATAAGTTCTCCAACAAAACACAATAAAACTATGGGAAATTTTGAGCTTTTCTTTAGCCTAATAATTAATAGGGCATTAAGTATGACTAAATAGTAATTCGCAGTTTGTTTTTAGGGAATTTGAGCAACGATTTAAATGGTAATTATCAATAACCTTCCGGGCGACCAAAAGACCGGCGACCAAAAGACCGGGGACCAAACGACCGAATACCGCACTTAGCGCCTCTGTCAGGCCAGTGCAACAACACATGGATAAAGGTCTGAACTGGAGCCCCCAACCCTTGCCCTCTACATTATACACACACACATACTCTCTAACAATATATTTCCCATTCCTTCCTTTCTGACAAGTACAGAAACAAATCATAGGTCTGCCCCGGGGGACAAAAAAAGGTTATTATCAGCATCTTTGCATGACGACTTTGCTCGTAAAACATAATTTCCTGCTTCCTAAATCAGGCCTGCTTCACCCAGGGGTGCCTTTTAGGTGATGACCAAGTTGTAAACCCGCTGTCATGTTTTTGTGGGACCCCATGCCATGCATTTAGAGACGAATGGGGCTTCGGACACATGCCAAATGGATTGTGTGCACTCTAACCTTGGGAGTCGGCGATTTAAAGAAGGCTACGTGGCCACGCTACCCCAAATAACGGCGTGATGAATTCGGACTGAGAGTCCTATTAATACACACTCTTCCAAATACATATTCATGCAGCACTTTTAATGAATCACCTCCTCTACTTCAGGGCCGTTGCTATTCATTAAGACTTTCTTTCATCGGGAAGGCAAATAATACACACACTTTTGTATAATTATAATAGTACTTAATCACATTAATCATAGATTTAATGTCATTCTAGAAAACTTGTGTTTGCATTGTGAACAATCCAGGGTGGATTTTGTCTTGCCCCAAAGTCAGCTCTGATTGGGCAAAATAGCTTTTTCGAACTGGACTTAAAATATGGATAATTATCAGATCAATATGGTGAAATATGACATTTTCACACACTAAGTAGATTTCCCTTATAATTTTTCTATCTGGACAGCGCGCACACACAAAGCGACATTAGTTTGCGCAACATCTCTTCTCACTACAACGGCCCAAAATGAGAAATCGCCAATGATTTTTCTCTCGCGGTGTTGTGAAAATACGAGAAAATTAAGATTTCTTACCCTCCACACACACACTCGCGACCAACACAAATCAGATTTTCCAAGTTGGCCCGAGGGTGGGATGAGATTAATTGTAGGCATGCATGTCATGTGGGAACAATACTGAGAAGCTTGCTTGGAATCTGAGCATATTGATGAAGTAAATTGTTTGTGTGTGCATTTCGTTCCGTCAGGCTGCTGTATCACCTCACCCAGAAATGTGCGTGGCAGTTGACCACCATGGTACGCTCAATCAGTTCATCGGGACACTCCAGGAGGTGGTGGCCCGACACCACGCCGGCATTATTGATGAGTATGTCCACCTCGCCCACCTCTCGACGCACCTTTTCAGCAGTAGAGTACACGCTCTCGCGTTTGCCCACGTCGCACACATACGTGTACACTTGGGGCTGGAATGGGGACACTTCCTCAACGCCACCTGAGGGAGTCAAAGTGGATCAATCAAATACTGATGAGACTAGTTTGTTTGTTGGTACTAAACTAATTTAATTAATTCTGCAGGCCTTTGTCAGGGCTAAGGAAAAAGCATTTCCCTATTGGTGTGAATTCATAACTGCTTAATTGGACATTTACGTACTTCTCTTCATGTGCTAGGATATACATAGCAAATAATCATTGATTTCAAACTACTTGGAAACATAACAGTTTAATTGTGGAACACATTACAAGCTTCATGTGACTATATTTCTCATCTCATTTTCTTAACTGCTTTATCCTCATTAGGGTGGCGGGGGTGCTGGAGCCTATCCCAGCTGACTTCGGGCCAGAGGCAGGGGACACCCTGAATTGATGGCCAGCCAATCGCAGGGCATAAGGAGACAAACACCCATTCATGCCCACACTCATACCTAGGGGCAATTTAGAGTGTCCACTCAGCCTACCATGCATGTCTTTGGAATGTGGGAGGAAACCGGAGTACCCGGAGAAAACCCACGCAGGCTCGGGGAGAACATGCAGACTCCACACAGGTGCACCAACCTGGATTTTAACCAAGGTCCTCCTCTGTGAGTCCGACACGTTAACCACTCAGCCGTCGGGCCGCCCGAGACTATAATTGCAGTGATTTAATGATCCCAATAATGATTTTCCCCTAATAGAGGGGGCATGCCATCTAGTGTAAAAGTGAAGAATTCAAGATTGCTTGGCTCCGGCACAGTTTTGCATTGAACTTGAATCCGCTGGTTGAAGCGCAAAGGATGACAGACAACGCACGCACGTCACAGTCTGCAGCATCAATGTATATACATAAATATCAGCGGGGTTAGATTACATAACATGTCCATATTTCTAGGAGAGATGAATGGAATACGCGTTTCCCAATGCAAATGCAAGAAGATCGTGGATCTTTACACTTGGTGATTGCGTCTCAGGTATTTTTTTAAATGGTGTTATGTATGAAATTATTAAATAACACCACTCACCGTCTTTGGAGGTCGGCGTGTCCACTTCGTGATAAATCTGCCGCACCATCTCTGCCGTCTCCTCGTTGCTTTGGCTGTTAATGTCCCACAGCACCAGGATGGCTCTCCGCCGGGCGAACTCCTTGGCGAAGAGCCGCCCGAGGCCACTTCCAGCCCCGGTGATCACGCACACCTGTCCGGCAACGCTCTTCTCCTTGGGCCGCACTACCCACTTGGTACCGGCTGTTACAAAAGCCCACAGAACCTTCAGGATGACTACGAAAAACTCCGCTATAATGATCATCATTTTGAACAACTAAGCGGACTAGACAAATAAAAATCAAAATAAAAAAAATAAACGAGGAAACCGGGCGCGATCTTGACCACTCTTTACGCAACCTGGAGCCGAGAAGACGGCGGGTACTTCACGGACCTCGACGAGGATAGGAAAGCACAAGTGCGAAGAGTAGCCTACAAGTTGAGTTCAAAGTTGCGATGGATGCACGCGTTAAGCTTACAAAAGTGGCTTCCTACTCGACTTCTCGGCTCTGTCTCATCCCGAAGCGCATCTGGGCTCGATATTTATTCAGTCCTCCCATCAACACCGGACCCAATCGGGCTGAGTCTTTTAGCGCCAGTCACAATGAAGCGTCTGCTTTGCACAATGCACTCACTCACTCACCAGGGGTGCAAACGCAAAGCTTTGACTCAACTCATCACGTGACTTTTTTTTCTATTTTTGATTTTGATAAGAAATTGATGAATTATGAATCACTCGTTTTGCCTTTTTTTTAAATACGAAACGTCTGTCTGGCTGCCCGGCAGTATATCAGTTACACTTCCTGGCTGTCAAAGTGTCTATTAATCAATCTGTTATTTTTTTATTGATTATTAATCCATCTGGAAATCAATATAATCGTAATCCTAATCTATTTATTTGTCTCTGACTGTGTCCATCAATCCGTTCATCCCTCTGTCAATCGGTCTGATGCTCAGTTCATCTATCCGCCATCAATTAGGCTGATTTCTGTCCGTCTCTTTCATCTATCTAAAATGTTAAATGTCGAGTTTACATCATTGTAAACATTTCTTTTTGTGCATTTTGATAGGATCTCAGTGGTGTCTGACATGCGCTAATTTGATCGATTGAAATGGCCACGTTGCGATGGGTGAAATTGGATCGATCACACCAAGATGTAAGTAGAAATATTTGTGTTGTTATTACCCATATCATTATTATTTAACAATATTGGCATATTTCTGAGGAGTTGGGCTCCCAATTACTGAAAGCAACCCAATTTGTGTCAAGTTGTCTTGCAATATCATTAAAATTCAATCTGGCTGTTTTTGTGCGTACGTAATTGTTGAAAAGGCGGAATAAAAAATACTTATATAAATATAATCACTTGCAACAACGACGTCGAATTCAAAATGGAAGTTCATGCGTGTAGATTTTTTAATCATTACTACTTAAACAATTCCACCATTCAAAACAGACATAACATTGAATTGTAAAACAGAAATCCACTTGTATGGTTTAACAAATTAATCCAATTCATATGAAAGTAATCAGCAAAAATGTTGGCAAAGCTATGGATGTGCAAATTGGGGCTGTAAACGCTCCTAAAACAGACGCTCTTAGTCCACGATTTTCAAATAAAGTAAGAGCGCCTCCTTTCGGAAAACCAATGGAAGTTGCCATGGTGCGGTCTATTTCACAGGTGAAAAAAGCATGAATTGCTTGTTATTATTCATTTTCATAAAACGTACCAGATTATTCATTGCATTTCCTTGTCATGGTCCCGGGGTATTTTTAAAAATTTCTCTGTATTATCTCTGAAAGATATTTCTTGAATGATTATTTGTAAATTCAAATTTTATTTAAATTACAACGACAAAACAAATGAATAACAATTGATAAAGAGGGATTACATTACATGGTTATTACCTAATCAGGTAAGTGGTTAGCTCGCCGGCATCACAGTTCTGGGGACAAGAGTTCGAGACCAGGTGGGTCCTCACTGTGTGGAGTTTGCATGTTCTCCCCGGTATTGTGTGGGTTTTCTCTGGGTACTCTGTTTTCCTCCCACATCCCAAAAACATCAAGGTACCCTGTTTGAACACTCTAAATGTCCCCTTTGTCCCCTGCCTAGTGTCGACAGTTAGCTGGGATAGGCTCCGGCACCCCCAGCGAGCTTTATGAGCGGTTTAAAAAATGAATAAATGAATTAAACTAATCACAATATTGCGGATTTTCAAAATGATAATATTTAATTTACTTTGCAAAAATCAGTTTAAAAGGTTTTTGCTTTTGAATTGTAACGGCGTTGTTAAAACATTTATTGCAGAGAGAAGAACGAGAAAATCATAGTTTTAAAAGTCAAAATCCGGCAAAATACAAGTTAAAACTCCACAACGTTTTTAAAGCATAAAAGAATCAGGCAGATAGGACGACAGCATTATGGGGTCCTCGAGTCCACAACCTGCACATGCGCATCAGGAAATTTCTCTTTCCCCGTGGACGCAATGGCGGACGCAGAGTGAGTATCCTCAGTCTAATCAAATCTGAAGCCATCATTCGTTTAAATACATATCATAACTATTTTTAATCTTTGAATAGAGTTTTTAGTCTATGCACAATGCCTCATTGTTTGTATTGTTGATTATAGATGTCTTAATATTGCAGTATGGTAAAGCCTCTCTTCACCGTGTAGCATAGTACAACATGGCTGATATCCCAGTCATTATGCGATATGTGGCAAAAGTTCGCCAGAGTTAGATTTAAATTATTGTCTTACACGAAAAGGTAATTCGTACTATGTCAAATATAAGAACAATGTTCGCCAAATTCTAGTCGTTTTGTATTTTGGTCAAACGAGGTTGGTTAGCTTGTAATGGTAGTAAGTTAGCATGAGCTAATCTACGTTGACGGTCATTGTTACCTAATTTAAGTGCATGCTTCTTTAGCTTACCCTCTGATATCGAAATGTCATTTGTCCACAGAACTAAAAATGTTCCGGGACAAAAACCTCCGGTGGAGAAAGCACCGGTGGAAAAAGCTCCGGTGAAAAAGGCTCCAGTGCAAAAGGCTCCGGGAAAAAAAGCTCCGGGGAAAAAAGCCCCGGTAAAAAAAGGTTCAGAGAAAAAAGCTCCGGGAAAAAAAGGTTTGGAGAAAAAAACTCCAGGAAAAAAGCCTTTGGGCAAAAAACCTACAGGAAAAAAATCTGAGGAGAAAAAGCTTCCTTCTGTCCCTGAGAGTCTTATGAAAAGGCGAAAGGCCTACGCCCTCAGGAAGGCCCATCGTGTCAAGAAATTGTTAGCAGAAAAAAAGGTAAATGATGCAGATTTTCACGTGCTATCAATACAGTCAACTTCTAATGCTGGGCACTAACTTTATGTCCGCAGGCCCGCAGAGTTGAAAGAAAGCTCATCTACAAGAGAGCCGAAAAGTACCTCAAGGAGTACAGATCGATGTACAGGCGTGAGATTCGTCTTTCAAGAACTGCCCGCAAAGTGGGAAACTACTATGTGCCAGCAGAGCCCAAATTGGCATTTGTCATCCGCATCAGGGGGTATGTCAAGGCCGAGAACTATATTATTGGGTTTTACTTCCTGGTTAATGATAGAAACTCTTTCCCCGACTGATCGACTATGGTGATACAACTTGTGTGTTAAGCCAAACTGTTTTGAAACCACCCAAACCAATAACATCCATCCTGTTTTCCCATATTGGTGTAATCCTTAAAGAAACATGTCGTGCTTTGCAGTATCAATGGAGTCAGCCCGAAGGTCCGCAAAGTTCTGCAGTTGATGCGTCTCCGCCAAATCTTCAACGGGGTCTTTGTTAAGCTTAACAAAGCTTCCATCAACATGCTGCGAATTGCAGAACCTTACATTGCTTGGGGGTGAGTAGAATCAAAATGAGTTTAAGTCTGTGTTAATTGGCTACCTGCCATTTGTAAACTTGTTAACCGCCACTACAATTTCACGAGTGCTCAAAATTGGCGGCCTTTTAGTAACACTTTGAAATGTGGTAATGATGCAGAACTTTTTTCCCCGTCTTATCGACCATGGTGAAAAAAACTCAAACTAGCCAGTTTTGTCTGAACCCACATTTCCATGCACTAAGCTTTACTGTGAGATTTTTTTAGTGTTTTTTTTTTTTACTTGATTCCCTAACTTTACATATTTAAAACACAGATATCCCAACCTGAAATCCGTGCGAGAGCTCATCTACAAGCGTGGTCATGGCAGGATCAGGAAGCAGCGTATTGCCCTCACAGACAACATTTTGGTGAAGCGAAGCCTTGGTAATGCACACACTCACCTGCCTTTTCAAATCAAATTTACAGCTACTACTTTAACCCTTCATTCTGTCTGGGGCTCAAACTATTGTGGTTAATGATGCACACTTTTTTCCCCGTCTTATCGACAATGGTGAGAAAAAATGATAACTCAGCCAGTTGTGTCTGAAACCCAATTAAGAGTGCCCTTTGCAAAATGTTATCTGAAATCCACAACTTTTTTTTAATCCCAATTGCATATTGGTCATAGCTAGCGACAACTCGAGTGTTGTGGGATTTGACGTGGTGAAATGTTCACCTGCAGGCAAATATGGCATTATCTGCATGGAGGATCTCATTCATGAGATTTACACCGTTGGCAAGAACTTCAAGTCTGCCAACAACTTCCTCTGGCATTTTAAGCTCTCGTCACCTCGGGGCGGCATGAACAAGAAGACGACTCACTTTGTGGAGGGAGGCGATGCTGGCAACAGAGAGGATCAGATCAACAGAATGATCCGAAGGATGAACTAGTTCAATCGTAAGTTGCAGGCAATACTCGGAGAGCTTCAAGTTATTCTCTGGTTAAGGATGCACAATTTTTTTCCCCGTCTTAGCGACTGTGGTGATAACCAGCTAAAATATAAGCCAATTTTGTCTGAAACCACCAAAGTATGAAGACACTAAATATGACTGTGAAAACTACTTACTAAACATTTTTTTGTTTCCTTTGCAGGTTTGTACAAGACAAAAAAAAACAAATAAAAACTGGGGGAAAAAAACACTGTTTACCTGTTTTTCCTCACTTTGCAAATCTTGTTGGCCAGCCAGAATTCTCAAAACTGTTCAGGATCACTTTTAATGCTGTGAAATACAATGTTGTCCGTCTCTACAGCTCTGGTGAACATATGATATTAATATATATAAATATTAATGAGCCATGTTTACTTTTTGGCATTTACACTGTCTAATTCCCTATAATGTAATGTAGATGCCGCATCAGGCAGGCTATGCTACCATAGTAACCCGGTGCAATGCGTTGCCACAGTGTCAAGTTCCTCTGGTCTTCAGTGTTCTACGTTCAATATGACGTTGCCAACCCCGGAAACTTTCCAACGGAATGGACGCCTTAATTTCGACCATCGTGGCACCGGGATCAGTCGTCCATCTCAGACGTACGGCCCGTTACAAATTGGAGCCCCCTCGAGGCGACCACCTTTGAGAACAGCACGGACGTTAGCATCGATTCAATCTTTGAATGGTGAGCCAACAGCCGTGTTTCGTACGCACGTAAACATGCCATCGTTTGTTACGACCGAAAACGTCGATTGCGACCTAATATTACGTTTTGGGCACCGATCAATTCTGTACTGGGAACTTGTGTCCGGTACTTAAATGGTACTCCATGGTGTCAAAATAGTCCGATATATTCTTTATTGATCACTTTCGAGTAAACTAACTGTACTGATCACATTGACAATGGCTACTGCACAATTATTGATGCTGTTTATAATGAATAGTCTAACCAATGTGGTGCGCTTTTGCCAAATAGTGATGTATGTACAGGCTTTTCCACTATGAATGGCGTCCTATATAATAATACCACCTCCAATATACAGCGCTGTCATCGTAAGATTCACAGGCTGTAATAGATATCTGAATATTGGCACCCTCTTCAGTTGTTATTGGCTTGCAGTAAATGATGAATAATATTGTATATAGCCCTCACAAGAACCTTCAATTTAGCCAACAACATTGTTAAAGTTATCAGCTATAACACCAGGTGGAGGTAGTCACCCCATCTAGGTAAGGTTCCCTGACAGTAAAAGCTGAAATTCGCAATGTCTGAGCTTTATAAAGACTTTTTTTTTCAGGCGATGGAATACAGAAGAAAAATGTCACTCCTCCACAAAGATATGGCCACGTGCACCAAGAAGGGGAGAAGCAGCTCATTGGCCTTTCCGACATGCTTTTATCCAGCCATGTGCGGAGAAGACCATTCACCTTTAGGTTGGAAAACCTCAGCCCGCTGCATGATATCCATATACATATTGCATTTGTAACTAAAAAAATGATTACTGAATCCTGGGTATGCCTTATGTGCACAAGACTTGCTATACTCTTTTTCACCAGTAGATGTCGGCAAAGTAACATTCACTATTTGTTGGTTATTTTCTGCTTTGCGGTAAGGAAACAACCATTACTGGATGAATTAATGCCTTATGATATTGACCCTCATTTACAATGTGTAGGAGGGGGGAAAAGCCAGATACCTATACTATTCACATCCCTTTTCTCCAGTTGAGGAAATACTTAGTGCATTTCTGTCATTACTTTTAATTTTTTTAATGATAACTCTTTACAGGTCTTATTGAATTGTCCCTCTTTTTGGGGTATTCTCCATAGCTACTCTGAGAGATGCAAACCCAAACTGAGTCCAAAGGCCATGTTACCGTCCACATTATTTCTTCGAGGCTTGAACACCTACCAGTTGCAGAACTGCAAAACCAGCAGGTATTTGAGGGGGCTGGTTGTTTCATTTTTTTATTATATTTGCATTATTTTGTATAAGAAATTAGACTCGTAGATTTCTTTCCATTCAATACTCTCATGTCTGTTGTGCATCTCTACAGGGCCAAAGTGAATTATACATCATGCAATCTACTAAATCTGAAAAGTAAGCATAATCTGACTGGAACTCGTAAGTATTAGAAATGAAGTGAAGCCTTAAGTTGGTATGTACCCTCATGCAGCTTTTAAATTAGAAGATATGGTATATACTTTGCCTCAAGTTACCTTATTAGTCCAAAAGAAAATTTGTATACTATTACAATGTATTGCCATATTCCGTCCTCTGCTGCAGTTTTTCACCCGCAACCTACCTTTTCAAATTCCCCAAATACCAAGTCTTTCTAGCTGAGCAACTGCAACCCCACATAAACCATTAAAATCCAGTTCCATATTTATTTTTAAATCTCAATATTAATGCCATGAATCCTAAAAAAATGGTCTTGATACATAAATAGCACAATTATCCTCTTTTTATTCCCACAATTAACACCTTTCCCCCTGTACTTTCTCGATTGGGCATAGGTCAGTCTTACCCAGACCCATTGATGGGGGCTTCGCGCTCCTTTCTTCATAGGATATCTGAGTTATTGAGCTTGGAGGGCGAGACAGCCAAGCAGGAAAAACTCAAGAAAATCAGGCTATGCAGAAAAGCATCAGCATCCTGACAATCACTTCTACCCCAGTCAATGTGGTCTGAGGGGGCAACAGTCGTTAAGTTAAAGTGGCTCATTCTCTCTGCTCTTTTGTCTTCTTTGGTGCTAGTTTTCTGCCTGGCAGGGTTAGTGGTTACATTTTGTTTTTTGTGAACCTATCCACAATGTCGACATTATTATTTATTGTACTGAAAAGAGAGTACTGAATATAATAAACATAATTTGTGGTAGCTACTGTGAATACATCTCATATGTACAGTAAGCTTGTGTGTATTTTCTCCTCTGTCAATCACAAGTTTTCATTTAGTGATAAAAATTACAAGTGGGTTGTTAGTTTAAAATGATGGTGAAAAAGAATATGAAAATAATATTTTATTAATAAAAGTAAGAAGCAGGTTTCTTCAACAAATCACTCATTTTCCCCAAAAACATTGAAAAATGCAGTTGTCAGACAGCTAAATTATTTCTATGAATACAATTGTGACTCATACAAAGGGCCCAGAACAACATTCTGTAAACTTGCAAGACTCATTGGCTGCTCAATTGTGAGACAGACAAAAGGGGAAGGAATGTGGACCAATAGTTCCAAGCAGAAATCTGGTGCTAGTCAATAAATGAATGAATCTAGCGCATTTTGTTTTTTATTTATTAGTTTTACCCTTAGTTTATTTATTTATTAACAAGTATTTTTAGGCCACATTATTTTTTTTATTGTCATTTGGGGTCGACATAGCGAGTCACTTTTGTTGTTCACACCACAGTTGCTCAAAATAAATAAACATTCATGTAACCTTTTATGTACTAATTTTACGTTGGTACTCGCAATTGTGTTGTAATTTGACACGCTTATCTTTGATCCAATCACAATCAAACATTTGATTTGGGGACCCGGAAAAGGCTGATCTAGCATCCAATAGAAATATCTTGAGAAATAAAGAGGCTGACCCCATTCGTCCAATAGCAAATGGGATTGTTTTATACGTCCGCAGTAGCATTGGCTCCGCCCCCGACCTCCATTTCTGAACAGAGGGAACGCCGCTGATCTCAAGTCTTCGCCCGTTTTTTTTTTCAAAGAGTTAATTCATTCAACTCGACTCTAACTGGAATTAGGGCGATTATTTGAAGGTCGGGGTTCAAACACCGGAACTTGTTTTACGATTGTATACAATTCAACGTGGGTCGAGTCGTAAGCCTTTTTATTTCAGCTTTTAACTTTACTAAGCGGCGTTTTCCGCCTTTTTCCCCCCCTCTTGGCCGCCCCACTCACTCCCCCCTTGTGTGTGAGTAGGGGCCTGCTAGTTTGGTTTGGCCACGAGGCGCATCGTTACATTTGCGACGGGGCCATGGCGGAGTTCGGCAACGGGTTGGCGGATGAATCGCTACTAGATTCCGACCCTGGGCACGCGGAGCTGGAAGACCCGGTCGTGGGCGACGAGGAGCCGGGCTTAGAAGAGGGAGAAGCGGCCATTGAAGACCCCGTAAGTGAAGGGCATTGTTTCAGTGGCGTATGCGGACGTGAATACTCCTGCATGTAAATGGCGAAATTCTAGCCATTGTGAAACACTATGATTACGTTTCTACGCGAATACCGGTTTCTATCTACTCCTCACAAAGGCTCGTGTCACATGTCGTCCGCATTGCTATCCCCGACGGCCAGTTTGGTATTAGCCGCCATTACGGTTCGCGCAGTGCAGTAGAATTGGGTGGTGACATGCGCGATATCGGCAGCCATCTTGGCGCAAGAGGGGTGCTAGTTTCTGCGCCAGGCAGCGACACCGAGCCTCCGAATACAAATCGCCGCAAAGATGCAACATTGGGCTGCATGAGCTAATCGGGGGCCAGGGTTTGGACGCTGCAGCCTCTGTACATCGCCGTACCAGTCGTCTTGCTCGCGAGACCGCCTTATCTTACGGTAATGGCACGTTTTTGTGTCCCCTTTCCACTCCAAAGCGTTCTCGCTGCGGCATGTCAAGCATCCGGGTCGGGACGGGAAAATGACCTAGTGATGAACGGCTAAAGCTAGCTTACCTTAGACATCGTAACACATTATACAGTACTCGAAATCGGTCGAGGAGATAAAACGGTCATTGTCGAGACAAACCGCGTGACACAGATTGATATAACACTGATCAAATTGATTTTGGTCACGCAAAGCTCGACTCTTAGGTGGAAATGGCAGACCCGCTGCGTGGTGACCGTCTTGTCTTCTAAATGCTCACCGGCTTTCGTTTGGACTATAAAAAGAATATTTTCATTGTTGTTTTTTTGGTTTGTAAATCACGTGGATCCCGGTACTAGCAATACGTCGGTCTTTAAGGCGTGTCCGTCTGCTCCTCTCAATGCTCTCGTTTACGTTCAGATGCTTGGAATCAATTTGCCTGCCATTTTTTAAACTGGCAGGCGATGACATACCGTAAGTCATTGTTACACACACGTTTACAATGACTTATTGTATTTGATTTATGGCCTGGTTTCAGTGTGTGTGGAAGAGTTGCCTTGAATGGAATTCGAATGGCTCCCACTGCATTGCACCATTCAGCATGGTCCACGCTCACGCGGGGGACTTTTACCATCTGTGTTATCCCAGCGTGAAATGTAATTTTTATCCATTATACCGGTGTGAGCATTTTACAGATACACAACAATAATCATCTCTTATCAACATTAGTGTATATAGGAGCACAATATCTTTCCCTAACAGTTTGAACACATGCGAAATCACTTTCTGATCATCAAAAGCCTGTTTTTTATTCAATGAGATAAACTTTCCCTCAATTATATCCTCATAACATGCTCAAAAAATCAAGGCACATTGGCCCATTGTTTGCTTCAGCACCCCCGCAACCCTCATGGGGATTAGCACCACGGAAGATGATTGAATTAGTTTAACGGGCTGTTGCTACTACTGTGACTTCTTAGTTTTAAAGACGACAATGAGGCAGAATTATAACTCTTTAATACACATACTGTTTGATATTATTTGTTGTGGTCGCTGTTACACCCATTGTTTAAACTCGGGGCGTTTGGGTCATAACCTTTCAATAACTGTCAAGCGTGGCATATGATTACTCTTTTAATCTAGTTCCGCCCATATAACGTGAAGCATAGTGATTTAAATTTAGCTTTTATCTCATTTTGGTAGCTCATGTCAAAACTACAGTACAGATAACTGGCAGGTCAGTCATGGCACAAGTTGCATAACACTACGGTGTTCAAGAGGCAAAAACATTGGCAATGAGATTTATTTTAGGCCCAATGTTGATCTCGAGGTGACGTCTATGACCCTCAAGTTTTTTTTAAGTGTAACTGTGAGCTTGCAACATGTCATAGAGACATGTCATGTGACTATTGTGCTCACCAAGAGCGATAGTGGAGGAGAGTGGCAAATTAACACAGTTTTTTAGGGACTATGTTAAAATTAGGTCAAAGGTAGTTGCACCGCACCAAAGAATTTTAGTCTTGGCAAGTGCTTTTGTTTCTCAAAACCACATGGTCGGTCAAATGGTTCACAGGCCATATGTTCCCCACCTTCTAGAGTTTTAGGAGGCAGCTGTTACCACTGTTTGTCTGTAAAGAGGCAAATGCACGTGAGGTTCTCACTATGCAATCTTTTTGAATCAATAATTCTATTGATTTTTCCACCTGTACTCTCTTATCAGTGCTGACCGTGGGTTGTAAGCGCCTGGATCGAAGTACATATCAAAAATTGTTTTTCAAATTTTCAGACCCTTCACTGTGGATTGACTGACACAGTCATGACCATTTGGGTTGTGAGAAGAGTGTTGCGAATCGTGTGCGGTCGATTGGTCGCGGTCTTTTGGTCGCCCCGACTGCGACAACGGGCGACCAAAAGACCGACGATAAAACAAGGTAAAACAACACGGTCTACGCATCAATAAAAGGCAACAATGGCCACAAGCACTTTCACTGAGCCGATGTGTGAGTGTATACGTTTGTATGTACATGCGTTGTCCCTTTAAGAAGCTACGTCAGTCAGGGTCTTAACAAGTTCTCCAACAAAACAATAAAAGTCCGGGAAATTTTGAGCTTTTCTTAAGCCTAATAATTACTAGGGCATTAAGTATGACTAAATAGTAATTTGCAGTTTGTATTTAGGGAATTTGAGCAACGATTTAAATGGTAATTATCACTTACCTTCCGGGCGACCAAAAGACCGCCGACCAATCGACTGTGTATCATTGCGAATGTACACGCGTGTTTGGAGGAAAAACATAACATTGTGGTAGCGGACCACAGGCACAAAAATTATATTTTTTTACGGCTGAGAGAATGTGTCATTTTCTCAGCCATAAATGGCTTTTGACAATGTCTTGTAAAACAACCAACCTATAAATGAAATTCCTTGCAAGGCTTGACTGTCTTTTGCAGTCAACCGGTTTGGTGACATCTTGTCATTTTAACACACATTGATAGGCACTGCTAACACTTGTGCATGTGCTTCAGGAGCTGGAAGCTATCAAAGCCCGGGTGAGAGAGATGGAGGAAGAGGCAGAGAAACTGAAGGAACTGCAGAATGAGGTGGAGAAACAAATGAATCTAAGCCCCCCTCCAGGTAAAATTTCCCTTCATTTGGAAGCGCCCTTGAGATTTTTGAAATCATGCATTTAGTACATAACTAAGGACATTACACAGAATAACTACAGCACTTCATTTCAGAGGGTCTGATTGTTTAGCCCTGCAAGCAGGATTGTCTTGCCTAATTAATTCATTGATTTCATCGTCCAGTCTGGACAGCCTCAAGTGCCTCAATCACTTATTAGCGATTTGAACACCGAGCCAAACAGGAGAAAGACGTTACCAGAAAGCAACTGTCTTTTTGAATTCAATGTTGGAGTGCAAAGCGATTTTTGTGGATAGTTTGGAAATGCACTTGATTTTGCCATTAAAAGGACAGAAGGCCCCAAAAAACCTTTTTGAGAGAAAAGTTTTTTATTTATTTTTTTATTATTCCTTCGCAAACCAATACTGTGGGTTAACGTGGATTGGTGGCCTTCTCATGGTAAGCAAATAAGGGAAAATAATCAGACTAGAAAGCAACTATCTGCTTGAATACAACGTCAATTGTACATTGTTCATTTTAACAAGTTTTGCCTTCGTTCACTAAGTGTATTTTTTAAAGTTCAATTGGATTTCCCAGATTCCCCTGTGGTATGTTTAGCTTATTATGGAACAATCACTCTGGTGTCCCAGGTTATAATTTGTTTGTACTGTCTTTTCCAGTCGGCCCAGTCATCATGTCGTTTGAAGAAAAAATGGAGGCTGATGGCAGATCTATATATGTCGGAAATGTGAGTAGCTCCTCTTCACCATGCCCATTCACAAAAAAAAAACGAGGTTTGTTGTGGCTACCATTGCTCACAAAGACCCTTATGAAAGCCTACTTTCAACATTCAGTGGAGTATATCCTAGCACACCACTTCCTTTGGAGGCACTTTGATGACATCTGATTGTAGTATCTCAATTCTTAGTATGAAAACAAATGGTGATCCAGTGCTTTATTATGCAAGTAAAGAAATCTCTTTTTGCTTTCTAATTGGAACATTTCTCAATTCATTTGTCACTTAAGGTGGATTATGGCGCGACTGCAGAGGAGCTTGAGGCACACTTTCATGGCTGTGGTTCTGTAAATAGAGTCACCATTCTGTGCGACAAATACACGGGGCATCCCAAAGGGTAACGTATCAGTCACCTATTAGATTGACGTTAACAGTGTTTTACTACTGTTATATCTTTTTCTTTGGGGTATTTGCCGCACCCTCATATTGCTTTTCTTTTATAGGTTTGCTTATATAGAGTTTGCAGACAAGGAGTCTGTAAGGACAGCCATGGCTTTGGATGAGTCTCTTTTTAGAGGAAGACAGATAAAGGTAAGGTCTTGCAGGAGCAATGTCGACCCCCACTAAGGCGTGATATTAATTGTTAAAGTGTCGATTTTTAGGTTGGTGCGAAGAGAACAAACAGACCGGGCATCAGCACCACAGATCGTGGTTTTTCTCGGGCCAGATTTCGATCACGGGGGGGAGGAAACTTTTCATCACGCGCTCGCTACTACAGCGGCTATACACCAACCAGAGGTAGAGGACGGGCCTTCAGGTTAGTGGATGCAATGGGAGGACACCGTACCCCGCATGTATATCATCTTCACCTGTTTTGCTCATAAATTGGCTGGGCAGACTGGTATCCTCTCTGTGAGCAGCTATACATTTTCTCATATCCCACATGGCGTTAAACTTTATTCATGCATCATGACACCTCTATTGGCTAATGAAATCAAGTTTAAAGATGGCCTTAAATCCACTCGTCTCGAGGATATACGCCTTGCGTTTCAATTTTCAGGAACCTTAAGACTATTTTTTGATTAATTTGCACAAACTAAACATCTCAGACGAACGTTGCCTGCCACCAAAGTTCTCATCAGAAATTTGGAGTCCGTTAGGCGTTCATTTATATACTCATGAAAAAGATAATCTGATCAATTTTAACTATTTTTGAACTGATACATATTTCAATTACATCTATTCCCTATGAAGTTTTAGAGGTGCCAATTATTAAATGGCAAAAAAATGAATAAAAGAGTGCATTTAAAACAAAGGATTGTTTAGTAAAAATAAGAGGATAAATGCTTAACAGAGGTGTCTATCATTATGCTGCGTACGATGCCAAGTTTTCAATCAGTTCCGGTGTTTTCACCATTCTTTGCACATTAATTTTGAAAGATATTGCTTAATACGGCATTTCTTAGTGCCTCACAAACCTCAAAAGCAGTGTACATTTTAGCCAACTTTGTACTACTACAAAGGACATAACAGTCTGGATTGATGTATCCACCGGTTTATCAATAATCGAATTGATTGAAATGTAAAACATTAGTCATCGTCCTCTTTTTTTAGAATGGATTTCATACAAATGTCTGAACTGTTCCAGCAACAAAATATCAATATCAAAATTACTTTGCATTTTTAACAGCTTAGGGTAAACTAAGTGTTAAATGTGTGCTTATTGTAGGCATTTAAATCAAGTTGAAATCGAATCACGGTGTAATTTCTGCACATATCGTGCGTGTCATTATCTGAAAAGATATCGTATCCTCATGAAATTGGTCGTTTACATCCTTAATCATTACAAGCAGAGCACCATGTTTACTCATTTGCACATCTTGGAAATGCCACATTTCATCTGAAATTCATTGCATGGCATGGGGCATTTTGGTTAGAAAGACTTTTTGCACAATACTACTCTGATCTTTCATCCTAAATTACTGTATTTGGGTCGTCAAAGCCGTAGGTCATTTTGATGAGCTCCTGAATAGTAACTCTTTGCTTGTAGTTTGCAATCAGTCTGCATATTTATGCTGCTAAAATCAATCCAGTTCATTAGTTAACCTTTTGCTAATGGCTATTGTTTACTTGTGGAGACTAGTTGGAAAAACTAGTTTTTCCCCCCTCTGACAAAAGCAAAAGTGTCGCAGTTCCGCATTGGTAACTGTGGAGTCTTAATGAGATACTCTCATTAGGTGGTCAGATACATGCTTTTTGTTCCAATGCAAGGGCGACTTGATACCTCATCCCCTTAAATTTGTGGCATCCATTTTTGGAAGTGGTACAACAATTTAGCTGTACTTAGTCTGTACCAGGGTAACCTTAATCAGTTTTCACAGTTAGGTTGTCCTTTTATTTTATCTACATGTTCCTGGAAGCTGTGCTCAAAGTTGATGGTCATTTTTAGGACCGGACAAGTCTCAAATATAAGATTGAGGGATTGTCATTTAGAGTCGGGTGCCACCCAAGATAAAATGAAGTTATAAAAAGCTTTTTTTTGGAGAGAGTATTGAAATGTCTCATCCATGTTTCCGCGTAATCCACCTCAGCAGTCCGTTAAAAAGTATGTAAAGGTCTGCTTCAAAGAAATCAAGTTTCTTGTAAGTTAGTTGTTAATAAGTAAATTAGATTACTCACTGACTTGGTTTATTCTGATTATGGCCACAATCTCGTAGCATAGCAGCTTTGTCATAGCAAAACACGGTTAAGATTAAATTTAAAAAGTTGCACAGAGATTTAAAGGGCCAAATTAAACTAAAAACCGTTAAACCTGTACCTGGGTTCTCGGAATTGTTAGCATCTACGCCGTTTTTGGCGTCCCTTTCTGACCTTTATTAATGTGTGCACTCCCAGAGACAAAGATTCATTACTGCAGCCTGATTCCAACATCAGTCCAATGTTGTTTTTGTCTTGTGTGTGTGTGCGTGTGTGTAAGATGACCTCTGTAATTGTGTTGGGCTTGAGTTGGTTCTTGAGTAAGTGAAGGTGTGTGAGCTGTCGGGTCTGCCTGTGTTTCTTTTTAGGTGAATCAAAAATTATCCTAAAGGCCTTGGCTCTTGATTTTTTTTTAGAACTGTCGCATCTTACTGAAGGTCATTCTTCAAGGGGTGTTAAAAAGAAAACCAAAAAAAAAGCTAGAGAGAGAAAAAGAGGCAGTGTGCCCTCCTCCACACACTCACTCACTTACCTAGCTGTTCGAAATGAAACACTCGTCCTTTAATACTTTTGAGTTCATTCCGACAAGCTCACTCGTTTTGCAACACTGTCGCCAAAAGCGCAACAGCACGAGCACGTACGTCGATTTCAATTTTTGAACACTGTCCCAGCTGTCTTCAAAACACACTTTTTTTTCTTCTAAAGTGCTTTTTACCCACCAACACACACACACACGCCAATTTGAATAGCACACCAGGAAATTGGTGTCCTTCTCAAGCCAACCAGAAAGAAACTCACCCTCTTTTTCTCTCTCTCTTCCAGGGGCCGAGGGCGAACATCGTGGTATTGCCCTTACTAAACACTCCAACACCTCCCTTCCTTTTTACTATCAACCCCCTCTCCCTTCTCTGTTCCCAAAACACAAACATATGTACACCAACATACACACACACACACAAAAATAGCCCTCCCTTTCCCCAACAAAAGAGAAGAGTTCCAGAAGAGAGAAACAAAAAAAAAAAGCCCCCAAAAAAGGAAAAAAAAAACACTTCTGGACAGAGAGACTGACTGTCTGCAGTGTGCATTGTATGTGAGCGTGCGTGTGCGGACGTTGGTGCGGCCCCCCCTGGTAAGATATGCGATGGCGGCCTTTTTGGTGCAAGAAGTATGGTGGCAAGTTTTTTATTTTGTTATTGTTGTTGCTTTGGGTGTGGGGATGATGATGATGATGCTGATGGTATCTCAGGCTGCAGGTTTGTCTCCTTTGGTCTGGCCGTGACATCCTGCTTCCACACCATCCACAGCCCACCCATTCACCCACCATCACCACCACCACCAAAAAAAAAAAAGATGAAATGAGGGGTGGGCACAGTTTCCGTGACAAGAAAAGATCATGTTTTTTCTCTTCTGTCTTGTTCAAATGTTCAACTAGCCAGGTTCTCGATGTGTTTTAAGTCTGTTTGCTGTATCACCCCCCTTTTCCCCCCTCTTTCCGTTTCTTCTCACCTTTATAGCTCAACGACATTTTTTTAATTTTTAATTTCCTTTTTTTTTTTCACCACCCATGACTTTTTTGGCTAGCGACTAACCCACTTGTAATGTCAAATTAGCCGTATTTGTGCGAAATGTTCTGAAAGGCGAGAGGGCTCTTCCCTGCGTGGCCATCATTTGCCCGGTCTCCTGCAAGACGGCCATTGTTTTATTCCGCTGGCAGACGTCAGTGTTTTTTTTATTTTATCTGGACTCCCACCCCTCCCGTGTCTTCTTCCTTCCTCTCACCCCCCTCCTCTCTCTGTATATTAGACCACTTCTTGTCGTTTCAGGTTTCAGGACCAGTGGAGGCTGACGACCCCTCCCCAGGTGGCGCCGCCGCCCCCCACTGTCTCTGCAGCATCTCTTTCTCTCTCTGCTCCCGCTATGCACACTCACCCCATTCTATCCATGTGGGGGGGAGGGGGTCAGGGGGACCACAGGCCGGCCGCGGGGGGGATTTACTATAACAGCAAACGCTGATGATGCTTTTAGTCTTTTTTTTTTTCACAAGTTCAAATCGCACACACACTCACATTCAAATCTAATTCGCACGACAGCACACTGCAGTACAAATGCCACTAAACAAGACGCCAGTCCCACACGTGATTTTTATATATCGCCAACCTAGTTGAGAGGCAGGCAGTTTTTTTCTCCCCCCAAGAGTGAGGAAGACCCTGGCGACGTTTTTCTTTTTTTTGTTGTGTTCATGTGGGGGTTGCGGAGTTACAGTTGGGGGCCCCCCCTCCGCTTCTGATGATGTGCAGTGTAGTCACGGCTCGTCAGAAGGAAGTTGATCAGCTCGTGGCGTTGATTCATTTAACAAATGGGGTGGGCTGTTATCAGGCGAGCGAATTCTGTTGTGTGTAGACCTTTTTTTTTCTTAGGAAAATAAAAGATGCGGGGGTTTGGGGAAAAGATGTTTTTGGGGGATTTTTTTTTTTAGCTTTTTTTAACCCGTGGTTCTGTAATTAAAAAAGAAAAATAAAGATGTTGTGTAAAAATATTATGTTGTCGGTGACTTAAATTCCGTAGAAATTCACACTGACAACAGCTAAAGGCATTTTTTTGTGTGAAATTATACAGGGTTTTTTTGGGGGGGATTGTGTGTGTGTGTGTAATCCAATAGCACAGGTCAAAAATGGGTAACTAATTGCAGTAGAATTGAGATATATATATATATATATATATATATATATATATATATATATATCTCTCTCAATTCTACTGCAATTAGTTACCCATTTTTGACCTGTGCTATTGGATAAGGTTTTTTTGGAATGAAATACATTGATATTTAATATAAATTCTAATTTTATGCTGGAAAAAGATGCCATTAGCTAATAATGCTGGAATATTTTATATTTAGTCTCAAATTGGTTTATGGAAGAAATTATTTTTTTTCAGGGATGCCAGATTTATGCAAAAATGGTTTATAAATTCAAATTAATGGACATTTTGCCGGGAATTGGTGTTTGAGAGCATTTGCAAAGAGGAAAAGTCAGGAAAATTGTCAATTTATATTCATTTATTCAACCATTTTGAAGCAAAACTTTAGACAAATGTTAAATTTGAAGTGATGACTCCCTCTGGTCTATCTGTGCTTCTTGAAGGCTGCAGACAACAAAAGTGGTATTAAAAAATGACATTTCATTCAACAGAAAAGTTCTTGGAAATATCCCCACCTTTTCTTTTAGTTTTCTTCTTCATGATCTTCTTTTTCTTGGTGCGATGGATGCCAGCATCCTAAAGCACATAGAAGCAGCCGATTGGTAAACCTCAATGGCTTCTTTGCAGCAGCACAGAAATGAGCTGATGTGCTTGTAATTATTTGATTTTTTCCCCTTACCTGGCCACCATCGCCTCCTGTCAGGGCTGAAATATCCCCAAAGTGGGTGATGCTGCCCAGCTGACCAGACATGGACATCATCTTTCGCTTTTTGGCGTTCTTCTCCCGCTTCGGCACATTCAGTCGAACCATCATTGATTCCTCAAAATGTTTCCTGCAGTATTCCACACGGGAAATAACCAAACGTTAGTTAACCCGTTCCGCAAAAGTATCCCAAGCAAACAAGCGCACCTGTGTAGCTCCTCACGGCTATCCCGCTCATTCTGGAAGTCGCGTCTTTCCCGAATTTCCTCCGGAGCATCGCTGTACTGTTGCCGAAGCTCCTGGATCACAGAACTTCGTAGCGCGGCACGTTTCTTGCGGTCGACCTGAGCCTTTTTCTTGTCGGCTTCCTTCATGTCTCCATCTAGTGGGCAAAGAATGACACTTTTTCCCACTTGCGTAGAGTTCCAAAAGGCCGTTTTCTATGCGAGTGGCCCTTAATACAGCTTTGTGCTAACCAACGATGGTAGGAAACGCAATTAGGAATACCATAATAAACTGCCGCAATCCTGGGAGGAATATACTTCTTGTCACTAGAGGGAGCCACTTTCTTTGGCGCTTGCTCCTCTTCATCTTCAGACTCACTCAGCTGAGAACAAGCAAGAATGAAAGTACTATTATAATTTGAAATATTCTGAAGTAGAATGTAAGGGAGAATACCTTGCTCATGAGATTCTCCGGGTTCGGACGAAGTCGCAGGGGATCATTTTCAGCTGAAAACACAAAGCTAGAGTTTTAACCACGGGAATATCACTCAATAATGCAGTAATTTCACTTAACACTCTTACCCAAACCGCCAGTGACCGCTGTGCGGACTAGTTTATCAATTTGGTACTTGAGTTTGTAGTCAAGAGGTCGCATCTTTTCAAGGATCTAAAATAATGAAGACAGCAGGTAAGATACTACTAAAATGATAAGTGTCTATAAGCAAACTTACCGTTCTGACTGTCACTATTCGGAATAATGCTTCGCTCTCCTTTATCTCTCCACCTTCTGTCTTGATGGTGATCAGATGACTGAGGTCTTGAAGATAGAAGAGGAGCAAGTGATAGCGAAGATCCAGAAATGACAGGCCCTGTTTCACGGTATGATAAAACACAAAAGATCAGGCTACAAAAGAACCTTAAATGTCATTTCATTTGGTGAAAAAAAAAGCACAAATATTCCATTCACGTTTGAAAATCATTGTGCAAGATTAGCTGCAATGGGCGACCAATCCAAATGACTGGCAACCCATTTCATTAGTAATTTTCTACCCACCTTTGTAGTATCAAATCCACCATTTTTAACTTTGTTTAGCAGCTCTTGGACGTGACTGGTAATCTCGGTCACCTAAAAGAATAGTTTAGTTACATAAATACAGGACGTTCTTAGAATACGTAGCCGAATACTTATTGAAGAGTTTTTCATTGGGAATACAAACAGAATTTGCTGGCATGCTTTAATTCAAATGATAGAAGATAACAACAAACAAATTTACCTGCTCTGTGAGATCGTTAAGCGCTTGGATGACTTTAGGTAAATCCCGATCGATCAAATCCTGCAAGAAAGGCGAGTGGTTATGTGTTGAAAGGACAAAATATGTCGAAATGTACACGTTGAGCGACGCAGACAGGTAAGGACATTATCTTAGATAGCTAAAAATTGCTAAGATAGCCGATCTAAGCTAACCAAAGTTTTTACACCAAAATAAACACTTGCAATCATTTGCACGGATTCTACCGATTAAAATGGCGGCTTTCAATCAGATGAATCAAAATTACATTGAAAAAAAAAGATAAGCAAAGCACAGCGCATGTAGAAAAGCTTTTACTCACGTTGTCGATGGGAGAAGCCATTTTTTTAAAACGACAATACGGAAGCTGCAGTGGGAAAAAAAATCACTAGTTCCGTCGCAAATCATCAAATTTCGACAACGCATTAATCCTTCAAAATACATACGTTGCTAGACATTTACTTTGTACGGTTTAAAGTTTATTTTTAACAATAAGAAGGTATGTATGTGTTTATATATAGTGGTTAGTAGTGCGTCGCCTCACATTCTATATGTATGATGTGTATATATGTGTATATATATATATATATATATATATATATGTATGTATATATATATATGTATGTATATATATATGTATGTATATATGTGTATATATACGTATATATGTATATATATATGTGTATATATATATATGTATATGTATGTATATATGTGTATATATGTGTATATATACGTATATATGTATATATATGTGTATATATGTATATGTATATATATATGTATATGTGTATATATGTATATTTGTTTATATGTGCATGTGTATACGTGTATATATGTAAATAAATATACATACATATATACACATACACAGACATAATTGTTTTTTTTGTGTATATGAGAGAGAGAGAAGCAGTGAGAGAGAGAAGCAGTGAGAGAGAAAGAGAGTGAGAGAGAAGAGAGAGGAGAGAGAGAGAGAAGGAGGGAGAGAGATAGAGATAGAGAGAGGGAGGGAGAGAGATAGAGAGGGAGGGAGAGAGAGAAGGGGAGAGGGAGAGAGAGTAGGGAGGGAGAGAGATAAAGGGAGAGAGAGAAGGAGAGAGGGAGAGGGAGTAGGGAGAGAGAGAGAGATAGAGAGAGGGAGGGAGAGAAGGAGAGAGAGGGAGAGAGATAGAGAGAGGGAGGGAGAGAAGGAGAGAGAGGGAGAGAGATAGAGAGAGGGAGGGAGAGAGAGAGAGGCGGAGAGAAGAAAGATTTTGCCTATTGGGGGCGGAGAGTCCCCCCCAACCTTTTACCATCGAACTGTCAACCTGTATGACATTCTGACATAGCCGCAAGCTTGAGAAAAAAAAGTAGTCATGGTAAGTCACTTTATCATATATAACTTCGCTACAAACTCCCGAAATTAGTATAAATAGTTGCAGTACAAATAAGGATTTTGATTTTTAAATATATATAAATGCATGGATTTACATATTATTTTAAAATTAATAACATCAAATTGATTTCTGAGCGAGAAGAGAGTTAAATGTTTGAAACAGTTCTCAGTGTGCTGCAGTTTGAAACGGTGACAAACTGCAATTAACATAATAGCTTTTTTCATATACATTCCCATGTTAATTAAAATCAAGCTTTAATACTCACTATTCTCACTATTGCATTGATTTACTTGCAAGATGTAGTATATTATCGAAAAATTCTTTTTTAACAGGCAGTTGAGCAGTCAGATTAATCAAATCCCAAGAAAACAACCCAATTTGTATTATTATTATTGCTTCTATTGAACACCAACTACATGAACACTGCAATAATGACATTTTTGGGGTTATTCTAATACTTTCCTTTTTTTGTGTTGAACAATGCAATGTTTAGTTCTAAAATGTGATCACTAACACACACTATATACATAAAAATGACCATTTTGTACTTTATATGGGTTTTCTGCTAAATCAGATGTCTTTTTTTGTTTTTTTAAAATGAACTAACGTTACTACATTGAATCGCAGCAGATGTGTGAATCCAGGGTGTCCTCCGTCATCCAGGAGTGGCTGAATCCCTACCCGAATCAGGCCCACGCCACACTGAACCCGACCTCCTCAAGTCCCGCTACTTCGACCAACTTGGTTTCTATGGACCTGATATCGTACAGCCAGTCTCAGGGTTTGAGGGGGAGCGGCGAGGACAGACTAGACGAGCAGATGATGAGCCTGCCGTACCTCCCGTACACATCGTCTTGTCTCAGCGGCACCACAAACTCTGGGAACCACCATCAAAACCCGACTGGCAGTATGCAGGTAAGAGACTGTCCATTTTAAAAGCATGTGCAAAATGAAGCATCCCAAAGAGCCGTCATCATTCCTAACTCGAGTTTTCCACCTCATCTATACTCAATTATAAGTTTGGTCATCGCACTGGTATATGTAAAATGCCATACAAATGCATATCGATAAGGAATGTTCTCAGATTTTTACTTCAGTTTTACCACTGCAAATTTTTATCTTGCACTAAAACACCACAGCTACCTCACATTCTGCTAACCACGTTAGTCCCTTTTTTTAAATCTCACTTTATTTTTATTGTATACAAATCTATTCATGACTACTTATCCAATTATGGTGAAGCTTTCAATTCCATTGCACTAGTACAGTACAACGATTTTAAACATTTTCAACTGTGAGAGTCAAAGAGCCACATTTGTCAGTAAAATGCCAAAACAGACATACAAAAACACTCAATTAAAACCATATTATTCACCATAACACTTTCTTCCCCTTAAAAAACAAAAATCCAATCTTCCAAATGATTTCTTAAAAATATGATTTATTATGTTTTTAATGGGCCCTGATGAATTTGAGTGTGTTTTAAGAGGAAAAAAATCAAATAAGAGAAACATGAAACAAGGCAAAGAGCCACAGCATATACAAAATATGATAATTTAGTATTTTCAAAATATGAGCCACATTCATTTAGGCTCGACAGCCGCGTGTTCGGCCCCCCAATCCCCCTCCCGTCCCTGCACTAGTATAATGACAATAAAGACATTCAGTTCCATTAAATTCCAAACCCAATAAGCAACTCTTCCTCTTCAGGATTTCTCTCCTCCTTTCCTCTTGCCAACCATGCGTGGGCCAGTGGCAAAGCGCAGCATTAGCAAGGACAGCGCAGAATACCGACTGAGACGCGAGAGGAACAATATCGCCGTACGAAAAAGTCGCGACAAGGCCCGGAGGAGAATCCTGATGACTCAACAGAGGGCCTTGCAGCTGCAGGAGGAGAACCAGAAGCTGCAGATGAAGATCGGGCAGCTCTCGCAGGAGCTGGACACTCTCAGACATATATTGTCTCAGCAACATCTGCCGGGAAATGAAGAGGCCGCAACGGTGGTCACCACTATCTGAGCAAAACTACCTTACAGAACTACCAGTAGGTACTATCTTTGAACTCCTCAGTCAACAACACTTTTATTTGACAGCGTGTTCCAAAAATAATAAGATACAATTGTTTTGTTTTGTGGAATTACAAAACAACATCCACATACTGTTGCATTAGCCACCGCCCCTCCCAAAAAACTGAAAATTGCTTTGAATTAATTCACTTTTGCTATTAACCTTACATCTGGTTAAGCACTTGACATTGTTCTAAACCCAAGGAGAACCACTGCAAGAACCAGATCCCAATTGTACATTTACAAAAGGTACCCTAAGTCAGAAAAGCAGTCAAAAAAGTAATTTCACATTATCCCAAAAGGTTTTTTAATATTTTGTAGCCCTTATTTATTTATTGAAGGGGTAAAATATAGCAATTATGATGCAGTAAAGTTCCACACTGCTAACTTTTATGTCAAAACCGAGCTTTATCATACTTAATAGTTAGCATGGGGGTATAAAAATTAAGGGATGGAAATTATAAAAGTTTCTGTTTAGATTGATTCTTGTGCATAACATATTACACTATTGTTATTTGTTTTGGCATTACTGTTATTACTAATGCGACCTATATTATGCCAATTTATGCCTTGAGAAGTAGAAGTAAAAAATACTTGGTTAGTATATAGCTTTTTATTATGATTTTTTTTTCTCTTCCTATTTCTTAGGTGGACAATCTGTGAAAATGTTATAAATTAAAATTAAGATCAGGTAATTTCAACAATTTGAGGCTACATTTGAAACATTTGAGATCATTTAAAACTTTGGAACATGAAAGAATGCTTCAAATGTACCTTTTTAAATGAAACAATCACCCTTTAAATATTGCTCCATTTCAATTGCCACTTGTCACCGAAGTACTACATTATTAAAATGTTTAGCATTATTGTTGTTAAAATGTTTTTATTCCTTGGATTTTTGTAATACTTGATCGCCCATTATTTTTGACAAAAATATGTGGCATTTTTATACTTGGCAAAAGAAAACTGTTCATAGTTAAATGCCGGTGGCCCGGTGGAAAGTGGTTAACACTTCTTTGCATGTTTTTTCCAGGCTTACGTGGATTTTCTCCAGGTACTCCGGTTTCCTCCCACATTCCAAAAACATGCATGGTAGGCTGATTGAACACTCTAAATTGTCCCCAAGTATGAGTTGGTTGTCAATCTCCTTCTGTCCTGCGATTGGCTGGCCAATAAGTCAGACAGATAGCTGGGATAGCCTCCAGCACCCCCCGCAATCCTTGTGAGAATAAGCAGTCAGGAAAATGGATGAATGAATGACTACTTACACCCAGCCAACTTAAAAACAGTAAATGTGTATCATTTATTGGCTATTTGTGACTGTATCCTTTCTAATGGGAAGTTAGTTCTAACTGTTTTTTTTAAAATTCATGGTTATTGGAATTTTAATTGTCTATCTATCGGTATCAACCTAGATATCTACGTATCTAGAGATCTAGATTATCGATTGTATAGTGCTTTTTCAGTTTGGACATCCCTCTATATGCACTAAGGAGACAAATTAGTTGTGATACGGACAATGGAATGATGCAACCGAATGTATTTTCCATGATTGTGTACATTATGTATCGTATCTTACATCAGGGAACATGGCATCCACCTGCCACATCATTTACCAAAAGTTGTCTAGCCGCAGAAACGGACGTCATGTCGTGGACCGTTGTTCACTCGCGGTTTCCCTTTGTGAGATGGGTAAGATTTCAACACAGCGGAGAATGGAGATGAGGGAGCGTAGAGATAGTATCAGTGTTTTTGGGCTGCCAGGGCCTTCCTGTGGCTGTGATGGTAGTCAAGGGAGGTAGAGATAGGAGATGAAAAAAGAGGGGGTTGGGGGAAGCTAGACTGACACCTTTTTTTTTAGATAAATATCTGCCCAAGACAATTGCTTATCCCATTATTTTTTTCTCAAAACTTTATATTCCGAGATGGAAAAAGATTTTGCAGTATCTTTGGTAATCCGATGGAAATATAGAAAGAATGCCACTCACTGAAAATTAGCAAATTGCAGTTTATCCGAAAAAAAAGCAGGAAAATAGGCTTGCGGTAAATCATTCATGCATAAAAATCTGTTGTGTGTGTCTGTCTGATAGAAATTTCTGATTTGAAGTCACACACTTTGAAAAAAAAGTCAGTGCATCATAATTTCCCTCTTGTAAATCACCCACTTCTGTGTTTATTGGTTTCTATCTATGATTTCTATCGTGCCACTGCAGGAAACATGTGAGACTACATAGTGGCCATCACATATTGAGCACCTAACAGTACTTCTTGTGTGACCTGTGTCTGTCTGTTGAAATGTCCCGCAGAGTCATGTGGGGCAATATGTGGTCCTGTGGACTGCGACATCTTCACAGAGTGAGGAAAGACCGTATTTCATCTAAACTCCACCAAATTACCCAACAAGCGGCAAATATATGAACCCGCGCCACAGCAGCGTTAAGTTTATCGCCAATAATCGAATCGTTTCACTGACAGGATCTTGGGAATCAGATTACAGAGGGAAAAACAGTGGGAAATGTTGCAATAGGAAAAAAATGGATTTAATCAGTTATATTATATATAAATAATTGGAAGTTTTTCCCAATTTAACAATCATTATTAGGATGTCTTTACCTCACTCTATATATTTATTACATAACCACCAGTGGAAGTTGAAGGAAAGTAATGAGTAAAAAGAAGAAATATGGGTTTTAGTAGAATGTATAAAGCAAATGGGGCAAAAATAAACAAGTTCTGATATTTGAAATTTGATTTAGAAAACAGCATTTAAAAAAAAACTAGAAAATAATGCATATTTGTCTACTTTTTGCATTCAAATTATCTTTCAAAAGTCTACACAACCCTGTTTAAATGCATATTTTTGTAAAAAAATTATATCGGGATAAAATTTTAAACTCAAATAATAATAAAAAAAAATCTTATCCGAGAGAGGAAGTTAAAATAAACAACTGAGATAATGTGGTTGCAAAGGTTTGCACAACCTTTTGTTACTGGTAATGAAGCTGTGTTGAGAATAAACCTATAACATTTAAATCTTATTTTAAATGGGAAATAATGATGATTCTATGGAATGGAAGTTTCTTTAACACTGAAAATAACAGCAAATTAAATGCAATTGTGACAGACATCAACAATAAAAGAATTTGATCTGCATCAAATTCAGAGGTGCTCTGTGTAGAATAACAAATATTGGAAACTTGGCACAATTATTAAGTAAAATATTTTTTTTAGGGCGGCCCGGCAGGTTGAGTGGTTAGGGCTAGCGCGTCAGCCTCACAGCTTTGGGGTCCTGGGTTCAAATCCAGGTCGGTCCACCTGTGTGGAGTTTGCATGTTTTCGCTGGGCATATGTGGCTTTTCTCCGGGTACAATGGGTTCCTCCCACATTTCAAAAACATGCATGGTAGGCTGATTGGACACTCTAAATTGCCCCTAGGTATGTGTAAGAGTGAATGGTTGTCCCTCTCCTCGTGCCCTGCGATCGGCTGGCCACCAATTCAGGCCCGGAGTTAGCTGGGATAGGCTCCAGCACCCCCCGCGACCATATTGAGCGGTCCAGAAAATGACTTTTTTTTAATTATAAAAAAAAGCACAATTCCTTGTCTATCAAACTCACTGCGAAACACAAATTTTCCCCTCTGACTAATATAATATGGCACTAAAAAGGAGAGGAGATAAAACAAAATCTCATACATTTTGTGTTTAATTCTGCTAAGAAAAATAAATGGAGTCTTAGTGACAGTTTTCAGTAATATTCATCGACTTTAGAAATAAACGCCAGCCACAGGTGGGTTTGGCGTCACCATGTGGCAGACTAGTGTTTTGTTTTTCGTGAGTATTAAAAAGATAGTTAAAAAGGCAACTGAAGTCTTTATGGTGTTATTAGTTTTTAATCAACAAAATAGTCACTTGCGCTGTAAAGAGTCAACAATTTAAATGTAAAATTATTTTTTTTAGATCATAGTAGTAATTATGCTCTTAAATGAAAGGCAACTAGAGTAAGAGCGCAAGCCACGTCAGAAAGACATTTTTAATATTAACGTATGCCGTTTATTATCTTACTTACACCGTCTTTTTCCAGTTAGCCTTGCAAATATTCTCCCGTTAAAAACTGGAGCATTTGCAAACGATTCAATTTCACAATTACATTATTATTGTTATTATTGTATTATAGTATTTGAATATTATGAGGAAGTGGTTCCTTTGCGATGTATAGACGATCTCTGTCACCCCACCGAGGCAGGAGACGTCATCGGCCATTTGCCGAATTTTTCCGAAGTTTGTCGAGCTCCAAACCGCCGGTCGAGGCTCGTTCGCACACCACAGTGCTCTCCACCACAAACCTTTTGTTCGCGATCATCTGGATGGCGGCACGCACTTGTTTTACGTCTTCTCTATCACGATCTGACCTTCTATTCCTTGTCTGAAGACCAAAGCTCAACGGAAATATCTCTATTTTTGAACGACAACAAGGGAATTGAAGGAGGAGCGAACGTCTGTCGCCCGACGAGCTTCATCACCATTACAGCAGCTGGGAGTGTTAGCTTCAAACACAAGCTTCGTGCCCTTGTGCGGCAAAACCTGCCTTTTACCCCCTCGTTGTTTATAACTCTTTTAGTTACCGTAGAGTCATGTCATTTGTTCAAAAATTAGCAGACAAAGCGGACTGGTATCAAAGCGAATGTGCGCTAAAAGCCGCAGAAGTACTCTAGACAGCACCGCAATGTTCGGGACGTTTGGAAGACACTACGCCGTCCATAAATAACATCGGTTTCGAAAGAAGTAAGTCAAAACGTGCTTGTGTATATATATTATTTGTTTAGGACCGCTGCAGGTGTGCGTGTGTGGCAATGGTGTGCGCTTCCTGTCCCCGTGGTTTACATTCCTTTCACGTTTTCCAGCCATCAAATAAAAAAAACTCTTATATAATCCGAAAGGCTCCCTCTGTGCAGAATTTCCTGTGCAGGAAAACACTGTGTGCACCCCGGGAGGCATGTGCATCAACCAAGAGAGGCCACCATGCAGTGGTCAGAAGTTATGTACTAAAACAAGGGTCCCCAAACTGGTCCTCGAGGGCCTCTGTGGGTCCAGGTTTTTTGTTCGAACCGATCCAGCACAGACACCAATGAGATTTCTGCAGAAAACAAGAAGATCCTGGCCGCAATCCATTGATTGTCCTCTTTCTGGGATTGGAATGAAAATCCGCACCCACTGCGGCCCTTTGTGGAATAGTTTGGAGACCACTGTACTAAAATATGTATCTCTGGTATATGTATTTGACTTGAGTGTTCATTTTTTATTATAATTTTTACTCAATACATGTCCACAGAAGTAGATCGATATGTTCTACTCTTTACTGTGTCGATGGCCAATTTGGATTATTACTTTTTATATTTTTACAGAGATGACCTAAAAAGATGCAAATGGAGGGACAGTCAACCATGGGTGACATATTGATTCTTGTTGGGTGGGGAAACATTAATGGCAGTTAGAGAAAATCAAGAAAATTGTCCTTTTTCCCAGAGAATTGTTTGATTTTAAGAGATTTTCTTGTTGTGTCTGTCTACAATGTCAAGCCAATCACTGGCATTCTATCTAGTCATCAAATATTGACGTCCCAAATTCTAATTTGTCTATTTCTTTATCTTCCTCCTAGATCCTTGCTAAGCTTCTACCTCGACAAAGCCCGCTGTCAAGCCCTCCATCATGACCTCGCCAGACTCTCCCCCTCTCACATCCCCTTTGCCATGTCCCGCACCCCCTCCGTCTCTCCCCACGTTCCCCGTGCCATCCTCACCTGACCCCTCCGCCTCCTCCTCTCTCCCAGTCCCACCCTCACTGCCTCCAACAGGGGAGGTGATGGTTCTAGCTCTGGGCAGGAGAAAGCAACGAGTCCTAATTGTTCTGTCCATCCTTCCAAATCTATTCCTGGCCTTCCTGCTCTCCTCCGACCCCCTGATCACCCTCTCCTCGCCGCATCATTGCCACCTGCCCGGGCCCGAGCCTTCGCCCGAGGTTCTAAACATCTCCGTGCCCTGGGAGAAGGGCCTCAGGCCGGGTAACACTGGGGCACTTTCCCAGTGTAAGCAGTATGCCAACGGGAGCCAGTCAGAGGTAGTGGATTGTCAGGCCGGATGGGACTATAATGTCACGGAAGGGCTACAGAACAACATTGTAACAGAGGTAAAGCTCGCTTTTTTATTGCTTCGTTCAAATTGAAGCACTTTGTGCTTCCAAAGGGAGTTGTGTCTGTTTTTATTTTTCTTGCTGAGGAAGCAAGACTTTGTTTGCCCTGCCAAATAGCAGCTGCACAATGGCATACTAAAAGTGTAAATTATCAATCAATATGATATCGCTTCTTTGGGTAACACAATATTTGCCGTTTTACCCAAAGCAACTAAAAATACAAATTGTTCATAAGCGGTTAAAAAATTGAAGGATGAATGAATATATCAAAGTATTTGCACTTGTCATTCACCTGAACTTTCTTGGGCAGCTCTTTGTATCTTGGAACAGTAATGTGTTTCCTTACCTGAAAATTTTGCATTGGTAATTAGATGTCTCGATTTCATGTGGGCCGGACGATTTTAGATATAATATTTAGATTTTTTTAAATAAATGGATTAAAGGCCCTGAATATTCAGTTTTTTTATAGATCTAAAACAATGTTTATTTTAGCTTTTTTTAATATATTTTTAGATTTCACAAAATGATTTTTGAACTAAAAACACAGAAAAAATGGATTAAAAAATTACAATTATTGATTTAAAAAGGGGAAAATCAGGAAATGTAATATACATCTATGCTCTTCATTTTAATTTGATCCTAAAAGAGAAAGTCGGCCCTCATTAGTTACTTTCTCGGGCCGCACAAAATGATGCGGCGGGCCAGATTTGGCCCCCGGGCCGCCACTTTGACACCTGTGCTGTATGGTGAAACGGCAGAAATTTGCTTCGTGCCTGGTCCTTACCTGCTCAACTGCTCTAAATATTTGATACGTATCACAGGTTAATTCTAGTGCTAGAGGGTTCTCTTTTACTCGGTCTCCTTCTCACCTTTCTTCTTTTTTTGCCTCACTGGTCAGGCAGACTGAAAATGCAATCCCCGAGCCAGACATTTTGTTCGTGCCTCTATTTGTCTCCATGACAGATGTGGCCCACAGGCATTATGTCATAGATGTCACCTCTATTCATCCTTTCCTCCCTAGTGTGACAGATCAGGGACACCTGAAGACAATTTCATTATCTTTGGATCTGAGGTCCTTCTTGACTTGACCTTTTTGTGGTTAAAGGAAAAGGTCAAGGTATTGAATGTCTGCTTATTGGATTTTGTCAAGGGTACGGCTTATATGCGCACAAATTAGACCTGACATGCATGAAAATGCAGGGTGAAAGACGAAACGCCATCACGCAAAACAACGGTCATTTGTTTCAAAATAGAGAAACGATAAACAGATAAAAAACTAATTATTTTGACGTCTATGAATGAAATTCAAGAAAAAAATCAATCATATCTTGCAAGATTTTTCCTTCAAAGTAACATATTTGTACTCCATATTAAAAACATGAATATGGAGTTGAAAATTGTGTATCAGGGGACGTCTTATACGAGGGAAATTGTCAAATTCAAGGGTTTTAAGGCAATTTTAAGAGTGCGGCTTATACGCGAGAAAATACGGTAGTCATCATTTTGAAAGAATGCTTAAATCATAGCAAAATGTTATTGTTAGGTTCAATATTGCCATTGAAATAGTCGTCAATGTGAACAGAGTGAAAGGGAAAAAGTGGTGAGAGTTCATTACAGAAAGTTCTAATTGTTGGTCTTCAAAGATGATTGGAAACATTCACCGGCAAATGTTCTTTTCAAAGAATTTTTCCATTTGGCTTTTAGACCTTTGGCTTCCTCCTATTAAGACGCACTGCGTTTTAATTATCTTTTGCCTGCCACAGTTTCCCAGTCAAGCTGCTCCTTTTCTGGCTTCTTTGTGTGTTTTGGCATCTGTGCCCACACAAGTGGAAACCATCTATGCTGGTTCAACATTATGAACTGAAGAAACACACGCCAGAAGGTTTATATAACGTGTATTCTTTCTGTTAGTGAGTTATTGTCATTTCTAATTCATGTTTCCATTTTTTTCTACGTTCTTTTGTATGATAATCATTTGAAGACACTTCCATCTAGAAGACCTGATAATGGTAATTCAGTTTCATGTTGGTTAAAAAGTATCAGGGAGGGTCATTTCCTACGAAAACCAGTACCAGTCCGTGACAGCTCATGCAGGTATTTAACCTCTGTTCAGACATACAAGAAACAGGGCCTGAGACTTTGTCGCAAAACTGGTCTGGGGAGTTTTTCAAGTTGTTTGTGAGCATTTTTCCAACCCGCATCCACCCTTGCACGTCACCGTGGCTCAAATTGGTGTGAGCAACAAGATGGATGATATAATTTGACAAGCTTTTATGTTTCTGCACTCAGGCTCCAATTAGGCAAAGGCTTTTCATCTAAAAACCTCCTGGTCCCGCTGTTTGTGACTCTGGCTGGATAATTAAAAATCATTTTGCTTCCAGCAATCAGTAGACTGCCACATTTGCAGCACAGTTGCTAATGAAAAGCCGTGGTTAGCCTAAATGTGATTAAAAGTTGCGTTCTTATTACCTCACCCGCACATTTTGTTTTCCTATCATTTGTTGAAAAACTAATAGTTTATGTAAGGTAATTAATTGGTTCATTTTTTTTAGTTGGCAGATGATGACTTTTTTCATGTCACTTTTGCACTGCCGTTATTATTCTCTACTTCAAAGTAACTACCAATTAGAGTTGTATTTATCACATATTTCATTCTGTTCAAGTCTAATTTTTTCCCCTACTTATCAGATACTTTGGCAATGTATTAAGGAGTGGACATATGCACATGAAATATGTAGAATTCTTCCATATTTGAGACATTATCACGCTAGCATGATTTTACCATTAGATTCTCACAACAGATAGCATAATATTCCTTTACAGGTGGTGTTTATTTCTGCATGGTGTATAGTATCAAACATACTTGTAAAACAATATATAACAATGGTTTGTATACATTTTGAATACAATCATTTTTTCATCACATTCCAATCTTCTGAAAATAACATGATCGGGCCTGTTTTCCGATCAGGTGATCAGTTCGAAACCTCTTTAACAACAATGTACTCTTACCACCATGCAATCAATACAAAGACCTAAATGAGCTAAACAGAGCTCGCAGTGAAGTCTGAATTACGTTTCTTTATTCCAAGTTGATTGCAAAACGGTTGTTAGCATAGCATTTAGTGAGAATACATGTTGAGAAAAACATGTTACAATGAATAACATTAAGTTTTCTGCCTTTGCAGTGGGATCTAGTGTGTGGTCGATACTGGCTGGTCCCCGTGGAGGAGGTTTGCTTCATTCTGGGGGTTCTGACCGGCTGTCTTGGCCTGGGTTTTGCTGCTGACAGGTGATACGCACGCACATGCAGATTCACACACAATCAAATTAATACCGGAAAGAACAATCCCAAATCTTTAGGTTGCAATGCACACACCAGAGACATCACGTCAAATGTATATGCTGCAGTTGTTAGTGTGGTTTGAGCTGTTTTGAAGGTCATTTATGCAGATGATGGCTGTAAAAGCTTTCATTAATGCAGGAGTTGACATATCTCATTGGTAATATGAGAGAATGAGTAATGCTCCTTGAGGATAGGGACATGAAGAGAGCAATCTTAAGTGCTGAGATTTCTGCAGAAAACGTGGAAATATTTTGGAGTACCGTATTTTTCGGACTATAAGTAGCACTTTTTAAAAAAATTGTTTGGCCGGGCATGCGTCTAATACTTAAGTACGACATATGTATCTTTTTTTTCTTTCTGACCAAGACAGCCTTATATTGTTTTTTTCCAGGTTATGGTTATCTGAAAAACTGTTATGTTAAGAGATGCCTATTTAGCCTCTTTTTCTGTTCTACTATTGTTATATATATATATATATATATATATATATATATATATATATATATATATATATATATATATATATATATATATATATATATATATATATATATATATATATATATATATATATATATATATATATATATATATATATATATATATATATATATATATATATATATATATATATATATATATATATTCTAGCAGAAATAGATTTTAAAACCAATTTTACTTTGGTAGTCAATCTCATGACAGACATGTTGTAATCCTGCAGAGACAGCTAGCTGTTCTATTCAATTTGTTTATGCCATAAGCAAATCAATTACATATCTAGTTGTTTATTTTTTACAGAATTCCCTGAAAACATACTCCGCATGCACTCGTTTGACTGTTTAATACATTTTTCACATCCAAGGCCTTTTCATTGCTTGTCATGTTTTGCATTGAAAAAGACTGAAAAGTTGTTCAAGTACCAAATAATGTTGTTGTTTTTTTCCCCAACAAACACACACAAAAATCCTGTTCTTTTTTTTCCTTTGAAGAATTGGCCGCTCCAAGACCTTGCTGACGTCACTAACTCTGTCAGTGGTGTTTGGTGTGTTGGTGTGCGTCTCCCCGTATCCTTCCATTTTCATTGTCATGCGCTTTTTTTTGGCGGCTGCGAGCGCCGGTGTCTACCTCACCCTATACATCTCTCGTAAGTTTGCCCGAAAAAAACAAACAAACAAAAACCATTAAATGCGAAGCCATTTTCTTCTGTGAAACTAATATATACATTTTGTGTTGGTTTCTCAGGCCTGGAGTTGTGTGAGTTTTCAATGAGGCTGATAGTGACTGTACTGGCTGGGCTGATGACTGTTTCTGGGGAGCTGCTGTTGTTGGCGGTGGCTCTTGGCTTCCAGTCCTGGAGGGGTCTTTTGGGGGCCGGCGCCGCTCCATTAATGCTCTTCCTCACCTACAGGTACGACAAAGTTTACATAGATTTTACAGCAACATGGGTTGAGTGTTCATTGTTTTGCACAAGACTGGATTCCTACAGTCATTTTTTTTTAATCTTTATCACAGTTGTCATGCTAATGTACTAAGTTTATTCTCCAAAATGAAAGAAATTACAAAAAGTAGAATGGGATAACAAAAAACATTTGAAACTATATTGTTAACAAAACTAACAAAAACGTAACTCAAATTTCCTTTTTATATTGGTTTAGGTTTCTGTAGCAAAATGACAAACTTCAAAATGGATGAATGCATTTAAAAATGTATCTGTTTTTGACTTTTAATATTTTATTGTTTTTCCAAACAGCACATGACAAATAACCCATTTTATGAAAAATTAAAGCTGATAGTCAAACTTTATTTAACATAAAATCTAGCAAAATCATTTATAAATATTAGGGGAAAAAACAAAAAAGTAGTAAAATAAAGTAAAGCTGTAAATAAATAAAAACTACATTTGTATTAAAAAAATCCAAACTATCATAACCTTGGTATGGGTAGGTACCATGTGTTTGTATATGAATTCTCAATACATAGATTAAAATATATACATAAATATATATATATATATATATATATATATATATATATATATATATATATATATATATATATATATATATATATATATATATATATATATATATATATATATTTGTTTAGCGGCCTTTAAATGTAATTGTAAGAACGGGTGATTAGAAGAAGTTTTAGAGTGTGAATTATTTTCACAATCAGTCTTGGTCAAAAATGTGTTGTTTTTTTAATCAATCAAAAGCTTTACTTTACATTTTTAAAATATATTCTGCTTGTCTACAATAGGATGTGTCATGAACCTTTGTGTCTGTTTTTATTATTGCCAGAAAGTTTTAGGACCTGTTAGCAGATTCTTGATGTGTTTCTCAATTCATTCTGACAGGTCTTTTTGGGATGTATTGATTCCAATTCCCTGACCACACTGAGCCCTTTAGCTCATGTCAATATGCATTGAAATAACTCGGTGAAGAGTGTTTCATTTCGTAAACCTCCATTCTGGTTTGGAAACACTATAAAGAAGTCATAATTCGAGATTAACAAGAGAGAGTTGGCGGTTTGAATGCTTCTTGTGGAAAAAATATGGATTGACAGCTTTAAGCAGGTGACCGACCCATGCTGCTTATTTTCCACAATGAAAGGCGAAAATCACTAATGCTACATTAATATGATGCTGGGTAAAGGTCAACTGTGGTACTTCTGTGTTGCCTCGCCTGCAGCATTCCTGGAGTTTTTCCAGAGTCTCCTCGCTGGCTCTTGTTGACTGAGCGACACGGCGACATGAACTCCTTCAGCGAGAGGAGAAACTCAAACAGAGACCTGAGGGACGACGAGAGCTTCACAGGTGCGTCGCACGGTGATTTGGTTCTGTCGTGGTGCCTTGACGGATGCCATTTTGGGTCTTGTTTTGTTTCCTTTTGAAATGAGATCACCTATCATTTTGGTTCTTCATCACATAGCTTCATGAATTTTCACACCGCTTCGCTTCTATTATTCATCTTTTAATTCTTGTTAGCACTGATCGTGACAGAGGATAATTCAAGGCAGCAAGCAAAGAGGCATGATTTATTTAAGATATTTTCCATTGAATGATACAGTGCACTTGAGTTAGGGCAGTGGCAGAAGGAATGTAGCACCTTTGTCTTTTTGGCGAATATAGTTTTAGCTTTTGGTGTTTAAAAGTGTTAGAGATTGGGTGAGATTTCATCACGGGGTTGGCAAACTTTGCATTTTAAGTACTAGTTCCGATTGTTTTCACTTTTGAAAATTGGGAAAGCACCTGAAGTGATGGAGTTGAAAAAGTAAGTGGACAAGGCCCGAAAATATATCACTGAGTTACAGATATTGTGTTTTGCGGACAAGTGATACTCAAGATTAAAACTTGAATGGATTTGGTAGTGAGCTGAAAAGATTGGTAAACAAGTTATCTTGTATTGTTAAGGCTACAGTTATATGAATAACTGATGATATGTTATGTTAATAAATGCCCATTTAGCCTCTTCTACTCTTTTAATGTCATTACTAAAATGTGATATAGTAAAAATAATTTTAAAAATGATCCAAGTTTAAATAGATAGCGGGACATACATTTTTACTCTTCATTGTAATTGTTTTTTTTTTGCCTTTGTAACTTACAGTAAGGTGCTCCTTGAGTCCAAAAGATGCAAAGGTCAATTGATTACTTTGATTATTTTTGGAAAGCGTACAACTGAGTGTATGCCATGTTTTGTTTGATGTAAAATTCTGAGTATATGGCAAATGGATAGATTGGTACAGCTATTTTCTCATCCTGCGTTTAAAACTGGGAGAGCACTCAAAAGAACAGCAATGGGAGAGGCCCGATCCATTGCGACAATCTGCCAAAATAAACCATACTTAAGGAAATTGTGCTTTTAAAAGGAGTTTCAACATGGCATGACAACTTCTCATGACTGGCTTCCAATCATTTAGAAGCTCCAAACATGCATTCGTATATAGGCAATATGTCATATGGAATTGCTGAATATTTTGCATGCCCTCATCTGTTGCTCCCTTTATTAAATCAGACCTTATCTACGCAGCAGGTAGTGGAATGTGAACTTAACTCCAAATGCAAGCAGATCTGGGCTTTTTCCTCTTAATTTCTAACTCCAACTCTTTTCCGTTTGTGATCCCCAGAGCTCGATTCGGAGACGGTGGTCTCCTCACGCCCCCACCTGTCCTTTCCTGAGCTCTTCCACAGCAAGAACATCTGGAAGAATATTTGTGTACTTGGCTTTACCTCGTGAGTCATTGTCTGGCCACACCTCGCTATATTTCTCTGTTGACAATCATCGTCATTTTATCTTCGTTTAGATTCATCTCTCATGGCATCAGCCACTGCTACAGCTCTTTCCGAGGGGACGTCCGAGGCACGGCTCCCAGCTTCTATTGGACGTACCTTCTGTCTGTGTGCGCGGGAGGCGGCGCCTGGGTGTTGCTGTGGGCGACCGTCGACAGGTGCGGTCGCCGCGGCATCCTTTTGCTTTCCATGACGATGACGGGTCTGGCATCCTTAATCCTTCTGGGACTCATGAAGTGTAAGTAGGATCATTTTTTTGCTTTACTTAAAAGAAAAGCCCTGTAAAACTGACTGGTATAAAATGAGATCAAGTGCCAAGTCTAGTACTACCGTATTTACTCGCATATAAGCCACATTTGTCGCACAAAAAATGATGACTGAAGCTAGGGTAGGGCTTATATGCGCATAAAAAAAATGACATGCACGAAACTGCAAGTTGACAAAGACGAAACACCATAACACCATGACGCCATGACGCAAGACAACGCGGCCAATACGGTCATTTATTTCAAAATAGAGAAAAGATAAACAGATAAAACGCTAAACTAAATTTATTTTGATGCCTATGAATGAAATTCAAGAGGAAAAAAAAACCTATCTTGCATAAACGGTGAAAAAACTCATTTGTGCTTGCCTCCGCTCGCTTATGGCGTCGCCAGCCCACCGCAGTTGTAAACGTGCTCTGACTGGCCAGACGCGTGTAGCCTTGACAGATGTGTTCTTAGCGTTTACCATGTCAGCACATCCCAATGGTACTTAAGGCTGATTGAAGGTCTCGTGGTCGATCTCGTGGTATCAGCCTTGATACCTGCGTAATGTGTATCTCATGCTATTATTGCACCCAGACACTTGGTGAACACTATACCGGTTCCTGGTTGAGCTTACATTACTCCCTTTTGGAAAGGAAATTCTACATTTGTGATTATGAAATAAGACAAAATTGCACTTTGATTTTTTTCTTTTTATTTCTTGTTCGAAAAGGACATTTATAATTAGATCTGTTTTTACCGCATAGGCTTCGTCATAGCGAAATGGATTTTACGTCTAGTCTGACTTCATACTAATCAAGCCATCAAAATGGAATGGCAGACACCTTGCATTTCTTTCTTCCTTCTTCCGCCCATTACAGCTTCTTAACAGGAAAAGGTTTTGCAATACCACACCATTCCTCATGCATTATACACCACTGAAAGCAATCTCTTCATTGACGAAATTATTGCAACGCTACTATTCAAGTACTGAACTACACTTTATTGACGACATCCAAAAATGCGGTATGCGAGGCAGCATGGGGGTTGTGAACATTTCTTTTGAAAATGGATGATGAGCAAAATCATGAATACTATGTCACCCTTTCTCCCTCAGATCTCAGTGAGAATGCCATCACAATTTTCTCCGTGATGGGACTTTTCTCCTCGCAGGCCACTGCTTCCCTTTGCATTCTCTTCACGGCAGAGATCATGCCCACGGTCATCAGGTAGGCTAACGTATCAGAATGAATATCTTAGTACAGTACAATTAACTTGTCTGGCTAAGGGAGCATTCTCAAAAGTTTAACAGTTTGTGAGCAATTGAGTGAGTAAAAAGTCAGAATGTTCAAAAGCAAGGTTTCTCAATGGACAATCGCAAAGGATTTAAACACTTTGGCATTCAACAGTATAGCTTTCTAGTTTCCACACTTGGTAAATGAAGTAAGAGATCATAATTATTTCACTATTTCATGTTATTCTTAGGAGGAAGGAACAAGCCATACTGCAAAAGTTGTGAAAATGCACATGGAATTGACAATGGTGGCAAAACACTATTATTCTTGCTGTTGCTCCTCAAACCCTGCTGCAAAAAAATACACTCATAATTGAGCTTTCCCAAAATGCATATAATTTCCAACTGTTGCTACAAAATGCTAAGAAGGCATTACTTTTATCCATTTGCAACTCCTCGTCTCACTTTGACGTTTGGTAATATAGTTCCTAAGCAGAAATTGTTACAAAGGATGGCATAGCACTGCAAGATAGCCCACAAGAGGGCGCCAAAATGATACTTTTTGCGTTTGCAGTGACTAAATGGAAAAATATATACCACCCCAGATGTTTTTTTATTCTGTACCTCCACTCGTTAAAGATTTGGAAGGAAGTCTGAGATTTAAAAACCTGCCCGTGTGTGTCCGCAGAGGGACGGGCGTCGGTGTTGTGCTGGCCCTGGGCTGCGTGGGGCGCTTGAGCTCCCCGCTCATGGACCTGAGGAACCACTATGGCTACTTCCTTCACCACGTGGTCTATTCCTCTCTGGCTCTGCTGGCCGTTTTGTCCATCCTGCTGCTCCCCGAGAGCAAGAGGAAGCTGCTGCCTCAGACTCTGGCCGACGGCGAGCAGTGCCGCCGTCCCCCGCTCGGCCGGAGGAGGCGGGACAACGTGCCACTGCTGGCCACTCCCAACCCAGAGACTTAAAAGTACTGGGGCTTGTGCAATTCCATTGAACACTACATCCATTCATTCCTGATGGGGGAAGAAAGTTGAGAGAAAAAGGGCTGTTAAGATTTTTAACTCTGGGTGATGATCATATTTCAATTTTCTCCACATTATCTTCTCAGTGGCTCAGCTTCCGCTGGACTCCATTTTGCTCCAATCGAGAAAGTCAACAACGGCGGACCACCGGCACTTGTCCTCTGAACTTATTTAATGTCCAATAGGTTAACGGACACCATCGTCTGACATAGAGAAGTTCTCAGCTGTATCCTTTTACACTTAAGGTGTTTACCCCTTGTAAATATTTTACTTGAAATGTGGGGTTTTGTTCAAGACTGTTTTTGAAAAGACGCGACACTATGCAGACGAGGTAGTGTGGAGCATAGCACTTTGATACGACGCCTTCGTTAAGGGAGAGTTGCCCAAATAAACACCTGCACTGCACCATGATCCCTTGAAATCCAATTAAATTCCATAAGAAGTCTCAATCAAGCTGGCCTGGAGCCGGAATATTTATACTCTAAATTATAATAAATACTCCTCGGCAGTTGATAAATTGTATTTAATGGTTGGAGTATGGAGGCGAAATGTGGCGGGAACATTCCTATCTGCATGTGTGAAAGCACTTTGAAGGCTTTTTTCATGCTTTTTTTGGAAGCTAACAGTACTTCGTTAGATGAGCAGTCTCGGCATAAAAGTGAATTAATACAAGTAGAAGCTGAGTACAGTAAATGTCTGTTGATGCTGTAGAAAGGGCCTCATGATAAAGCTCCAGCGTAGCTAATGACGGGCCCTCCGAGTTCCTCGTTATTCCTCTTCGGACTTTTGTCTTGCTCGTCTTGGATATAGTAAAAGGGAGAGGATGGACTCGTCTCAACTGTTTTTGTAGAGGAAGTCGGGGATGCTTTTTAAAACGATCAGGAAAATAATGGACACTTGTGCTGACTTTCTTCTCTTTCACATCAGCTATTCCTTAGTATGTCGCATTCTAAATTGAAGATGCTAGCGAAGATTAACTTTGACTCTGATGTAGTTAGTCTGGAACACTGATTGTTTAATGATGACCCAGTTAACTCTGTAACCTGATTTCGCGTCCAATAAAACAGGATACATCGACATTCTGCAGCCTCTGTTCGACCTTGAACAAATGGGACCATTGATGGACGATAAAAAGTGAAACAAACTCATGACAATAAAGACAATATATGTTTTTTAGAAAACAATGTTAAACCCAAAAAAGTGCTCCCCAGTGTCATTGAAGAGTTCTTGTTCTTGGCAAAGTTAAGATCCACACTAATGCTGTAAAATATTATACACATTTTAATATTGGAACTGACTGACAATTCATTTAGGTCCTCTTATTGTTCTAACTTTTTTATATGCTCTACTAACATAATTGGGCAAAGTCCATGTAAATCTTTGTGAAAAGCAAGCTCCTACTTATTTTGGGTGCCCTCATGAGTAAACAAAGTTATGTTGACCAGCTGCAATGGCTGTACAAAGTTTAATATGAGTTTCTCAAATATCCGGATACGTATTGTGGAATCATTGCAACACCGTTTCTCCATAGAAAAATGTGATGCCCGACCAACGTCAGTGATCTCCGCAACACACAAAGACTCTTTTTGTGTGGTGTCGCAGAACTTCCGTTTTAGAAGACAGTCGCCTTTGTGGATGGATGAATGCAAAAGAATGGGCGTTTCCCAATATGCATACAATAAGTCAAGCACAGACAACCATACGTAAGATTCCAAATTTCTATATATTTTATATATATATATATATATATATATATATATATATATATATATATATATATATATATATATATATATATATATATATATATATATATATATATATATATATATATATATATATACTACACCACGAATTGCCAGGATTTTACCCCATTTTCGGGCAATGTTTGCCCGTACGCCATTGACGTTCATCGCTGTCTTTTCCCGGGAAAATCGCCCCCTGGCCCGGTTTTAATGTCTGAAAAGCTCCAGTATTTGTATTTAATCATGAACTGCTGCTAGGAAGTGGATTTTACCCTATTTTTGTGCATTGATTTACTGATTGTTTTTTATCTGTCGCAGCTCTAGCTGCAGTAGAGGTTTTATAGCCATAAAATAGTTTTTGAGGGTTGGATTGATACGTTGAAGGCGCTACGAGAAAATGCACCGGCCGCCACTGCTTAATCATTAGGATTCAGCAGAACTGCCCCAAGGTAGGTGGTATCATGTAAAAAAAAAACAGGCCTTAACTTTTTATTATTATATTGATTTTCTGTCTGGTTGTTTGTTGTTGCATCCATAGACTCAGCGCTGAGCGTCTAAAAAACCCATGGAACTCATCCTTCACTCTACTGACCTCACTTCAACTACTTATTTATTGATTATTTATTTGTCTGTTGTTATTTGTGCTCTATGTGGTGAAAGCTTTAAATCTCATTATACCTGTATAATGACAATAAAAGCATTCAATCCAATACTGTTTTATAGCATCAAGACCACAAAAATTCTACGTCATCTTCAAAACATGGACATTGAGTTGGGAGGACGTGACGCAGCTGAGTTAATTAAGCGCATGCGCAGTGGCCGTTCCTTTTGGAACGCCATTCACACGCTGACGGTCCGACGAGCACACCAGCGAGGTAAGGAGTAGAGCAATTTACTGGCCTAAATGCGTTTTTATCACGCTATCGGGAGATTTTTCAGCAATCAATTGAGTCCAAAACGCCAACAAATCTCTTAGTTTAATGGCAAGTTTAACACACCGTCGACAATTTAAATTTGGGCTTCTTTTCCCCACCGGCTGTGGGCCGTATGTTACTAGTTAGCATTAGCGTTAGCGTCACGATTTGACTTAAAAAGTATGTTGTCCGTTTTCTCTCCATTATTGAGTCGTGTAGCAAGACTTTAAATTTAATCAAACAACGCCGAGTCATCAACCGACAGTTTGGTGGGTAAATGCTCACTCTAGAATGACATCCAGAGGCACGACTGTTGTGTTTTATGTAATGATAGTTTTCATTGCGAGTGCTAAACACCCGTTCTGTTTTTACAAAAAAAATAACTTCTACAAAACTGTTAAGCCAACTTTCTCCTAGCTGTTAACGTCAGTCTGTATATTTAATCGCCGTATACAAAACTATTAAGCTAACTTTCTCCTAACTCAATGGTCTCAAAGCGGCGGCCCGGGGGCCAAATCTGACCCGCTGCGTAATTTTGTTCGGCCCGAGAAAGTAAATCATGAGTGCCGACTTTCTGTTGGGATCAAATTCAAATGAAGATTATACATGTATATTATATTTCCTCATTTTCCCCTTTTTAAATAAATAAATGTAATTTTTTAATCCATTTTTCCTTTTTATGTTTTTAGTTCAAAAAGCATTTAGTGAAATCTAAAAATAATTATATTTAAAAAAATGTTTTCCACTTTAATATTGAACATATTCCCAAAAATATTTTGTTTCCTTTTGAAATGAAAAACAAATTATTATAAGATATTTTCCCTCATGAAGAAAAAAAAAAGCTCCAACAAACATTTTTTTTAGATCTATAAAAACTGAATATTGAGAGCTTTTGATGCAGTTTTTTTAAATCCAATTTAAATAGGTAAATATATTAAAAATATTATTTCAAAAATGGTCCAGCCCTCGTGAACTCGAGTTGACGATATTGCGACCCGCGAACCAACCAGAGTTTGACACCCTTGTCCTAGCTGTTAACATATGGTAACGTCTGTATATTTAATCGCCTTGTCTGGAAAAGGAAAAATAGCACTTGGCACTCGCTAACTAATTTTCATTCTTTATCTTCATCGTTTATTAAATTTCTTGTAAGATTTCTCTATCCCGTAATTGTTTGGCAACCCCCAAATACCTTGGTTAAATCAAGTTTTCCATGTTTAGCATCAAGATAAAACTACTTCCCCAAAAAGACAACTAAGCCTATCTGTTGAATCTCCAGGCTCTATATATGCTAACTTATGCTTTTGTGTGCAAATTTTCCCTGTTTAGCACCAAGATGCAGCTCTTCTAGCATGCCTAGAGCACTATTGAGGTTATAGAAGAGGAGACTGGGCCAGGTAAAACTACTCAAAAAAAAAAAAGTTGAATCTCCATTCTATATATTCTAACTTGTGCTTTTTTTTTTTGCATGCAACAGGCCTGGGAGATCTTCCTCGCAAGTTGCCCACTTGAATCATATGGTGTCTCTGCACTTCTGAAAATCCAAATTAAATAAAAGCCTAAATCATCATGGTGATGTTTCACTGGCCCTTCATTTCCACAGCTGTTTGACTATATCTTTAAGGTAAGAAGGATCTCAGTTAATGTGAGAGCAGGAATTCTAAGTGTTTATTCCCCCATTTTTTTTTCCTGTTTATCCCCCCTAGCTTTTTTAAATTTTATTTTCTAAGTGTTTATTCCCCCAGCTTTTTCTAAGTGTACATACCCTGTTTTTCTTATTTTAAGTGTTTTCATTTATTCCCCCAGCTTTTAAAAAAAAAAATTCTAAGTGTTTATACCATTTTTTTTCTTATTTTATTTTCTAAGTGTTTATTCTGCCAGCTTTTTTTTTTAAATTTTATTTTCCAAGTGTCTATTCCACATTTTTTCTTTTTTAATTTTATTTTCAAAGTGTATTTTACAAAAATTAATTGTAAGTGTAAACTTGTTTTGTGAACCTTTAACTAAAATGTATTTTCTTATGTTTACAGGTGGACAAACCAGAGGAAAGATTGGCCACACCAACCAAGTGTGCCAAAGTTGAAATGTTTACCTGTAAATAAATTTTTTTAACTTGGATTGTTACTTGCATTTTTTGTTAGATCAAGACAAACACATGTATACATTGAAAAACTTTTATTTTGAAAGAGTTTGGAGATAGGTTCTGGCATAACACCCATATATACTTTGCAAGATCTTTTATTTTGAAAAACTTCACTGATAGGTTCGCCCAGGCCATCCAGCATTTTGAAAAATCAGGGTTGCCTTCATCCATTTTCAAATGGACGAAGACGCTCCCCTTGGCACCAGGTGGAATTCTGGAAAACAAAAAAGGGGCAATACACTAAGTTAAGTAAAAAACCATTCGCAAGGTCTTACCTTTTATTTTGAAAAAGTTTGGAGATAGGTTCTGGCGTAACCCCCAGCACCGAGAAATGAGGGGGTGCGTCAGCCTATCTGTACATAGGCAGGAAACCTTGTCCCCCTTGGGTGGAATTCTGGAAAACAAAAAAGGGGTCAATACACAAAGTTGAGTGAAAAAACATTTGCAAGGTCTTACCTTTTATTTTGAAAAAATTTGGAGATAGGTTCTGGCGTAACCCCCAGCACCGAGAAATGAGGGGGTGCGTCAGCCTATCTGTACATAGGCAGGAAACCTTCTCCCCCTTGTGGAATTCTGGAAAACAAAAAGGGGGTCAAGGCACAAAGTTAAGTAAAAAAACATTTGCAAGGTCTTACCTTTTATTTTGAAAAAGTTTGGAGATAGGTTCTGGCGTAACCCCCAGCACCGAGAAATGAGGGGGTGCGTCAGCCTATCTGTACATAGGCAGGAAACCTTCTCCCCCTTGTGGAATTCTGGAAAACAAAAAGGGGTCAAGGCACAATAGATTAAGTTACATAAAAAAAGAAATGCAGACTAGGGCCTGATTAAGTCAAATTTAACTAAAAAAACTCCTACATTTAGCTTTTTTTCTATTAGACATACTCCTGATGGTCTGGTTTTCTTTTTGTCTGCTGCTGAGAGACTAAAAAATGATCCAAGTCTTTAAAGGCCCCGATCTAGTCTATTTTTCATGTTTTCCTCCAAAAACAAATAATCAGGATCTTGATGTGATGGGAAATATAGAAAACACTGGACCGGGGCCCACAAGGTACATGAAAATAATAAATAAAATAAATCCTACTTCTGCCTTGAGTTTTTCAGTCAATTTCAAATCCATTCACTCTTAAAAAAATAAATATCCAAAAAGCTTCTGTTTTTCTCTTCTTATGCAGAGGATTTTTTTTAAAATGAGTCAAAAATGACACCTGCACTATTGTTGAATAAATGTCTCACTTAGGTTTTGTCAAAACCACATTTAAAACTAAAAATGAAACGGTCTAAGCCCTGAGGTCTTTAAGAAAGTTACAGGGTAAAAGTATGTAATCTATGAGAGTGCACAGTTCCACTACATGGCAGAATTTTTTGTACCAATTGTCACAGTTATCTGGGTATGATGATGACAAAGCCTATGTTCAATTATTATTTGCAAGTTCAGAAAGATGTGAAACTCACAAGCAGAAGCTACTCCTACATTTGCCACTATAGTATTGTTTTTAAATTAAATAGGGATGACCCTACTTTACAGTTTATTTATCGCAGCCATGTCTGGTCTACATTAACCGCGATAATCAAGGGATTACTGTTTATTCCTTTCACGTCCACTAATGGCATTTGTGTGGGAGACTTATCCACAGGTTTTTGCTATGAAAAAACCCACCAAGCTAGTTGGTGTTTTCATTCAAAAGTTGGATGTATCATGATGAAAAACGAGCCAATTGCGCAAAGCCTTGAATACTGAACGCTGGCGTTTAAATTTTACACGTTTAGAGAAAATCGGAACTATTTAAAAATGACTCACTTTGTTATGGCGTCGACAAGATGCCCCTTTCTGGTCGTTTTGGCCACATTCTTGATGTTTCCCAGCAGTCTGTGCTCGTTGAGGGACTGAAACACACAATGGAATGATTTCTTTTTAAACAAAGAGCGATCGGTAACGCAATGTAGCCAATTTGTTTGCAAACATTTTGCTGTCTGCACACACATGGGGCGACATCACGTCAACGAATCATGCTCTTATCACTCTTAGGACGAGAACTGCGGCTTCGAAATCCCCAAATGACAACGTACCGAATGTGCTGCATCGTCCTGTGAGAAGTTTGTCAGGCTTTCTTCGGCAAATCGTCACTTTTGAGCTGCTCTGCAGTGCACGCCCGTCTTGCCTCCTGGCTCATCAGCCATTTTGGGGTTTGACGTCGGCAATTTGAACTGTGACCTCGGCCACGCCTATTAAAAATAGACACACACAAAATATAAATTGTTTTCATAATAACGTGCGTTAGTCAGTGTGTGTGGGGGGAGGGGGGCTGTAAATGCTTTTTGGTTGGACTTTAATACTTAAAAAAAAAGATACATTGTTTTCATAATAACATGCATTAGTCAGTGGGTGGGGCGGGGGCGGGGCTGTAAATACGTGTTGATTGGGCTTTCATACTTAAAAAAATACATTGTTTTCATCATAACGTGCATTAGTCAGTGGGGGGAGCTGTAAATACTTTTTGGTTGGGCTTTAATCCTTTAAAATACAGTATTGCATATTATGAACATTGTGATGACATGCACCTTAGTGTTTGCTTTTTACTTCTAGACATTTAAACAGTGGCAGTGCATTTTTTTTGCCGTTTCACGTATGGACGTATATGGACGTATCGACGTTCATCGCTGTCTTTTTACCGTGGAAATGATACTCCATGCCCGGTTCTGATGTCTAAAAAGCTCCAGTATTTGTATTTAATCAATAAATGCTGTTTTCGGCTGGATTTTACCCCATTTTCGGGCAATGTTTGCCCGTACGCCATTGACGTTCATCGCTGTCTTTTCCCAGGAAAATCACCCCCTGGCCTGGTTTTAATGTCTGAAAAGCTTCAGTATTTGTATTTAATCATGAAATGCTGCTAGGAAGTGGATTTTACCCCATTTTTGTGCATTAATTTATTGATTATTTTTTATGTGTCGCAGCTGTAGCTGCAGTAGAGGTTTTATAGCCATAAAATAGTTTGAGGGTTGGATTGATACGTTGAAGGCGCTACATATATATATATATATATATATATATATATATATATATATATATATATATATATATATATATATATATATATATATATATAATAGCAGTGACCTTAAGATTTTTATCAAAGGTACTGAACAAATTCTCACTTTATTATTCTTTCTACACATGCCACTTTTTACAACACAAAATAAAAATCTGAATAGAAAACAAAATTATACTAATTTCAAATCAACAGCAGTCTGAATATTTGGAGAGGCGTATAGTATGTGGGAGTCTCAAAGCTAAAATCAAAACTTTCCCACGTTTGACTGCCAGCTGAGAAAGATTGTGCTGAATGTTAATTGTAGCGTCTCCCTGTGAGCATTTATCGTTGCGTGAAAGCCAACACTTTGGCATTTGCACGTGTCGCTTTTTTCAGCTCATTCTGACTGACACCCCCAGAAAATATCCATTTTGTTCTACACAGTGACCTGAGATATACTTTCCAAATAATGACAGAATGTCTCTTTAATCAAAGCGGCCACACCCGCATGATGTCACCTTTTAGCGTCTCTACGGCAACATCTGTTTGGTGCAGAAACTATGAGCGAGAAAGCCAAGGGTGCAAAGAATACCAACAGCTAACATTCATTAAATGACACCAGTGACTATTTCATGACTCTACTCTATACAACACTTGTGTTTACCCAACTATCACCATAGCAGGCTGTGTTTTTACTGCAAAAATAGACCCCTGATGGATCGACTGTTATACAGCAATGAACACACACAGGCGACACTATTGGACTAAATGACTGGTACATACATAATACTGAGAAAGCTTGTTGAAAACATTCCATTTAATTACAAAACTCATGTTACTGTGCAAATATTTAGTTTGGACAAAAAAAAAATATCAGGCACTGTATGTAGCGCTTGATCATTTTGAACTACAGATGTCAAATCACCACATACAGTATAATTCCTTTACCCATTCAAAAAAAGTGGTTAAGAAAATAAACATTAGCTTTCTTAGCTTTAAAATAACAAACACACCAAATCTTTTTAAATGTTATTTTTCTCCTCATAAGGAAGATATGGTCCTAGATGACCATAATGAATTCAAGCAGGAAGTGGATAGAATCCCTTTTACAGTGTAATTACACTTTCAGCAACCATTCATGAGGCAGCATTAAAAAAATAAATGTAAAAAGCACACGTTAGGATCAATATTACTGTTACAAAAACAGGATATTCAACCATAATCGGACGGAAAACTGGAAATCTTAGCAGAATAAAACATCGCTAGTGTATCAGACATAAAACCTCATCTAATAAGGGTCGCGGGGGGTGCTGGAGCCTATCCTAGCTGACTCCGGGCCAGAGGCGGGGGACACCCTGAATCGGTGGCCAGCCGAACATAAAACCTGAGTATTAAAACAACACCACTGACATAAAACCCACAATGCAACTAGTCAAAATGAGTGCTAAACATCCATTTTTACTGTATTCTACATTTGAAGAGTTACGTATTTACACCCTGTCCATTCATACATCACTTCGTTTACAGTGTACTCCCACCATATTGCAAATAATCGCACACCAACGAGCGACGTAGATCACTTGCAAAAACTTTCAGCCCACATTCTTATCATTCTTTTACACGTTCCTTCTCTCTACCCCCCTTAGATCTAAAACATCAAGTCCTGGATCACAATTCGGTCTCCTTTTCTTCACCATCGCTATTTTCAAAGTAATATTCATCATCTGTCGTTGTATCTGAGCTGCTATCTGAGGACTCTTCAAATGTGCTCAAGCTAGAGATGTAACCTCGTGAGGGCAAATGCCCCCTGGGAGAATGATTGTCCATTGGTTCTACAGGTGAGCTAGAAAAACTAGGCGAGGAAAGGCTGGGGTTTTTGGGTGAGCTAGAAAAATTAGGCGAGGAAAGGCTGGGGGGTTTGGACATGCGTCTGGGCTGTGGTGACAATGGGGGTGTAGGAGGAGGAGTTGGGGGGCTGACTGAATCCCATTCAAACTGACAAGAGTTCATCTTGGGGCTCCAATGATGGGGTGACGATGTAGAGCCTGCAGGAGGACAAACGGAGACGCCCGAGCTCCAATGAGCCAAACGCCGCGTCAGTGAGCGAGGAAGAGATTTGGATCTCGCTTCCATGGCGTCACTGGGGAAGTAAGACTGGATCTTACTCATTGGTTTATGGTTGCGATGCTTCTCTAGCCAATGCTGAAAATCTTCATCTGTTTGTCCGTGAGTTTGGACTGATTCCGAGAGGTCACCCACGCTCATGAATCGGGGACCGGTGGAGATTCGGCCAGATCTTGAGGGACGACTGGAGAGTACAGAGCTGACAGAAACGGACTTTCCTGGCTCAATACCGTACTTTAAATCAGCATAGCAATATGGTTCGTCCTGTACGTGGCCTATACTCGGAGTACCTACGGAAACCCGGCTTTTCCGGGAATTCGTTCGGCTGATTCCTTCGCCGGGCTCACATGGTGATGAGGTCTCTATTCGACGTTGAATCTTTGGGCTATAGAAGACATTGTCATTCGTCGGATCGGGTGAAGAAAATGGTGAGTGGGTGGAAAGAGAAGAGAATGTGGAGAATGGACTCCTGGGACTGGAAGTCAATTTCTTGCTCTTTGTACTGAGGCTAGGATCTAAACCCAGAAGGTACTTGTCTGTGCCTCTTTTCTCTACAGTGTTCTGGTCAGGCAATTCTTTTGCACCAATATTTAGTTTGTCTCGGTCAGGATAAATGAAGAATTGATTTTCTTTTGTGGAATTTTGGACAGATAATGCTGGTATGATGGAGTAAGGGTTCTGCACCCATTCTTCACTTTGTTTTGCCTTGTTTTCTAGAAGCCTGGTCTGTTGTTCATCATGCATTGCAGTTCTGTGACTCTCCATTGTGGCCTCGTGGATATTGCTGGAGTCACTCGGTTTACCGACAGAGGGTCTTTCAGAGGCTTGCCTCCATTTGCTTGAAGGAAGCTCTTCGCCGGGGCGTTTGGTGCTGAATTTATGCCTCAGTAGGCTGATAACCTGGTCCACTCTGTTCGAAGTTTTGTTAGCCTTTTCAGGTTCGGAGCTTGGCGTGCTGAGACTTTTCTTCAGAACTAAAGGACGTCTCTTTGGGCTTTGGTCATTGTTGTTCTCAGCTGAGAAAAGTCGGAATTTACCCATCACCGTCTCCTTCATTTTTTTGTTGCCGACTTCGTCACTGACAGACCGACTCTCTGATGAGCTGCTGCCACTTGAGCCTTGATCTGAATGAGTCAGAGTTTTGTGAGATTGCTCGTTTGGCCTTGCCTCTACAGCAGATACCGTCTTTGTGAAGAGTTCCATTGATTCCTCCCTTGCATTCTTTGGAGCAGAAGTGGATGTATACATTTTTGAGTTTTGCAGACATTGTAAGGTGACACTAACTCCACTTTCAACAGGCACGCAGCTATTTTGTTGATTACGGCATAAACTGTTGTAGTTGTTATTGTTTATATCATCTGGTGAAACACTGTACAAGGCCTTTTCGTGCAAGGACATTTTTTTCTGGAGGGTAGGGGACAATCCCTTTGGTGAATTTTTAACGGATGACTTTAGGTTAATTGAGGTGACATCTGGATCAGGCTGTAAAGGCTCATTTGGGGTGTGGTTTGAGTTTAAATTTAGATTTTGGAAGAGTGGTATTCTATGATTAGCCTTGTTAGATTCACCACGGTTGGAGATGAGAGTGGAGTAAGGCGGGGGGCTGTAGCGGATCTTGTATCCATTTGAAAAGTCGGAATGGGGTGTAAGAGCAGTTGTATGACGCAGAAATTCGTCGCTCTGCAATGATAGTGACCTCCGCAGTCGGCATGGGGGTGAATCCTTTCTCTCTTGGTCAAAGCTCATCACATCACTGAGGTTTTGTTGAGATTCTCCTCCCTCTCTTGATGCTCTTTCAGCAAAGTCAGAAGAAACCAATCTATATTTCTCTCCCTTCCCCACCTGAAGGCTAGATGTCTTAGATGACGTGGTAAGAGGGGTGTTCTTTGTGTTCTGACTGCCTAATCTAAGAAATGAGAAGATGGATGGGGCTCTCAAAAGTCGTTGAGACATTGAACGAGATATTGGACTAGTCAGGACAGGTGTATCTGGATTTTTAGTGGGTTCAAAATTCTCAGAGTCTTCCCACATGACATGTTTCACTTTCTTCCCTTGCCCTGGGCCTGATTTTTTATTGTCTTTTTCTGACCGGTTGGTTAATATTCCTCCCACTATGTTTGGACTGGGTGGGGTGGAAGATGATGTTTGGAGATGTGATGTCGTGGAAAGAGTGCTGGTATTGTGGGCGGGAGTAGTTGCTGTGGACAGAGAAGTGGACGGAGAAGTGATGCTAGAGTTTGTTTTGGAAATTTCATTGGTCATCGGATTAAGGGAGGACAAAGTTTTTGTTTGGAAAGGCTTTGGACTGGCAGAATAACTTCCTATAAAGCCAAGAGGTGAGTTAGTGGTGGCGATGGTGACCGTATTGGGGATTTTTGATGTTTGAATTTTTGAGCTAATTAATGAAGTGCCAAGATTAGTCTGAGAAGAATCTGGTTTAGACTGAAATGGAGGACAGGGATTTTGATTGTGTGAGAAACCACTGACATTAGGAACAACAACCTGATTTTTGAGAGTGTTACTGCTATCAATAGAGGAAAACAGCTTAATTGCCTTGCTTTTGTGAGCGTAAGTAAGTGAAAACGGAGTATTTCTGTTTTTGGTCTCAGGTAGAACAGGGCGATTTGGATTTAACAGAGGTGTTGACAAATTGCTGACGTGTGCTTGAAATGAGCCATTACTAACATCATGCTTCATGGAATCACTTTGGTGACTCAAACCAGGTTGTGCATCAAGCAAACTTTGAGACTTTTGTGCTTCAAGTCTTTTTAAACTGGACTCATGGAGTAGTTTGGCAAACCTTACTTTATCAAGTGAATAGTCGATATGTTTCTCTTGAGAAGATGCAGATCCCTCTTTTTGTGACTTCATCACAGAGTTGATGCTACCATTGCTAACTGACTCTGTTGTGTTACTGTTTGGGGAGATTTGACAGTTAAGACTTTTGGTATTAGTTAGAATTAGAGCTGGTGTGTCACGACTGTTATTGCAAAGAGGAATTAAGGGAGTGTTTGGCTTGTTTTTGACATTGGGTGTGTCGGTGAGAACTGGAGTTGGTTTGCCCTTCTCGCCAATTTGTTGCCACCTGGAAGAGGATGGCGCAGATGTATTTCTGGGAGACCGATCACTTTCTGAAAGCAGACTCGACTCGTATTGAATAGTCTTATGTGAAGGAACGGCTTTGTCAGAAAATATGTTCAAGCTTCTCCCTGAACCTCTCCAATTATGTTCCTTTTCTGATGGTCGACGAATAAAAATTGCTTGTCTGGAGCCTAAAAGACTTGGCTGTTCTCTACCCATAATTTGTGGTTGTTTAGGTGTGTCACTTATAACTTTGTTTGTGTTTGTGGTTGTAAACAAGCTAGTTTTCATTGTCTCTCTTTTACCTTCCTTAGCTAATGATAGAGAATTAGCAGGTTGTGTCTCAGGTGTCCTAGAAGAAATAGACAAAGACGATGGGAGCGACTTGAACCTTTCCCTCTCAAATGTTTTGTGAGTGGGTTGGGCCGGGTTTGTGGTGTATTTTTGTAAATCTCGATCCCTGTCTATCGGCACTGGCGTAACCTCAGATGGAGTGGGAATATTAGAGTTCATATTTTGATTGTTTATTCTTCTTAAAGATAGAAGAAGGCTGCTCGTTGTTGGTTTTGAACTCAAAGACGAGCGTTGCACTGGGGGACAATCTTGTGGATTCCTCTTTTGACCATATTGATTCCAGGTGGTGCTCGCTTCTGCTTTCTTGATATTGGCAGAACGTCCATCCAATGAAAGTGTTCGATTGACTTTACTCTCTGGTTCATATTTCAAATTTTGAGGACCACTTTTTATAGACCAGCTTCTTGTGTTCTGCCTAGTGCTCGTAAAAGGAGCTCTTGACTGGGTGGATATGTTAGACACACTACCCATAGCACTTTGGCAGCCTCGAGTGTAATCCTGTGGACGAGTTGCCTCAGAGTTTTCCACACCTGGTAAATTTTCTAATGTATCCAAACTGCCTGTCGCCTCAAGCCTTTTGGACCGCCGAAGTCGGCCGCTCCATGTGGGTGCAATTACTGTCACCATTGCGGAAGACAACATGACATCATTGAGTTGAGAACGCTCCTCAAAGTCAGTTTGCTTCTGAAGCTTGGCACTGTCCTCTGTAGTTAGTTCTAGTTCAGCTCTTGGTTGCGATCCACATAGAATATTACTTCTGGACTTCCGATTCGTGCAAATAACTCTGATAATGTCTTCGTCCTTCTCGGACAGAAATTGTATCTTCACTGGTAATCGAGAATCCGGAGAAACGTCTCTTGACTTGTCAGTGAATGTATTTGGTTCATTGACCTGTCAAAAGAAAACACAAAATATATTTAGGCTCCAATTACTAGCTCTGAAATGCAAGACTTCTGATGCAATTGTTATGATGATGTATCATTTTTCAAGTCAAATAATGTATTCATCTTCAGAGCCGCTTATCCTCTCAGGGATCGCCGTGGTGCTGCAGCCTATCCCAGCCAACTACGGGCAATAGTCAGGGGACACCTTGAATTGGAGGCTAGCCAATATCAAGGCACGATGCGACACAACCTTTCCTGCGCACACCCAAACCTAGGGGGAATTCCGAGTCTTCAATCAGCCTACCATGCATATTTTGGGGATGTGGGAGGAAATCGGAGTATCCGGCGAAAATATGGAAACTAGACACAGGAGCATCTGAATTTGGAATTGAACCCTCAATCTCAGAACTGTGAGGCGAACATAGTAACCACTCGGTCACCGGGCTCTCTTGGAAAACTATGATAAAACAAATAGTATTTAAAGACTGTCTACTGTCCTACGCCACTACTTACACTTATACACACTTGTACCCCCTGAATGAATACCTTCTTGTACTGTATGCCTGAATCGTAAAAAAAATAGGTCGCAGGAAAACCAGCGTTCCATTGTATGAATTTCAGCCTTTTAAGTGAAATGAAAGTCGGCAAGAACTATTCCCAAATTGTACAACACTAAAATATTCAAGCCTTGACAAACGGGTTATTGAGAAGTTCATACACACCCTGTTCTTGCTTGATCTATTGGTGACGTTTTAGAGAGGATACAATGTCACGTTTCATAGTCTGATCACTAAGAAAATAAAGTATTTAAGTTCTTATAAAAGGTGTCATTAGATGTATGAAACGTGCCTTTTAGAAACGATTAAAACGGGAATAAACTATGAGCTTTAAAAATATTTTTATTATAATATTCAAGCAAAATGTCAAATCCCATGTCATTTACAATGATAACTCATGGCTTACCTGAGAGCTGCCACCCACAGTTTTACTCCTCTGTGACTCACTGGATCTGAGGGAGACAACAAATGTTTGAATATAAGAAGTTAGCTACAGGTAGATCCTTTTTTTGACATTTATGTGTGTGTGTGTGTGCATTCTTACATACAGAAATAACTAACAAATCCAATTTTCTCTTTTACAGGACTAACCCTATGAGAATATGCACGTTTTGGACTAACTTGATGTCAGACATTTAGCATGCCAATACTGAGCAACATGAAGATCAGCATTCCTTTGCCCTGTTCTTCGCTAAACAGTTTTCCCACACTTTAGTCGCACCTTAATGGCATTAAAACATTTAGAAGGAATGTACCAATGTCTGCTACAAGGCTAAGATTATGGATGACTTCTCACAGGATTTCCAATTTAATCCCCACTGTCTCATGCATGAGGCGAAGTGTGTGTAGCTAATTGTAACAGAAAAATCAAAATTTTGATGACAGGTAACAACACATTTGATCATATCTAACAGGGATTTTCAGACCAAAGACGGAACAAGTTCTTATTATAGCTCGTGTTACACAGCAGTTCGGGAAATGATGAATCATAATTTCCCAATGTTTCGATACAGTAGAGAGGCCAAAAAGCAATTTTAAGTTTACATTTGGATTAGGAAAATTATGTATTCATGCAAAATCAGGTAGGATTTGGCAAGGTGAAAATGTAATAATAAAAATAATAATTGAAGAATGAAAATTTTACTTTTTGAAAAAACAAAAACAAATTGAAATCGAAATCAACCATTTCTTGGATCGCCTAAATCACATGTGTCAAAGTGGCGGCCCGGGGGCCAAATCTGGCCCGCCGCATCATTTTGTGTGGCCCGGGAAAGTAAATCATGAGTGCCGACTTTCTGTTTTAAGATCAAATTAAAATGAAGAGTATAGATGTATATTACATTTCCTGATTTCCCCCCTTTTAAATCAATAATTGTAATTTTTAATCCATTTTTTCTGTGTTTTTAGTTCAAAAATCATTTTGTAAAATCTAAAAATATATTTTTAAAAAGCTAAAATAAACATTGTTTTAGATCTATAAAAAACTGAATATTCAGGGATTTTAATCCAGTTTTTTAATCCATTTATTAAAAAAATATATCTAAATATTATATCTAAAATGGTCCGGCCCACGTGAAATCAAGTTGACGTTAAAGCAGCCCGCGAACCAATCCGAATCTGACACCCTTGGCCTAAATGATTTAGATTATCATCAAAACAGTCTTTATTATGTATGGGATTTATCATATGCTGTTTGTGAAAGTCAAGCAAAGATTCTTAAGACTAACATTTCTCCAACTATGAAAATGCCTGCCTCAGGATAGTTCTGGGGTCTGTATGCAACATACTTCACATTCTTCAAATGCTAAACTGTGCACACGTTTCTGAAATGCTTAGTACCAGACTGACATGATGTCAAGCTTTTTTGGGTTTACCTATATACACAGGAGTCTTGCTTCCTCTTGAGTCTGATCTGAGGTTGACCCAAATCCAGGTTTTTGAAGCGTGTCAACACAATGCAGGTAGTAGTGTAACTGGACCCACACTTGACATTCCCCTCTTGTGCCGGTGTGTCTGATCCAAATATTAGTGCTGTAACAGATTCAGGGAAATGATTTTGACAATCCAATGGGAAATGAAGGAAGGCGACAACACAATTTAAAAAATAATGTATCACAATCGTCAAGGGTGTAGTGGCTAGTCCTTTGGAGTCCTAATTGTTTTTGCTCCTTCTATTTATTGATTTTATCCCCAATTCCCTTGGCAAGATCATTAGTTGATACCTGAAATTGGAATGTTTCATTCATTGAGATCTGGGATTTGTAGTTTTAGCGTTCTTTTCATTTTGAAGCAGTTTACATATTTGTTCCTCACAACAATGTCTCAGCCTTTAACATTTTTGGGTTACACCTCAGACGCGTGTTTCACCTTTGGGTGTTCTTTCACATATGAAGGCCTGGCCGGAAGGGTGCTGTGGATGTGAAGTTTCATGGCTATTCGGCTGTCTGCAAAGTCAAAGAAAATAATTAATTTAGTAGTTTATACTCGTTAGACATTAAAAATACCATTCAACATCCAATGAGCCTCAATAGAAAGCTTTGTTAACTAGCCAAACTTTGGAAATGCAGTAATTCTCTCGAAATCGATATGTCAAGAAAAAAAGACTTAGCATACTTGGTCATTTAAAAAAAAAAAAAAGACAGCCTTACTATACTTAGTCATTTTTTTATTGTAAGTATTTTCTTAAAAAAATGGCCATGTATAGAAAGGCTTTTTTTCTTTATAATGACCATGTTATAGTAAGGCGTTTTTTCTTAAAAATGACCATGTATAGGAAGGCTTTTTTTCTTAAAAGAATGACTAAGTAAAGTAAGGTTAGTCTTTTTTTCTTAAAAATGAACATGTATAGTGAGGCTTTTTCTTAAAAAAAATGACCGTGTACAGTAAGACTTTCTTTAAAAAAATGACCATGTATAGTAAGGCTTTTTTTTCTTATAAAATGACTAGGAATAGTAAGGCTTGTTTTCTTTAAAAAATGACTTAAGGTTTTTTTTTCTTTATAAAAATGACTAAGTATAGTAAGGTTGTTTTTTCTTTATAAAAATGACTAATTATAGTAAGGTTGTATAGTAAGGCTTTTTTAAAAAGAATGACCATGTATAATAAGCCTTTTTTTCTTTAAAACATGACTATATATAGTAAGTCTTTTTCTTAAAAAAAAAATCAGCTGAATAATCCAAATTTTCTGATAAAAATGGTTGTGTTCTTTTAACAATAAACAGTTCATGTCACGAACAAACATTACGTGCTGGATTTCTTCCATCTTTGGCTTTTGTTCACTGTGCCAACTTTCCTGTTCATTGTTAAAGTTGTTGGCAGGTTTTGAAATGAAAGTAGCTCACTTTATTTAAACTACATTTCCTTGTTGGGGGCCAAAATACAAAATCTGATATGAGTTAAAACATTGATTTTCTGATTATGTAATCTTAGATTCCCATCATAGTCCTTTGACAGATTGTGAAAGTACATTGAACGGAGTAAATATGCTTACAATGTCTCTGGTCCAATAAATGTCATGCATCATCCTTTAAAGCCTCATAGATCTCCTTCCCTGTGTAATAAATGTGTCTGATAAGCAGCAGTTATATAATCCAACTGTGCCTGCACCACACTTTCACTTCCACAGATAACAAACACAGCTAAAACACCCACTAACATTGCTGCTAAACCTTGCATATGCTGAGCCCACACTCACGTGGCATTAAAATAAAGATTATGCATTAACACAATTTGTGTGTCACTGCCACTGTAATACCAAATGCTTTTACACTTTAAGGGTCAATATATGTCTTCCACAATCATGTGCTCACATGCTAACTCTCTGGCTGGGTCACACCAGTTGCTATTCACCCTTTATATTACCGCATAACAGTTCAGTTCAGTTATGAAAGATAACTTGCATGACCTGACAGGAGAGAAAGTTAAAAGAAAGGAGGAACATTTCCATTTTAACACTCCTTTCTTAGGTACTGACATATTCCCACAGGCCATTAGACGCAATCAAAACACATCACACAAGCAACAACCTCCATCAACACGTTGTTTCAACTCGCAACACTCCTTGGCTATTATTCCATTTCACGCCCTGAGACGATAAAACATGATAATCTGATGTTCTCCTTTATTTGAGACCACTTAATGCAGGGGTCGGGAACCTTTTTGATGGAGAGAGCCATAAACAAATCATATCTTTTTAAATGTTAATCCTTGAGAGCCATTCTCCGAATTTAAAAGTCGACATACATGAAAACGTGTGCCTTTTTTAGTCACTTCACCACTTTTAAAGTACAAAAAGTCTCTGAATGCTTTTTACAACATTGATCCGTTGTTGCTAATCAATGAGTATCAATGAGAATATCCATGCAGAAGAGTGTAATGAAAAAAAAAATGATTATAAGGCGCTGTAGGTAGTGTCAACGCCATAATACCAACGTAAAGATCCTATTCCTGCGCTTTCTCACCAGCAGTTTCCATAGTTTACCTCACAGGTTAGCGCAGAGCCATATGCAGCCATCAAAAGAGCCATATGTGGCTCCCGAGCCATAGGTTCCCTACCCCTGACTTAATGTATGTATATCCATAATCTGCCATTATGTTGGGAACGTCTTTGCAGACCCTTGTAGGATTTTCACTCGATCACAACATTATCGTTTGCTCATATTTTCTGTATTATAACACGCCAACTTCCCTCAGGGTTTATGCTACTTTAATTTTGTTTTAATGGTTGCATAGAGTTTACCAAGCACAGACTTGAAAATGGGAAACCAGTCAACGTGAGGGCGTCTGTTAATATACATTTCACCTTTTGCAATGCAAAACTGTTTGACGAATAAAAAATCTGAATCTTAAAGGCGTGTCGTCTCACCTGAAATGACTTTCAAATGTACTATTTCTTTTTTATTTTTATACAAACACCTGCCACAATATTAAGAACACTTACAAATGTAATGATAGACTGCTGTGTTAAATATTCTGCCCTTGAAATAGTAAACACAAATTTTGATTGGCACTGTCAAAGAGTTATGTGCATAGTTGCAATCCAAACCTGTACTGCATCACACGACGGTTTAATTAATTATGCTTGTGTAACGATACTATCTTTATATAGCTTGATCGTGCACTTAAGTACTTGGGAATGAACCTTGGGTATGGAAAGAATTTATTTTGGGACAATAGATTTGGAAAATGTGGCTATAAACAAATGCAACCTTTATGGACAATAATCTTAGTAGAGGAAATTCCCAAAATGTCATTTCATTCTCTGATCCAATTTATCATGGGGGTGCTGGAGCCAATTGGTGTCCAGGCAATCGCAGGGCACACGGAGACGGACAACCATCCACATATACCCAAACCTAAGGGCAATTTAGAGTGTCCAATCAACCTACTAGGCATGTCTTTAGAAGGAAACCAGAGTACCCAGACAAAACCCACACAGGCCTGGGGAGATCATAGAAACTCAACACAGGTGGGCGTGATCTGGATTTGAACCCACACTCCAGAGCTGTGAGGCCAACACACTAACCACCGGGCCACCACAATTCCTCAAATTCCACTTTATATCTTAAAACACTATTTCCAATTGGATTGGATTGGATAACTTTATTCATCCCGTATTCGGGAAATTTCATTGTGACAGTAGCAAGAAAAGGCATAGTTATAAGTTAGATAGTATAGTCAAAGGCCGCAGAACAACAAAGCAAAAAGCACAAAGTACAAAGCAAATCAATTGATACATGAATCCAAATTCTGTTTGTATTTTTTGATGGCATTATATCTTGGGTTTACTGAAACATTGCAATTATTTGCAACTAAAAATGACTTTTAAGATATAAAATGACAGCCTGAATAGTTCCAAATGCACCATGGAAAAGCTATAATATACAAACCAGGAGTTGTTGAACCTAAAGCAACTGATCTCAGCATTCTAGCATCGTAAATAATATCACTCTCAGTTTTTATGGCTCTTAGGAGGTGGTAAAATGTTTTCTTTGTCAAGTTTGTCAGTCTGAAACATTGCGTGTGAGGTATGTTGGCTCGGATTAAGGGTCACACTACTAGTGGGTGTGTGGCCTTTTCTGGCAACTAACACTTACATAACTGCAACGATCCCGCCTGAACTAAAGTGGGTGTGCACTCAACTCGGGCAAACATGTAATTGAGATGTTCCAACTGTAAATGATTTACACACTAAATGTCTCTTCCAAATCAATCCTAATAATCTGGCAGTGATTTGCTACATTTAAGCGATGCCAAGGCAGACCCAGACTTGTTTTCTAGCAACCCACACCCTCGTTCTGTCAGACTTTAACGAAATATTTCATCCTGTAAATGCCCTTAAGTAGAAAAAGAAAAGGGAAGTATTCCGACAAGTGGCTTTGCGTATCCTAGGGGATATTTCTCTTGCAGATCTGAATGTGCATAACGTGCAACCCATTTCAAATAAACCACCTTAAAAAATCCCTCACATAAATAAATATGATACTTGTATCACAGGCTTAGTCATCCATGCTTGTATGTATTGCATAAACCTCTTAAAAATGACAGATATGAGCAGAGGCTGCAACATTATTTCCCCCAAAAAATCCAAATCCACATTCATCGTGCCATTCAAATGTTTAAAAGGTTCTAATTTAACGTAAATCATGATGAATAAACCATATTTGCTTAAAATTATATTAATATATTACTTATTTTTTAATCATAGTTGAAAATAACACACCACCAAAGTGATGGCCCAGTGATGTGAGTGGTTAGGGCATCTGCCTCACAGCTCTGGGGTCCTGGGTTCAAGTCCAGGTCACATCCACTTGTGTGGTGTTTGCATGTTCTCCCTGGACCTGTGTGGGTTTCCTCTGGGTACTCTGGTTTCCTCCCACATTAAAAAAGAACATGCATGGTGGGCTGATTGCACACACTAAATTGCCCCTTGGTATGGATGTGTGTGCATGATTGTCCATCTGCCACCAATTCAGAGTATCCCCAGTCAGCTGGGGATAGGCTCCAGCACCCCCCGCAACCCTAATGAGGATAAAGCGGTGCAGAACATGAAATGAGACCAAATTCCACTGAAAAGTTTACCCATTAAAGCTTATCTGGTCATAGTCAACTTTTAAGTCCCGATCAGCTTTTATCCGCATATAAAGAGCTCCGTACCACAAATGTTTACTAACAACTCAATAATATTCATACCGAAGTACTTCAAATAAATATATATAGCCGATGAAGTGCGTATTTTGACAAGCTACTAATGATGCACGAGCGTCGTAGACAAGTGGAACCTTTAAACACGCGGTTTGTAAACGCAGTTAAATGTCCTCAACGGCTCTTTCTTCTAAGATCGCCCGACCAAGAGGAGAGGAAATACGGTTAAAAACCACGAAGAATAACTCAGATGTAACATAAAAACATGCATAAGTACACATTCGAAGCCATTTTGACAAACCTTTCGGTAGAACTCGGTGTTGTCTCTCCGTCTGCTAACCTGTGCGGAGGCGTCGCTGCCTCACTTCGAACTGTCACTTCCAAATGGACTGCGTCACTTGTTGACATTCTATTTCAACCGGTTCGGATCCAGGTCGACTAGACTAGTGTGTCTCAAAAAACGACGGCTGGAATTTCCACCCGTGGCGTGAACGCCAGAGGAGTTCCACGAGTAATTTGTCAATGCCAGCCACGGAGGAAGACGAACAACACGACCTGCTGGTCAAGTGCACTCATGCATCTTGAACAGAGTGTTACAGTATAAAAGTCACAGCCAAAGTACACTCACACTTGGTGAAAGTACATTTACTACTCGTGTCAATTGAGATCGTAATTAAATACAGACACTAAAAGCAATACAAATTGAATTCAATCAACTTTTTTTGTACTTTGAAAGTACCAGTCTCGTTGATTGTGGGGGAGAACGAGGTTTGTTGTTCCATGGGTTGGTTGTCATGCTTGCAAAAACTCGACCACTATAGGATAGTGTTGCACAATATCAATATTGAAATGATCATTAATTGTACTGAAGAAAAAAAGTTACATTTATATATACATACACGTATATACACACAATATAATGTACTACATATATACAATCCCGGCGGCTTGAGTGTTTAGCGCGTCGGCCTTACAGTGGGGGACCTGGGTTTAAATCCAGACACACACACACACGCACACACACACGCACACACACATACACACATATATATACACACACATATTCACACACATACACACACATTCACACACACATACACACATATTCACACACACATACACACACATTCACATATTCACACACATATTCACACACACACACATACACACACATACACACATACACACATACACACATACACACATATTCACACACATACACACATATTCACACACACACACATACACACATACACACATACACACATATTCACACACACACACATATACACATACACACACATACACACATACACACATACACACATACACACATACACACACATACACACATACACACACATACACACATACACACACATACACACATACACACACATACACACATACACACATACACAAATATTCACACACACACACACATACATACACACATACACACACACACACATACACACTCATACACATACATACACACATATACACGTATATTGTGTATATGTCATATACACAATATATAAAGTTGTACATCCCAATGTAAAACTCAATTGACATGGTTTGACATTTAAAGAGGTAAAAGGCAAGTTAAATAAAAAATGGTTTGTCAAGAAAGAAGTAAAAAGTACAGATAGATGTGTGGCATCTATGTAGGAAGCAAAAGTATAAAATCATAGCATAAGTAAACATTCATGCAGTATAGAAAATTAAAGTTATTTGTTTGTTTCCCCAAATTGAAAATCACTGCATTATAATATAAAGTGTGTTGCTGGAAAGTGAGACCACACATGAAAGATGTAATGGGAAAAATAGATGAGAAAATAACTGGGCACATATTTAAAACTGAAATATGGCTTATATGCTTTGTCTCCTCTAGTAAATATCTACTGCCTTTTTTAAAAATTTCTCCAGTGCCATAGCACTGGATATTATAAATGTGCACAAACATGACATATTATGCTTGTGCACTCAACTTTAAATGCCTATTATATTCAGATAGTGCTTTAGTTGCAGCATATTGCATTATAATAAGATCTAATTTGATATTAGCATGCCAAATTTAACATTAGTAGTCACCAGTCAGAAAATATAGTATGCATAATCGTTTTAAGTGCGCTTGAAACTGACGCACTGGAGATTAGCGGTATTGAAAAAAATGGCCACACGAGGTCAGTGTTGCCACGTTATTTTTTTCGGCGACTTCGCATCAGGTCACTGATGTATTTAGGCGTAACCAAAATAAAACCTGCACGTAATAAAGCAAAGGGAAAACAAAAAAATATTAACCGTTTCTATGACATAAGCATAAACCTAATTGACTAGTACTTATTAGGTATGGATGACCGAATCACACTCCTCCTCCCTCACTCCCCTCTCACACCCCCTCCTCTTTGGGATGCAGGACTGGTGCTGAGCTCGGACTCCTCACCACAGACAAGTCTCTATCACCATCACCAAGACGCACGGACATTGCGCAGAGGAATCTTTATGTATTTGTATTATTGTGTGTGCCCCCCTTCTCGGATCCAAAGTCTTTCGACAGTTCCCTCGAGTCTCTTGGCAGCATGATGGAACTTGCTTGCGTCTTTTAGGGATAAACATGGTCCGCTTCAAATGTACATCTTGATCGAGCTGCAGCTGAGCTTTCATTCGGAGTCCAACTGGATCCACACAGCGGGATGGATAGGAATGAGTTTGCAGTGCTGAAACTTTTTATTGTTGGGGTTTTGGGTGAGTACTATTCTTTGACAGTAGAAAATAATACAATGAAAATGTTTTATACAAGGTTTTTCTCAATATAAACACGTCTCATGATATAGTTGCACCTGCAGAATTTAATAAGGCATAAAGTACACTTGCGCTATGGGTGAGATTGCAACATTGTAAAAAACATCAACAACAAAAAACTTAAAAAATAACTCTATTGAATGCAACTGATAAAAATATTTTACATTAAAAATAAATGTTGCTGCTTCTGCTGTCATTTAGAAAAGTGGTGTACCAAAATATTGCAAAAAATATGTTATTTTTTTTCTCTGACCACCAACACCCTCTTATGGTTTGTTTTTCGGCTCTAATTTTCTGAAAAATTGATATGTTAACAGATGTTTATTTAGACATGTTTTTCTCCATTTTACTATTCTTACTTTAATGTTCTTAGATTCTTAAAAAATTGCAATCCCAGCGACGTATACTCCAGTGCGACATTTCTCTTTTATTTTCTGCTGCACTTAATTTCAGATTTTGTTCAAATGTTAATTGTCAATTATTATTTTACATACAGTAAATTTTTACGTTATCAAATATTGAGACCAAAATGATCTGCTTGGGCAAAATATATCATGAGTTAGGCTTCAGGAAATAAAAATAAACATATAATGGTGGCCTGTTGGCTGAGTGGTTAGTGTGTTGGTCTCACAGTTCAGAGATCCATGGTTCAACCCAGGTGTGGACCTTCCTGTGTGGTATTTGCACGTTCTTCTGGGGCTTGTGTGGGTTTTCTCCCAAATCCCCAAAACGTGCAGGGTAGGCTGATTGAGCAATAATTCCCCAAATTATGAGTGTGAGCGTAAAAGATCGTCTGTCTCCTTGTGCCTTTGGTTGGCTGGGATTGCCTCCTGCACCCTCCACGACCCTTGTGAGGATCAGCGGGATGTAAAATGAATGAATATAACATGAACCACCACTCTATGACCAGTCCCAAAGTGGGACTATACCATATCACGCCCCAATGGACTGAACTGACCTATATCGTGGCCAATGGGACCTTCTGGATTTGGCTCATTAGCTGGTGCTAAAAGGATTAAATCATGTATGAAAGTATGTTTCATCTGGCGGAAATGTTGCGAGTCATGTACGTAGAAGAGTTGAATTGGTGGCATGATGGTGAGCACATTTTTGACGTGTTTGCATACATCACCATAACATACGTCACTTCTCCTTTCTGGAAGGTAGACTGTCTTAAATACAGAATAAATGTGTATAGAAGTTTTGGGGGAGCTATGAGAAAAGCAGAAGTGGTTGATGGTGATAAAGAGGTGGTGGGGGGTTGAGGGGGTCTGGTTCACTCACCAGCACGGTGTGACTATCAGGGTCTGATTGTACTGCTGTCAAGCCTTGGCGCCACATTACCCGTCACAGACGGCATTACGTGATGTCCACGCTTGACGAGTTGCAGGATTCCAATTTCAGGCATTGTGCATCGGCTTTGTAGCTGCTGTCAGATTGTGCTTCGCTGTGGGAAGACGAGCTCCGACAAACTTGAGGAAGGTTTTTTTTTTTTGCTGGTTGAAAAACTCATTGTAGACAAGAGGATGTGGTCTGTTTGGCTTCCACTTGGAACCTCCTCCCCATGGATCTCAGCCATGTGACAGCTGTGGCCCTCACGGCAGTGCTCAAACATAATGCTTGCATTTCCATTTGTCTTTGTCTTTTCTCTCTGTTTCTGATCAAATGGAAAACGCATGGAGAACAGTTTCATATGGTTGCATCGTGGCACAGTTAACTATGAACCAGCAGCAGGGATTTCCTCACATTATGTCTAGACTAGAAGATTTTCCCATCGAGGATCCCTGTTGGGAAAAAGAAAGTTCGAGAGCTGTTCGTTCAAGGGAAAAAAATTGGAGATTCTAACTGTAATTTGTTGCTTTCACGCTGAGGCCCACACTTTTCTTGAGTAAGAGGTCTCCATCTGCACGACAGAGTAAAAAGGAGTCCCACTGAGGGCAAAGCATCTGCTCGGGCCAATAAATAGCTCCTCATTCACTTTCAGCAAGGGAACATGCCTTAGGCCTTTTCTCTGCCACTGACATGGGAAAGTAACATTGTGTACAAGGTACAGTGTACCTTTTTGTTGCCAAACTTTGGCTGCCTACAGTTTCCAGTATGTGGCTATCTCTCTTTTCTAGATTTAGCAAGAAAAGGGAAAAGCGAAATTGTAAAGATTCCCACTGATTCCATACATTGTTAATCTGATAACAAATGGAATCTGTGTTCTGCATTGGTTAGTCACCAGAAACCAGTGGCGGTCCGTGCATTTTCTTGTAGCGCCTTCAAAGGGTAAAATCCACTTCCTAGCAGCATTTAATGATTAAATACAAATACTGGAGTTTTTCAGACATTACAACCGGGCCGGGGGTGATTTTCCCGGGAAAAGACAGCGATGGACGTCAATGGCGAAATGGCAAAAATTACACTAAAATGGGGTAAAATCCACTCCCTAGCAGCATTTAGTGATTAAATACAAATACTGGAGCTTAAATACAAACACTGGAGCTTTTCAGATATCAGAACCGGGCCCACAATTAAAATATTATTTAGGAATATAGCCATATTTTACTCACCAAAAATCCTTTTTAACTGTACACAATATCCATCCTCCTTTCTTTCTTCCTTCTTTTATATCGCAATTGAAGCTAATGCTCAAAGTCGAGCCTGTCCTGTCGTATTTCTGGCATAGTCCGTCTTGAAAATGGCTTTAAATCAACACAACAATATTTGCTTGTGCAGCTCGCTACAGATACAGTTTGGCAGCTCTGGCTAATCACTAGCCAATCATAGTTGGTGAAAGTGATGACATATCCCTACGCCTGTGAGAAGGCAATGACGTATCCCTACGCCTGCGACAAGACATTGTGGTGTTGCCAACTCGAAATCTGATTGGTTAAAGCAACAGTCTTATCGACGCAGAACTGATTGTGAAGGCTTTGAGGCAGATTTCTGACCCTGGCAACAAATAATGGCTGAAATGTGATTGGTTAAATGCTTCAATATGAAAACACACATCTGGAAGCAGTACAACCAGGGGAAAAAGCAATGAAAGGAAGCTAACAGACAATTTGGAATTATTTAATAAGTATTGATGGAAAAAATATAATATATGATTCAGATATTTCGTAGGCCAGCAGAGAAGGCCTTGAAGGCCCTGACGGCCCGCCACTGCCAGAAACATTTTAAAGATGTGATGCTAAAATCAAAATACTATCAAAGGTAGTGCTGACAAAGATTGCCATGCTTTTTGCACCTACGCTGGCGTAGAAAAGGATGGACCAGCATATTGTAATATTTAATTAAGTGGGGAGCGCATCCGAATTGAGGTCAAAAGATGGAGGCAAAGCAATTCTATTGTCAAATAGATTGAACGCCTGAATAAATGATGCTCCTGTCTCTCAACTCAACATAGTTAACAAAAATGGTGGCAAGTCAATAGCTTCATCTTTGACATTGGTTTCCTATGAAGATTGGAAGATTTCAAGAATACAGCCACCTTCCACATTTCGCACCCAACTTCCACTACATAATATATTTGGTAATATATATATATATAGTTAGTATTAATTCTCAGTGGTACAAGACTCAAAAAGCGTCCCGGTCGCTAAAACTGCTTTTAGCTCAGTATTCAGGACGCTCGACTCCAACCATGATTACACTGGTTCAGTGTGGACAACGATATGGCACTACCGTCAGACCGGTTACATTGCCGACCAAATTTGTGCATGCGGTTGAAGCGTTTTTAAAATTACTTATTCATATTTTTACTGGGAAACACCCACTTTGTGGAGTAGCACCACTAATTTCATTATACACAGCTGTTGTAAAATGACAATAAAGGCTTTTGACTTTGACTTGACTTGTCTCAATATGAGAAATGGCATATTCGCCATGTGGTCGCTCTCATTTTGCACGTAAACAGTACATTTTTTACATTACATTGTGCTTGTTCTGTTCCTTATTAAGCCCTCATAAAATCCGTCTCTATGCTGTAAACTTCCTGCAATGAATATGTCTACATCCATTTAATGGGACAAATAGGCAGTATTCAAAGAGATGCAAATATGTTTTATTAGCTACATAAGGAAGATTAATGTGTGTCTATCCTATATAGTAGAAAAAAAAGCTTTTTTGGTGCATGATTAATCTTTCAGGAGTCTGTGAAAATTTCATGTACTAGAAGAGGTTTGAACTTTCTCCACATTACTCCTGCTTGTGTCAAAATCTGACACCGAGGTCTTGCTGACACCAGTCTCTCTTCGAGTTAGTAAAAAATGTATGTTGCTTTTACTTTCTATTGCCATTGACCAAAATATTACAAATATATTTTCAAAACAATCCCGCGGAAAGCAAAAGCGCTGGAGTGGAAAATGCCAACCTAATACATTGAAGTTGAATGAGGAAAATGTGCAAATATCCACTTCGAAGCAAAGAAGGGGTTAACACTGGAATGCGTTAAATTTCAAATGAGGTTAATGGTTTACACCATGTGTCAAAGTGGCGGCCCGGGGGCCAAATCTGGCCCGCCGCATCATTTTGTGTGGCCCGGGAAAGTAAATCCTGAGTGCCGACTTTCTGTTTTAGGATCAAATTAAAATGAAGAGTATAGATGTATATTAAATTTCCAGATTTTCCCCCTTTTAAATCAATAATTGTAATTTTTTAATCCATTTTTTTCTGTTTTTAGTTCCAAAATCATTTTGTAAAATCTAAAAATAAAATAAAAAGCCCAAATAAACATTGTTTTAGATCTATAAAAAACTGAATATTCAGGGATTTTAATCCAGTTCTTTTCATCCATTTATAAAAAAAACAATCAAAATATTATATCTAAAATGGTCCGGCCCACATGAAATCGAGTTGACGTTAATGCGGCCCGCGAACCAACCCGAGTCTGACACTCTTGGTTTACACACTCAGTATACTGTAATAAGTACAGGTAAATGATCTTGAGAAAAACTGATGTGACCAAACTCACTAGGAAAAATTTACATTGTTAATAATCTTAAAAAAACATTTTAAAAAATACAGTGGTCATTCCTGTCTTGGATCTGTTAAAATGACTAAAGAATGGACTTTACAGACTTTACTTTCAACATGAATATAAATATTCATTTTCCATTTTCTGAACCGCTTTATCCTCATTAGGGTTGCGGTGGGTGCTGGAGCCTATCCCAGCTGACTTCAGGCCAGAGGCGGGGGACACCCTGTATCAGTTGCCAGCCGTATGGAGAAATTTAGAGTGTCCAATCAGCCTACCATGCATGTCTTTGGAATGTGGGAGGAAACCAGAGTACCTGGAGAAAACCCACGTAGGCCCAGGGAGAACATGCAAACTCCAGACAGCTGGACCGACCTGGATTTGACCCCATGACCCCAGAGCTGGGCCGCCTGAATATGACTATGTTCATTAATATGTGCTGTACATTATTAAATAAATCAAACTCAAACCATTAAACAGCCTGGGTGTTGGAAGAAACTTGAGAATTTGGGTGTCCTAAACCAAAACGCTCCCTATTTTAGACCCATAAAAAGGTCTGAGATCATTATTACAACTGAAACTCAACTCCCCCAGCCTCTTGTCACTTTGTCTCTCGGTGACGCTCCCTATAAAATAGCCTAATTAATTCTAATGTGATTCGTTCCTCCTCATTATTATCCTGCAGTGTCTAAAGTCTAAACGAATGCCTTTTACTGCATGTGCTTCTCCTTTGCTGATAGTGCTTCCAATGGCAGAAAAGGGTTACATGTAATGGGTTTGAATCATTAGTGCTCAATTTCTCAAAGGCCATGTGTTCTGCCCTTCCTTCATTACATTGTACATTGCAGGGTACATCAAAAAGGTTTGCGTGTCAAGAGTGTGCTTTCATTAGGAAGGGTTAATGAGTCACAGATGTACGTCAGTGTTCCCACAGAATATCATGAATATTTAATTTTGAGTTACCTATTTATACTGGGTAGTGATAAAGGAAAGCATCTTCAAGCACTTTTTAGTCTTTTTTTAATGGATAACAAACTCCAGCGGCCAGGTGGAGAGTGGTTCGGGTGGGCTCGCAGTCTGTGTTTCAAGGGTTCGATCCCAGGTTGGTCTGCACTGTGTGGAGTTTGCATGTTCCCCCCTGGGACATGCATGGTAGGCTGATTGAACACTCTAAATTGGGTATGAGTGTGTGTGTATGGTTGTCCGTCTCCTTGTGCCTTGCGATTGGCTGGCCACCGAATTGGGGTGACCCTATAGTTAGCTGGGATAGGCTCCAGCACCCCCCGCGACGAAGTGGTTCGTTAAATGAATGAATACACAAATATAGTAAGCAGATTTAAGCAGAAATTTCACCCTAAGGCCAACTAATTAGTGAGCAGTTTAATATTTGCACCTTAAATGACTAAAATATTGTAATGAAACAATGTATGATAAACCTACATTAAAATGAATAAAATTGAAGCTAAATGGAGGGGCAACAGGAAGGTTTTTGCAGAGCTACTTTCCACATTAATTTCATTTCCCTTGTATTTTACTGTGGGTGTCAACTGTATTTTTCTTCAAAATTACAAGATCTGTATTGATTTTAGATGCTTGACTCCACATTGTTGTAATTTGTTATTTTTCTCTCAAGTGTATACCACACGCAGTAAGCTGTAACATTTTACCAGTTCTTAAAATATTTGAGAATACATGATTGTTAATGAAATGTTAATTTTTGACTAAAGTGAGTGCGATAATGCTTTTATTTTACTGCAATGTTTTAGCTCTTCCCGAAGAGTCACTTGCCAAGCTGTGTCAACTTGACTTTTCCATCTTAACAAACAGACAAAGTGGGGGGACAATGTCCTTCATTAAGATTAAGTGATGTTGTTTCTTTAAAGAAGCAGCTAGAGAAAATGTTTTATGTGAGTTGGTCTGGAAAAGAAAATATTTGATGCTCAATTTCATGTATGGCAACAGTTTGAACATCTGCAACTCTTAATACTGTCAAGTGCATTTAGTACAAAATGGACCAATGACTTTTCCGAGGAAAAAGGCTTCTTGTTTTTGAAACAGTACAGAACATCGGAAGAATTGGGTCGAGGTGTACGAGAAAACCAAAGAGAGTCGGAATCACGATCCATTACATCCACGCCAAAAATATTCACAGTCTGTTGAATCAGGGAATTTTCTCTGTCCTAATCATATGGCTTCTCCATATCTATTATCCACAGCTTGCTTAAATTAATGCAAACATCGAACATTTTCATTTGGATTTTACACAATGGAATGTAGATGAGGTACTTAGCATGTTAATAGTAGGGTCAATCTAACTGGCATATTATGAGATGCGCTTCTTCCCATTATCAGTGCCTGTTACATAAAGGCTTTAATAAGATGCATTTGCAAATTAAGACATTAAGTTTATCTGCTCATGGCACTGCTGTATCCGGAAGAGGGACTCCTTTATCTGTATTGTATTACACTTTTCTCTTTTTTCTTCTTTTTTTATAAATATACTTAAATCACAGGAGCCCTTCCAAAACTAGGACGTGCTGATATAATTTAAAAAGGAGTTGTACGGCATACTGCATTCCCAAAAATACCATCACAGGATTTCTTTAGCAGTGATTTAACATGAGGCATATTTGGAATGTTAATTGATAGTGCTATGCAAAGCTGTTTTCACATCCATTCAACTCCCAACATCTGCCGTGGAGGGAATTCTTTCAAATATCAGCCACCATCAGCAATCTGCCTCAGTGACCTTAAGCAGATGACCTCTAGGCTTTGTTGGAGTAGCGGTTATTCCCTTGAGAACCAAGACATGGAATCACAAATGCGGAAAGAAGACATTAGCTGTTATCGTAGTGGCATAGTGGTTAGCATGTCTGCCTCGCAGCTTTGACACTTGGGTTCAAATGCTGTTCCAGTGCTTGTGTGTTTTTTTTTTCAGGATCTCTGGCTTCAAACACATTCAAAATGTCAGGAGCGGCTCGTTTGTCCCACCTGGCTTGCCGTTAGGTTCAAGCAGCTGCAAGTTATCCTTGATTACTTCCTGATGTGTGTATTTAAGCACCACGGAAGTGGTTAGTCATTGTCAGATCGTCCTGCGTGACTCTGCATACATCGCCGCATAGGTACAGTTCTCCCTGCTCCGGTTTAGTTTCGTTTTGGGATGTACAAGTCCTTGTTATTTTGTAAAGCTTTTGAGTCATTAAAGTTACTGTCATGAGCTCAGTTTGTCTCGCCTCCTCCTGCTTCCCCGCTACTGGGTCCAAATCCCTCCGATAGCGCCATGACGTCTCGGCGCGATCGTAACACAAAAAAATGTGTTTGACTAATTAAAAACCTGAAATTAGTTCCTATAGAAAAGCAATGAAGAAGTCTATATCACCGTTAATGCCTATTTGTCTTCTAATCAGAAAGTAAAGATCTAATCTGCTCATACTTCCCAGGCCTAATCACTTCCTTCAGAGGTTTGCAATTTCATTGATCTCCTCTTTTGTTCCTCTGCAGATGGTCAACAGTGCATGAAAAGTATATTCAGAGAGAACTGAAAAGTCAAGAGTGGCAAATGAATTCATCCAAGTGCATTTTTTCCCCAGCCATCGTGTTTTGCGGGTATTTGTCTTTAATAAGAGTATCCTAGATTCTTTAGCTTCAAAACTCTAAAAGGACTCGGAAGGGCTGTTGATTGAAATCACTGCTGGATGTGATATAAAGCATTCAATTTCCTTTTCTAATTCTGATTCAAATGAACTCATTCCGTACTTCGAATTTTTGAGAGGCCCCATCAGCAACTAAAACAGAGTAAATATACAACTCTAACAGTGGGTTCCATCCATCAACCTAATTTCTTTACTGATTATCTTGTTTTGGGTGGCAGGAGTCTCGCAGCTCTCTTCCAATGGAATTCCGGCTCCCGATGAATCATTGACAATTTCATTACTTGGGAATTGAACCTAATTGAGTCAAATGAATAACTACTCTATATCCAGTCTGTGGCAGATTGTAGTAAGTTTTCGATACTAAAAAGAAATATCACAGTGCTCTAGTATAACCAGACTCTCTCAAAAATAAATATATAGATTAAAAACATAAAAAATATTTAAAAAGCTACCATAAAGCAAGTTAACAGAGTAAAGTTTTATTAAAGTGCACAATCTAATATATCTTATATTTAATGTTACACTATTTCAGTCCGTCCTTTGACGTAGCATTAGCAGATTTATATCAGAATTTCATTCAAATTCAAAATAGACCTGATTTTTATCTAAAGACATTTTAGTCAAATTCTTTTTTTTTTTGAAAACCTTTCATACCTGAACTAGGCGGAATAGGAGGAGGTAAAATATCTCATGTATTAATCCAACAATCATGCTTTTTTTCCTTACTGCTTATCCTTTCTTAGGCTCATGGGTGAGATAAATCCTGTCCAAGCTAACTAAGGCTGATTGAGAGCACATCTTTTACTTCTCATCAGTCAATTGCAGGGCACACACTTAGTAAAATAGGCAATTTAGAATTTAGTTTATCTAACATGAGAAAAATCTCACACTCTACACCTGTAAAAACCACAATGTTTTTTTGAATAAGGTGTTATAAAGGTTATGCTGACATTACATGCAACTTCTGAGAAACTGACTCACATGGATAAAATAATAATAAAATAATAATAATTCCTTATAAATTTAGCAATGATCCATTTTACTCTTAGTTTAATTGGGTTCTGTTTACGCTCTTGTTGCATTATTTTCCTTTCTGTTTCATTGAGTGGGAGTCAACACAATCTTTAGGTTTCAATATTTACTGAGCACACACGTTTTAGCTATTCAGGAAGTCTAGTGAGCGTCTGTCTTTGCTTCCTTTCCTAATGAACTAATTAGATTAAAAATGTTGCCTTCAGCATTAATTGACTTCTTAATTTCCTCTTCAGGATGCATTTTGCATACTTACTAATCCCTGTGTTGAAACTAATAAAAGATGGAACCTTTTAAATAAAATAAATAGGGTCGAGATGGTTACTTTTGTTACTTTGTTTTTGTATTTTTATCTTTTTCCACAGCTGGTGGTCAGGCTTAGCTAGCTAAGCGAGTGCCTGATAAAGGACTGCTGCAATTAAGAAGCTTTGCAACAAAAGTTTAAAAAACCACAAAACAAAAACAAAGTATGTCTGAATTAATTCAAGTTAGCTGACAACATAGACCGATAAACAAGCAGCACCTGTTTAGCTCAGCTTCAGTTATATTTAGGAACAATTACAACATTAATTCTTCTTCCATTTCCTCATTTCCTTTCCACATTTCTCTTGCTAGGCAAACAAAGGTCACATGATGGTGATGCCAACAGTCAATTATTCACCGGAGTGAAAACAAGCCCACTTACTGATGCTATATTTAAAAGTGGAGTTTAACTTTTCTCTAAAAGTTCTATTAATGCTGCCCCTATACACGGTGTCATGGATAAGAAGTTAATTAACTATTACATTAACACATTACTAAAACAGGCCTCTTTCTCATTTTCCCTTTGCGAATTACCCTTTTCACAGATTCATTTATGAATGCGGCTTCACATTTGAGTCTTAATATATTATTTAAGAGTGCTCCTCTCTTTGGCCTCAGCATCAACATGTTATCCATCTCTAGTGAAGTACCACTGTTTTGCTGTCTGGCCTCCACCTGCTTCCTGTCATACACCTCAAATGGGTACAAATGTGATTCCGGTTGAATGCTAATGTGCTGTCATTTGTATTTGTCACACCAATTATGCATTTTATTGGCCCGAAATGGCTGGTTTGAACAATATACTACTGCTGTAAAATTCTCTATTCTGGCAAGGTCTGCTACAATCCAAATCTGAATTTGGCTGTTTGTTCAACTGTGAGTGAAGCAAATTGCAATAAGTCCCAAACTGGCATGATTCACTGAGTGAGCAAATCACTCACACACGCTTACTTGCTACTCAGGCCAGTTTTGTCTCATGGAGAAGATTTAGTATCACAATTTCTGTCCTTTGGCGGTAAAAATGTAAAAGATTTATCCATTGTATTCACACACCATCTAGATCGGGTGGTAATTTTAAACCAAGAAAATTAATACACTGTGACAAATGGTATACAATAATAAAAATTGACAGTCCTTCAGTTTCTTGATTCAATAGGTCTCATTCGGGCCGCCAGTCAATGTGTGATTTAAACAAATACTGCTGTGTGTTATCCCTAGAAGTAATTAAAATCTAAAAACTGGACTTGACATTCTTCAGGACATTATGTATTAAAATTATATTACTGTATTCTCCGCACTAAAAAGCGCGACTAAAAGACAATTTTCTGAAAAGCCGGTAGTGCGTCTTATAATCCACTCTGCCTTATATACATACGTATCAATATTGCTCAATAATTGTATGAAATTCCCTTTAGCACATCTCTATCTAATCGACGTATAATACAACCCGTAACTACTCCTACTGTTACTACTACTACTACAGCTCCATCTAGTGGATGTATAACACAACACCCTATTAGTACTACTATTAATGCGACAGCACAATCTAGTGGATCTATAACAACCATGTACTACTAGTACTACAGTTACATCTAGTGGAAGTATAACACCCTTTATTACTACTACTACAGCTTCATCTAGTGTATGTATAACACAGCCCCTACTACTATGTACAGCTCCATCTAGTGGACGTACAACACAAACCCCTACTACTACTACTACTACTACTACTACTACTACTATTTCTACTAAGACCTCCACCACCACCTCTAGTACGGCTTTCTACTCCAGTGCGCCTTATATACAAAACAAATGTTAAGATAGGCAATTTATTGAAGGTGCGCATAATAGCACGGATAATACGCCACATTTTTCCTTAGATATTTTGTGGTACTCTTGCTGTTTTTATTATCAACAAATGCATGTGGAATATTTGGCTATTGTGCGTTGGGAACAAAATTTATTTTTATTAGAATGTTATATTGTTGGACTAAATGCTTGAGGATTTTTGTGAGTAGCAATTAAAGGTAAGAGAAAATTTCCTGGCACTAGGTGGCAAACATCAAGGTTTATCTGTTTTAAACAGGTTGAAGGCCTAAGGGGTTGCTTCAGCGCTGCCAAAGTTAATTAATTTTCTGAGACAAGGATTTTACTCCGGTATCCTCTGATAATGTCCAACAGACCTGATAGTATAATGGTTTGTATACAAACAGTAGGGTCTCTGAAGTGTCTGCCACAAATCTAGTGTGGGAAAAAAAGCACTTAAATCTTGAGTGTGTTGTCATTACCGAAAATCTCTCTGTAAGCGAGCTCTCAGTAAATAAAGTGGGGGAGACTTTTTGCACCGGTGAATCGTAATATAACATAAACACATTTAAATAAACTTGGATTACGATGCAGACACACTCAAAAATAAGTTTAATCTAACCTTACACTAAACTGAATTGTATTTTTTTTTTTACATTTTTATACCTTTTGTTCTTCCGGCTGTTTGCCCCGCCTCCACCCTGATTTTCTCTATCGATGGGCTGTTTGCTTTTGTATTCCCTTCTAAATAATCCGAAAATGATGCATACAAATGTCCTCACAATAGGATAACGCACGACGACTTGCCAACGAGAAGTAATATATACTCCTAGTACTAGCGACAGCTATGCCATTCGCGCTCAGTGACGGAAAAAAAGCACTGAAAAAAATGCAACGCTCCGCCCAGTGCTCGTAGATATCTGTTATACACGAAAGAGATGCGGCAAAAAAGACAGTGCGCTACAATGATAAAGAGCCTCTCATGTCTTGGCCACCTGGCTTTCTTGTATCTCGAAAATTTTCTCGTATCTAGAGATAATCATTTGCTCGAAATTTTACTCGTATCTCAAAATGCTAGTATGTCGGGGTGCTCGTATGTCGATGTACCACTGTACATTCATTCATTTTCTGAACCGCTTAATCCTCACTAGGGTCACGGGGGGTGCTGGAGCCTATCCCAGCTGACTTCGGTCCAGAGGTGGGGGACACCCTGAATCGGTGGCTAACCGATCGCAGATGATCCAATAGAGAGAGCATATTGCAATATACTGAGCAATAATGTGTTTATGTTTACAGATGAATGAAAAGTAGGAAATAATTTTTCTGTTTAAAAAACGTGTAGTTGAAACCATATTAGGAATGATTGGCTATAATAATAGCCAATTCTAAAGCAGAGGGTCTAATTAAAAGACAACGTGTTGAATGAAAAAAATACCATTAAAAAGGCAAGGATAAGGCAGGGGTGAACAACAAAATGAAATAACAAAGACTGCAACGAGCTTAAATACATGCTCAAAATAATAAGATAATTGGCACACAAGAAACTGAGAAAAAAAGCTGATGAATCAGATTTGTGAGGACTCACGAACAATAGAAGAAACTAATGAGCTAATTAGATGGACAAAAACAATGAAAGACAGAGGGACAAAAACTAAACTCATTTGCAGATTCTAACAACATGGACTGGGCCAATGTATACTAAATTGAGTAATTCAAGTTAAAAGGGGTTTAATATAATAGAAGAGTACCAGGATTTTTTTTAACACAAAGGACCAATGTTCCCTATAATTTTCCATATATCTAGGCATACAGACAACCTACCTGAGCACAGTGAGGACCAGTGTGAGCAACATCAGAAGTACTCGCTATGCCCACACACCAGTATCACACATGCCATCACTAGCTGTATTTTTACTACCCATAAATGATCTACCCATAACATTTAATTATTAATATTCATACATAAAACATCTTAATAAATGGCATAGAATTTGCACAAATCTGACTTACCTTATATTTCACGTTTGTCCTTGAGGTAGTCATTTAGTCCACATTTTTCCATTGGAAAACTTGCATGGCGACTTGCGTGGTTAGCACGTCAGCCTCACAGCTCTGGGGTCCTGGGTTCAAATCCAGGTCGGTCCGGAAAGTAGCAAGGAACTGTTTGAAAATTGGAAATAAATGCACAATTTCTACATAAACATGTCCATCGAATGCATTTGTGCAAAAATATTTCTTAAAATATCATTACATAGTCCCAATTCTTTTTGCAGACTTTTTAGTAACCTGTTTTAATCTGTGTAAGGATGGACTTTAAGATTTAAATCATTTATTAATTTATTTTTTATAACTGTAATGAATTATGGATATTGTTGTTGAGCAATAACATTTTTTATGACAATTAATAATATATTGCCGCCGTCTGAATTGTGTTGTGCTTCATTCGCCCGACTTCGGTGTGGGCAGGCATGGGCTCGATTTATGCAGTGGCGGTCGGCGCCCGGGGCTAGCAGAGGGGGTGGCTGCTCGAACCCCGCCCTGCTCTCCCGCCGAGTGGTTAGCGCGCCCGCCTCATAGTTCTGGGGTCGAGGGTTTGACCCCTGTGGGTCCTCACGTTGCGGTTTTAGAATGTTCTCCCGGGGCTTGTGTGGGTTTTCTCCGGGTACTCTGACTTCCTCCTACGTTCCAAAAACATGGTAGGCTGGTGGTGTGAATGGTTGTCCGTCTCCTTTGCCGTGCGATTGGCTGGCCCTCGCCTAGTGCCTGTAGTTAGCTGGGATAGGGTCCAGCACCCCCAGCGACTCTAGTGAGGATACTCACTTCGGAAAATGAATGAATGTCTCATCTCATCTCATTTTCTAAACCGCTTTATCCTCATTAGGGTTGCGGGAGGTGCTGGAGCCTAGCCCAGCTGACTCTGGGCCAGAGGCGGGGGACACCCTGAATTGGTGGGCAGCCAATTGCAGGGCAAAAGGAGACCGTCAACCATACCTAGGGGCAATTTAGAGTGTCCAATTAGCCTACCGTGCATGTTTTTGGAATGTGGGAGGAAACCAGAGTACCTGAAGGATACCCACGCAGGCGAACATGCAAACTACACACAATTGGACGTGACCTGGATTTGAACCAAGGACCCCAGAGCTGTGAAGCCGACACGCTAACCACTCGCTCCACTGGGCTGCCAATGAAGGAGAGATTCATTTGTTTTCCAAACCGGTTAAGAAAATGAATTTCCCACACCGTAATGAAAGTCAACCTTAGTGGTATGATTGTGACTCAATGGCTTTCTGAATTCAACAAGCAAAAATGCCAGCGGGGATAATTTAGAGAATCATGTAACCATTCGCTCTCAATTTAGTTGGGCACAGACTTTTCAAGAAGGGATAAATGTTTTGGGGATTTTTTTGGTATGTTAAACATTTTTTTTAAATCTTATTGACCTTGCAAAGACAGATGCACATGTAAATCAGGGATATGAGTTTAATATCCATGTTTTTTTTTGTTTTTTTAGCAGAAGCCTTAAATTTTTTCTCTTTATGTTTTGCAGTCAATGCTTGGATGGTGGGAGGAATGACAGGTAATCAATATATTTAATCAAATTTTTTAGCAGCCTTTCAATTGAGCAATTATTTGAATTTCTTAATGTTCTCATCTCTTTACTTCCTAGTTACTGAGAGTTTCAGCGTTGAACCAACTTCAGCTCGACCAAGGGGACCCTGCAATGAGTCACGCTTGGAGTGGGAAGTGGAGATCTGTGGTGAAGACTTCAAACGTGACATGTCTCGAATCGACCCTCAGTACTGGTGTAACCTCACTCACTTTATCGGGTATGACTTCACTGTAAATATGTTTACATCCACCTAAAAAAACTGGTTAAATTCTCCACCAATCCCCAAGGTGTCAAAATATTTTTTGTTGATGGCCAGCTCATTGTTGTTTTCCCTCACTTGCCTGATATTATTACACAAACAACAAATTGAATGAATCCTGGTTTTAAATTATTTAAAATGATGGTGATATGTCAACGTTTTTAATTCATTTACTGCCATTGACAAGGATAGGCATTAAATCCATATCAAGTGGGAAGACATTTAAGGATGAGTCATTTGAACGCTGCCCTTCCCTGAAGTCAAAATGGATTGGACATCTATTTCCATACACTAGTTAATTTTATTGAATGACATTGAAACAGTCATAGCAGTGTTTTTTTTCAGTATGAGTGTTGTAAGTGGCAATATGCCAAAGTTACACTGCGGTCAGTCTTTCAAAGTCATAAATTTAACTCGAGGAAACCTATAGGAACTGCGAAACATGAAACTGATGCACATGATTTGTTTTTCTGGGCCAATCAAAATAATGGGGTGGGTCACCTTTGACCCCTGAGCCTTGAGTTTGATAGTTGTGGGCCAACCTTTGAACTCCACATGCCTGTGACTGCGAACTAAAAGAGGAGAAAGATAAGGACTAACTTGGGGTGTAATGGTGGGTGATTAAACACTCATATGAGGGAGTAAATCCAGAAGGAAAATGACTGACAGTTCACATGCCACCTCAACTCGACTGCTAAAATGAGACATTTTAACTTTGTTGCCCCAGAGTGTTTTTTTTTTTTTTTTTAAACAGCTGTTTGACTTCAGGCATGCTCGTAAGCATCTGAAAATATGGCGAGGAACACATCAGCCAAGACGGGCTGTCAGAAAGACAGCTTTTCTGAGATAGAAGACACATGGATTTTACCACACATACTTTCAGTGTCTAACATGACGTTAATCACAATCTGTTTTCTAACTAGGGATGTTGCATATTTTTGGATGTGAGTCGAGTCTGAGTCACTCGATGTTGTGGATTTAAACTGAGGCCTGATCCGATACCTTGGAAATGCTTAAGAAAGAAAAAAAACATTATTTTGCAAGTCAGTAGTGCAGCACAAAATAAGATTGCGAAAAATTTACGTTTAAATGCTTGATTCTCATGAACAAATTGAAACATTTAAATGAATTGAGCTCTCTTGGTTGTGATTTTCTTGAATTTTACATTGTCGCTGGATAATTTCATTTCCTTGCGAGGAGTACAGAAAATCAATGAATGAATGAATACACCTCAGGATTATTTAGTTTTTTTATAGTCCTTGACTCATTGTTATTGACTGTGCTAAACATCAAATCCTTTTCAACTGGGAAGGTTAGCTTTACCTAAATCTTCTTTCATTGCCATTTATGGCGATAGACGTTCAATCTAGTTTAACTCCCAGTTAAAATGGATTGGACGTCAATTAATAATTCAAACTAGATATGACATTATAAAAACCTGATATTTTTTCTATCCGATTTTTTGCTGATCATCTGAAAATGATGTGATCCAACCCACTTTTCTATCACATAATCAAATCGCTATTTAAAACACACTCCAATGCTGTTTATTAAGATATCTCAATGTCTATTTTGGTTCTGACGGGTGTTCCCGGGCAGGGAAAATAGACGGCATAACGATACATCACATTAATGTGTTATACAAACTCGTCATATCAGGATTTGTCTCGAACAAGCCACAAATTGACCTCAGCAGTCGTGGGATAGTGCAAGTTTTGAACATAGTCCAAGTCTTTATTATTTTAAAGTCCCCCCTGACTTTCTCCTTCTAATTTCCAGTGGACTTGACACAGGAAGCACGCTCTTGCATCACTTTAGTTTAAAACAATGATGCCCTCGCTCAGGGGAATGACATACCGACTTATTCATTTGCAATTAGAGAACGGAAACAGGAACCAAATCACAAGAGCATCGACCCATGCTGAGACGCGTTCCAATTTCAATTTAGTGAAGGCGCATTCGAGCTCGCACGGCAAAGAGCATCAGCACGAAAGCAAATAGAGAGATAGACACAAACAAGGGAAGCAATACGCTGAGAGGGGATTGGGCTTTGGGAGTAAAGAACCTCATGTTTAAAGAGCAGTGACCCCCACAGAGCATCATTCTGTTTGACAAATGTGTCGAGCTTCCCCACGGCTCTGCGGCTGCACAAACATCTCCGATAATGTTCGGATGTTTTTTAGCCTGGAATTGGAGGGCGTGCGGTGAGATTCCACATTTTCCCTGCATTTATGGGAATCAAACATGATGTTAGAATTGATCTGTGGCACTCAGAGGTTTCAAATTACAGGGGCAGGATGTCTTGAGGAGCTGTGGTGCCACCTTATCCGGACTTGAGATAATGTAAAGATGTCTGGCTCTGGTGACAGCCAAATGGAATTCGACAGTTATTTTCTGGGAGCCACTAATACAACTTTATATGATAACTTTAGGGTAATCTTACCTGGGAAACAATGCCACTAAACGTGAACCTAATCAGTTTTGTTCAGTTAAAGACTTAAAAAGAACAGAAATCACCTTTGTTTTTTGTTTTTAAATTCAATTATTCCTTTGTAACATTTTAACATAGAGGTGACATTTAAGCTTGGTATACTTTGACGTTAAAATTCCCTGCCTGTTAATCAAGTATTCATGAACAACAAGAAAATGTATTCAGCAGATTTTTCTCCATCACGAGGATTTGAGATGAACTTTGTTCAACCTCGGCGGTTTCACTGCCATGTTTTATATTTGATGGAAGTGGGAGCGCAAGCTAAAGGGCATACTGAATATTTGACGTCGAAATGTGTTACAAAGACATACCGACCAGTGACTTTCAACACACTACATATGTGATGTTGCAGTCAAACATAAACCAAATCAAGTACTTTGGCTTCTGGAGTTGGGTTAATCATTCATATTGTTATACTCAAAAGAACGGAAACGTATATGTTACGACACAGAGCATATTTTATATTCCAATCTTTAGACAACCCTCTCCATTTAATAAACTTCTACACTTACCAAATTTCAGTACAGCCTGTAAATGTATTTTCTTTCTCATTACATGAGTATGCATTAAAATCTGATAAATGTCACTTTGTTTACACACCGATTCTGAGTTCCGATTTGACAGGAAGAAAAACACTTCTCTTATCGATGGCATCTGGAGGCCCTCGTGAATATAAGTACATCTATACACAACACATGCCAGACACGCACATAAAATACATCACCTACAGGCAGCAGAGTTAATTTGATTAGAAGTGGTTAAGTAAAGCGCCTTCAAAACAATAGTGACGGTTTGACGTCAGAGGGGACACATTAATTCGGACCATGGTGGGTGATGAGCTGTGACGGCTCATTTATTTGAGGCCATGTAGGCCTTGTAGTAGTTTTTCTTTTGGAGAAAATTACGGCGTTGTTAATCATAAAGAAGTATGTAAGCCAGCTATTAACATTAACAAGAATTGGGTATTAGACGTAATTCATTCGATCGCTTTCAGTCCCTCCCAAATAAAATGGATTGGATGTTAATTGTCAAGAATTAAGAAATGGAGGTCACGAAACAGAAAAAAAAACCCAAAAAATCTTTTTTCTTCTTCTTTTTTCCAATTTTATTTATTTTTCTTTATTATTTTATTTTATTTTATTTCTAAATATTTTTCTTAATGCTCATTGATTTTTTTTAAAATTTGTATTTTGTTTTATTCTTCATTATTTATTACTATTTAAATAATTGATATGTTCCACCCAAAAGGGACCTTATAATAAATTATTGATAGATTTTTTCAAATCTGGACCGCAAATATTGTCCTGTGACCCATACTTGCACGCTGGGCTGCAACTCTAAGACCCCAATCCCATATATACAATCAAATAAAATATATAGACTAAAAACAATTATGAAAAAATAAAAATAAAATGTATAATTTAAATATTAATAAAAATATATAAAAGAAAGAAAGAAATATCAAATTAAATATATAAATAATTTGTGTGAAAGGGGTAAATATTCACAAATATCATCCTCAGAATTTAACACAATGAAGGAATTACAACAAAATGTGATTCATTAATTAAATACTGACGAGTTGAGATGGGCTGCAGTGTTTATCATCTATAATTGCTTCATGATGTATCAACAGCCTTTCAGTAAATTTACTTCTACATGGTGACATCACGACATATATCTTTTACTCCTCACACGTGGAGTAAATTAAAAAACATAAAGTGTGGCTAAATTCAGGGCTGAACAAGAAAATTGCCTGAAGGTTTGGCCATTCCAGACAGAGAAAGAGGGATTGGGGCTGGTTTTACAGATTTGTCAGAGTTCTATTCAAAGCCTTCATGAAGGCTCAGAATCCCTCTGGAAGCACGTTGCAACAAAATGGGATTGCAGTGCCAAAATGTGAGCAAAAGGCAATACATCCTAATATGTCACAATGATAGATTTCTTACTCAAAGTCTGATGCACGCAATACCAGTCTCTAAATCACTGGTGTCGTGTCTTAGTAAAGTCATTTGAGTTCATAGTAAGGTGAACCTGTCTTTTAATGCTGTATGTGCAAAAATAATGAATTAAAATCCAGAAAACTAAATGAGAAAGGCAGGGGAGAAAGTGTAATCTCAGGTCCAAAATAAGAGATAAAAACAGCATTTTGAGAAAACAATAGGAGTGTGAAAAGACACAATCAGGGAGAATGCATGGGGCACACTTTTGTGGGCGTACGAGAGCCTACCCCAAATTATCATTTGTCTGGACTATTATCCCTCATTTCCAAATAAAATTAGTGGTGTAGACCATCTGCTCGACGATAGAGTATATATACATATAAATAACATTTTTGGTCTACTGAAACAAAATTGTACCCACCTGGTGGTGTAGTGGTTCTGACTTCGATGTGGGCAGACACAGACTCGATTCCCGCCGGCGGCGGCATGAATGTCAATATGAATGGTCGTCTGTCTTCCTGTGTGTTCTATGGCTGACTAGCGACCAGTCTAGGGCATAGTCTGCCTTTCGCCTGAGGTCAGCTGCGATGGGCTCCAGCAACTACCGCAACCCTTATGAGGATGCGAGGAACAGAAGAAGAATGAATGAATAAAACATAATTTGTTATGATGATGAACCAGAAAACAATTTAATGCCGAGTGTAAAAAAGACAACTAAAACTTTTGTTAGTCTGAGCACTGAATTCATATTAAGTTAATTTATGCAAAGATTTTTTTAAACATGTGTTGTGTGGTTCAGGTTTTGTGCATTTTACATTGCTGTTTATACGTTGTCACCTTTGTGTTTCTCAATTGGGTCAAAATGATTTTTTGGTTAAAATGATACTATATAAAACAAGATTTAATGTGTGTATGTAAACCTGTATTGATTAACATAAATAATATACAGACGCTCCCCTACTTACGAACGCAATTGGTTCCGAGCGATTGTTCATAAGTTGAATTTGTTTGTAAGTTGATTCAGTGCTATATTTTGTATTATAATTTATGTTTAAGGCCGATATAAGTATATTGAAGGTTTATACAAGTGCATTTGTATGTTTAAGGCTTGTATAAGTAACACGCATTGGTTTGTACTGAAAAAAAAACATTTAATAAAATGGAGAGAATATGTACAGTACTGTAGAGAGAGATTTATGTATTAGAAACTGGCCAAAAGAAGCGACCTAATGACAATTGCACAGTTTTCTTCTTTTTTTCATCATAAATGATGCGGTAGCACTGTATGGCATCATTCAATTGATTTGCAAACTTTGTGCAGCGTTCAATATTTGGGTCCTGCTGCTCGATCTTTCTGTTTATAAATGGTACTGACGGTCGAACGATGTGCAACGCTCACCACTCTTACGCGCATCAAGCTTCGTTATTATTGCCACTCGTTTCAAATGAAATGGCTTGCCTCTTCCTTGCAACTCCCTCAATAGAAGCCTTTAGCTTTTTACCAACCATATTCAATATTGGATGCATGAGATATTTAATGATACAAATGAAAAAGGTTCTTTGCACACTGGAGATACATTCACGCGCTTCCGCATTGCAACGAAGAAGAAGGTAGATGCTGGGTGAGCTGAGCTCTCACAGCGCCAGGCGTTGGTATTAGCGGCGGAAAGAAGTACTACTCCGAAAAAGGCGAAATACAAAATTGGACTTGCGAACATTTTTGGACTTAAACGCAATTTGCAGACATGTTCGTATGTACCGTTGTTCGTAAGTTGAATGTTCGTAAGTAGGGGAGCGTCTGTACCTAATATATTCTGTTGTTTGTATGTTGGGGCTAGAGGGTTGTCTACCTAGGGCACAAAATTAGTTAGGGCACAACAATGAATGGACAAAGAATGAAACAAATGACTTACCCTAAACGAGCGACACAATGAAGCAAGGATGTTGTCATCCAAGTGATGATTTTCTTCTCATCCTTTTCCTTTTCTGCCTCATGTTGTCCTCAGTGAGTACCATACCTTCACCCTCTGCACAGAGAACAAATCTATCTTCGTCCACTGCTACTGGCCAAATCCACTGGTGGAGAGCTACATCATCCGCATACACAAGCACTTTTTCTCCAACTGCACTTTGGAGCAAGTGGTATGGGTCGATCCCCCGGACGACACGCTCACCATCCTCATCCTGATCCCCGTTTTCCTCACCTTGGCCATGATTGCATTGGTGGTTTGGTGCAGCAAGCGAAGTGACAACCTGGCCTAGAAAGAAAGGCAGGAGCTGAACCATTGTGGTAGAGAAATGAACTCTGAATAAAAGACTTGCTTAGAGCATCACTGTACAATTGAAGCAGTGTTCAAAAGTTTTGGGAGTTTGTGTTCGATGATCATTTGATCTGGACACATTCCAGCAATGCAGCAAAAGTTCAAATATTTTGGGTGCTTTCACACTCGCATGCTGTTATCAGTTGCCATCAAACTCAAGTTACACGAATAATTGGCCAGGTAGGATTGTGATAGGTTTTGTAGTAGTTGATTGGTTTGATTTCCAAATGAAAAACTCAAAACTCGATCTAATGTTGATCTGGATCATCTTTGGTCCATATGGCGTTGCGAGCATGTTCACAGTTAGCATGTGACCATGGATTATCACGATGTCCGGACTTGGGCTCTTCTTGCGTGTCCACCAAAAGACTCTTTATTTAACGATATGTTGTTATTCATTTTGTTTTAATAATTATTTTTCTCTTTGGTGCAGTCAGATTTAGTTTTCTGAATGATTTGAACCCAAGAAATCAACATTTCTTTGTAAAAGCTTCCTTAATGTTATTGTTATTTTTATCTGTATCTTCTATTTCATCTGGTTCATGCTGTTTTTCATAAAAGAGAAATCAAAGGTTCTGATGAGCAGACTATCAGCCAGGAAATCTTAGGACATTGACACTCTTGTCCCTTGAGCTCATAAAAGACATGAGGGGCTTTTAATTAATTCCAGCATAAACTAATCAAAGGCTTTGATGAATGTTGCTCTATTTTTAGTCCTTTCTGTTCCTCATAACCTTGGCATCGTCCCAATGATTTTTATGACTTAACCAACATAGTCGATGGTGTCAATGCCATACCAAAGCATCGTAGTCATTGTCTTTATTTGCGGTTGCAAAACATGCCATAAAAGAAGCAATGGTCTCACACCAAATATCATCACAACAGTATTTGTCTCAAGCCTCTGGTGCCTTTTAACCAAAAGCTGAGAATAAAACATTTAAGAGTAAAAACTATTTGGTAGCTCTACAATTTCACTTCTTTTGTTTAAATGTCAAAATGCTTTATCAAAACTGGTAAATTGAATTTGCAACCTTCGGATCATTAAGGTTGAGGGTTTTTTTTGCTTTATGTGAAGCTGTTTTGAGGCACTGGTTGCTAAATCTACTTACTCTGAAAAGAGTTCATGTATATTTGCCAAAATTTCCATCTATTTATTGTATTTGCCTTAGAGTTATTTGTGCTTTTCCTGTGCGAAATAATATTACTTGTTCAGATTGGGAGCGTTTCGTTGGATGAATTGACTGGCCAGACCATGATCGGTAAACTTGGATATTCTAGTCATTCAAAGCAATGTTTTGTAGCTGAAGGCCAAAGTATCCAGTGATCAGACTCTTTTAACTCATGGGAAATAAGATTCCCAGTAAACACCATTTTCAGAGGATGAATGGGACCCCAAAGTTGGACTTAAAGGGATTCTCTAAGTTTCCACTCACGGCTGAGTTACTCAAGGGACAGACTTCACTGGAAAAGACAAACAAACATGAGACAACACTCTGATTCATCTATTTGAGTCGCTTGTGGCTGTTTTTATAACAGTGTAACTTATGAGATATTGACGAATAAAATTATGTTAATGCACTGAGACTTTAGACATACTATTTGCCTGTCTGATGTACATGTTTCTTTGTTGTCGCTTTCAAGTTTCACACGCCAGTGACGCCAAATCAACTGCTACGTATTACCTATAAAAACAATTCACTGGAATGAAAATAAAATTTCCCCATACACGAGCTGGAATAAAAAGAGATAATGATCATATAAGCATCTGGGTGTTGCATTAGCTGTATGCAGTCTTTGCTATCGAGATATGGATCTCTTCCAAATTTTTTTATAGTAGTAAATGGAAGAGGACAAACAATGACTCCCCTGATTTTCACTTACAAATGTACTGTATGACAACCGTTCCTTCATTGTTCTTAATTGTTCTTTAACGTTAACAATACCTTGTATATTTGGGAGTGGATGATTTTTTTTTCCTCCTCCATAGAATGTCTTCTGGGAAACACATTGTTTTGTATTGGCTCATTGATTTTCTGGGAGTGTTTATTCAGGCATTTGTGTTTGTATTCAAACAGTAACATCCTTCAGTTATTAGGTCAACAATATTGACGCATGCGACCATTTGAACAGATAACAAATTTGCTTTGTGTAAACCGATTAAACAATAAGAAAACCAAGGCGCTCTGGTTAAATCGTATCGTGTAAATACGGAGGCAAACAATGCAGTCATCACTGGCTAAGGCCGATCGTCAAAGATGTTGGTTTTGTTCAAGACACCCACTTTAATCCCAAATGAGTGGACCCAGAGGACGAAGCCGGAAAGTACAGTCAGCGAGCACAATACAATGCCAGTATCAAACGTTACTATCAAAACAAATGCTCTGTCGCTATTAATTCCACCAGAACTCCAGGAACGAAGCAGAAAGATTTTGTTTCTTCAGAAACATGAAAGAACAATGTTTACAAACGCACACTGAAGGGACTACAGTTTACGAGAGGCGGGACCTAACCGTGAGTGTTGCCTGAATGATGGTTTTCCACAAGGCCTCCATAGCCAGCCACTTGAATGCAGGAAGGATATTCAAACTTATTCCCAGAGTTGACAGAAGAATACAGGGAAGTGGGTTGACCCAGTGCTTTTTGACCAAAAGCGGTACAGGAAGTGTGAGGGTGCCATTTAACATCAATGTAGACTTGTGATGAACCAACCAGTGGCAAAGTTTCATCAAAAGATGTAGCCGTCTGGCATCATGGAGATATGGATTTTCGCTTTTTTTTGTGCTGAAAAGTGTGACCTAAAGAAATAATTTCTTATATATGTAATGTGATAAATTATAGTGAATTTGATCCAGGTTTATGCTTGAAGCATATTAAAGCAAATTAAATTAATTGCAAACCTTGGAGCTTTATTCCCTGTAAGTCTCTTCTCTGTGCAAATGAATGAAACTAATGAAAATAATCTCAAACATGGACTGTACCGACGTACGATATTACATATATTTCCCTAAATTTTATTTCTGCTCACTGATTCCAAGTATTTATAAAATATTCAAGGATCTTTTCCCTTATGACATAAATAACATCATTATTCTGGGTTCATATTAGACTTGGCCTCTCTTCCTTGCATACATGATGAAGTTTGAATTTGTCAGGTTATTGGAGAACATCAAGTCCCAAGAGTCCCAAACAGCCAGTCCAAAATGGTTACCATGCTTATCTTCCTTGTTACTAAACCCACGGAGAGTGTTAATTCAATGAGACCCCCAAAAAATGCCTGTATTAACAGGAAACTACCAAATGTTCATTTGAATAGTAGTTTAATAAGAATTAAGTACTGTTATTTTTACTCGAGCAGAATTTGTGTTACAGCTCTTGTATCTTGTATTGTATTGTAATGTGTTTATATTTTTAACCTAAATTTATTAACATTAATCAGCAACTCAAAATATAGCTGCTATTCCAAGTCAGGACTCATTCATTCTTCTCTCATTCCTTCACTGTGCAGGAAATAAGAATGATGCCAACATAAGGACCATGACCGGTGTTGTTGATATAGTTACTATTTTGAAAAATAGTCGCTCAATATAGCGACAAGGAAGCTAAACTGGCCACATCTAAACACAAGCCATTATTGTTGTTCTGGCATATCCAGAATGAGAAAAAAAACAAAGTATATGTTTGAAAAATGTGGCCTGGTGGACAAGTGGTTAGCGTGTTAGGCTCACAGTTCTAGGGTCAAGTGTTTGATTCCCGGTTGGGTTATAACTGAGTAGAATTAGCATATTCTCCCTGAGCTTGTGTGGGTTTTCTCTGGGTACTCCATTTTCCTCCCAGATCCCAAAATCATGCAGGGTAGGCTGATTGAACATTATAAATTGCCCCTAGGTATGAGTGTGACTTGGTTGTCCATCTCCTTGTGCCCTGTGATTGGCTGGCCACCAATTCAGGGTGTCCCCCACCTAGTGCCCGTAGTTAGCTGGGATAGGCTCCAGCACCCCCTGCGATCCCTGTGAGGATAAGCGGTTCAGAAAATGAATGAATGTTAGAAATATACCAACAGCTAATCTAGTCCTACCAACCCTGAGACTTGAAGTGCAGTACCAATAATGTTGTGACAGTAGCGCAACTGACACAGCTGTTATGCAATATAAATTGTATAAAGTGTCAGTAATGAATATTGAAATATTGTCCACATCAAAATTAAAGCATAGCTTTTGAAGCAGAAAAAAACCACATTTTTAAATTTTGATTGTGACTGCAGTTAAGAGACTTTGTCTAATATATCTCATAGGCTGTATATTCCCCACATCTGATCATAATGAAAATAAAATTTATAGAATAGAGCAATACTTTTCAAAATGTGGAAAAAATACTTTTTCCTCACATCAGTCAGAAAATTCTAATTCATCAAATAGAAATCAATTCAAAACGAATGATGCACAATGGAACATTAATATAATATTTTGTTTTTTCCCTACTTTAAAAAAAATATTGTAAGCAACATCCATATTAAGTTGATGGTGTTTCTAAATCCAACAACGATTAAAAAAAATCGTTGACAACTGTCCTGAATGAACATCAGTCTATTAAAAATGTCAGTTCACACAAGTCGCTAAAGCAGACCTCACACAGACATGCAGTTTCCCACAGTAACATTGCTCTTAAGCACATGACCCAAACAGGACATCCTCCCAATTTTTCACCCGCTTAAATTTCCACTCTCATCCTTTTACTTCACCATAATCTTTCTCATTTTAACCTCATTCTGAGACTACAACTGGCAAATGAGTTCACCCGTCCAATCTTGCATAAAGCAGTACTTAGTACTTCAGTTCTTGCAGCAATTTAGCATCAGGATTAAAAAGACATCTGCTCAAGTAGTTTTCTCCCTTTGGACTTTTACTAATTAAAATACATAATGTATTGTCCAATGACTGGACATGGGCTTCAAACAAAGCAATAACAAAAGCCCCACCCACCTATACAGCACGTCACATATCCCCATATCCTCATTGCCAATTGCAAATCTGTTCACTTTATATATTAATGAGTTAAAATGAGAAACAGATCCTAAAATAACCCACCCCAAATAAATTAAAAAAAGTATTTGTATGATAAAAAAATGCAAATGCATCATGTCAAATATAGACATGTTTGAACAATTCTTTTTCATACTTTCATTATTATTTTTTTAACATGTGTCTTTCCCTTCTCCTCCTTCCTTCTCCTTTCCCCCAGTGACCTGAGTGCCCCTCTCTGTCGGACTCCCAGTTCACCTCACAGCTGGGCTCAGGCTCTCCCATACACAGCCACACACGAACACATGCACGTACCCGCGCACACAAATGATGTAATTTGGTTACTTTTACCATAATTTACCGCTTGAATCAACAGGCTATGTCAGTGTTTTTTTATCCATTAGAACAACAGCTTTCTTCTTTTCCCCGTCAACCCGTGATTCACTCCTTGCTATATAAATGGTTTTTACAGGGATGTGTTTTAAAATGATATATGTTTGAAGATATAGTAATTTAACTTAGATGTTCAATTTTATAAAAACAGAATTCATGATCCCTGTTATTGTCGACTGACCGCCAAATGCCACGGGTTCCTTTTCTTCTAACCCTTGGGTGTCAAACTCGGGTTGGTTCGCGGGCCGCTTTAACGTCAACTTGATTTCACGTGGGCCAGACCATTTTAGATATAATATTTAGATTTCTTTTTTATAAATGGATTAAAAGAACTGGATTAAAAGCCCTGAATATTCCGTTTTTTAAAGATATAAAACAATGTTTATTTTAGCTTTTTTAATATATATTTTTAGATTTTACAAAATGATTTTTGAACTAAAAACACAGAAAAAAATGATTAAAAAATTACAATTATTGATTTAAAAGGGGGAAAATCAGGAAATTTAATATACATCTATACGCTTCATTTTACTTTGATCCTAAATCAGAAAGTCGGCACTCATGATTTACTTTCCTGGGCCACACAAAATGATGCAGCGGGCCAGATTTGGCCCCCGGGCCGCCACTTTGACATGTGTTCAAACCCCTTACAATTGCGAAAACATTTGCTGTGATAATCTGAAGAAAAGCGCGAACCCTAATTCAAAAAAATGAATTACAATTTATTCCAAATCAAGAAGAGTCACAAATTAACAAGGCAATGAGCAACAAAACAGGGTTAAACAAACCCAGGTTAAAACTGGGCCAAGGGTCTTCACTGCATGCGATAAGCATCGAGGGATCTGACGATGTTTGACGAAATTGGAAAGACATCGGATCTGATTGACTAATCCAGGCATCAGTCTTGGATTGGGTAAAAGAGTTTGTGCATCCTTGTGCTCACTGCAAATGCTGATTATCTTCAGCCGGGAGTGGTTCTAACTGTCTGACGTGATGCAACGTCATCTTAAAAGGTTATGTCCAGCAGTTATCCTATGTCTGCGGGATTCAGTCAGCAGTGAGCATACTGTCTTGTTCTAATCACTCACTCATTATCTCACTTGTCTGCCCTCAAAAACATTCTTCTCATTCACTCATATTTTAGATGCATTTTATTGTCTGTAACATTATGGCTTTACTATCTGTAATTTATTAAGTATTAAAGCAATAGAAGCAAGCATGTTTAAGTGTGATTATTGATTAGCATGTTAGAAAAAAATACTATTTTCCATTACCCTGAGAGAGTTTATGAAAGAAAATATTTGACCTTTTGCATTGTATTTTTATTTATTTGTGCAATGACACTGTAAATTCTCTCTTTTGATACTTCTTTGCCTAGACATTCTTTCCCCAATACTCAGTGACTTCTTTTATTACAAATATGCAAGCGTCATCTTTTTCCCTTTGATCTTAAATCTATTCTGGAGTAAACAAAGAAAATCATCTTCCATCTTTCCCATTCCTCTCAATTTTCATTTTTTCAGTTATTTGGAAGTCTAGACTCATTGGATCACCACATTTCTAAACATCTGCATTTCAAGCCTCCTTCTTTTGACATATATATATATATATATATATATATATATATATATATATATATATATATATATATATATATATATATATATATATACACATATATATATATATATATATATATATATATATATATATATATATATATATATATATATGTATGCATCTTGGCAAATGTCCAAACCACCTTGATTCTCCTATCTTTATGGCTCAGTCCTACTAACCTCTAAATTATTGTTGAACATAACTACTAAGAATATTGATTACCATCTCCTGTCCACTTCCATGCCTCTTTCCTCAGGACAAACAGCCTTTTCCTCCTTTCTTATTTGGCAAAGAAACTGTTTCAGGGTTTCCACCTCATCTGTCCACGTTTCGCTTTCATTAACTCCTCCATGAACTTCTTCCATCTAATCAGGACCCTTTCCATAATTATTATTCTGGGCAGCCCAGCGGCTGAGTAGTTAGCGCGTTAGCCTCAGACTTGGGTTCCTGGGTTCAAATCCAGGTCGGTCCACCTGTGTGGAGTTTGCAGGTTCTCCCCGTGTCTGCATGGGTTTTCTCCGGGTCCTCCGGTTTCCTCCCACATTCCAAAGACATGCATGGTAGGCTGATTGGACACTCTAAATTGCCCCTAGGTATGAGCGTGAATGGTTGTTTGTCTCTTTGTGACCTGCATTTGGCTGGCCACCAATTCTGGGTCTCCCCCACCTCTTGCCCGAAGTCAGCTGGGATAGTCTCCTAGGCTCCAGCACCCCCCGCGACCCTAGTTAGGATAAAGCGGTTAAGAAAATGAGAGAATTATTATTCCTATCTCTGTCTTTAACCTTCTGCAAATCCTTTCCAGCTTGATCCAAGTGCTTGGCCATTCCATGCAAGTAATTCACTGCTTCATTAAAAATCAACCACTTGTACTACTTATTATACACTTTTGGTTTGAAACTTGAACTTGAACTTCTTGAGTTCCATTAGGATGATGGAAATGAGTCATGGCTGGACCTTTCAGCAGATCCAAAGCACACAGAAAATTTAGGGTGTATTAAATGGTTTGAAAAAAAATAAAATCTGTTAAAATACCACAGTCAATCTCTTGAATTGAACATTTGTGGAAAGAACTAAACAAAAATGAGATACAAGAATTAAAGTATCTGCTAGTGTATTCAATACCTTTTTTTCAGGGTTTTTCCACTTAATCCCTTGATTTATTTTCAAGTATATTGAGTTTTTATATCTAGTTATTAAGGTCTAGTATAATAAATGTCTAGTAGAAATTTCATTTGAATTGAGTCTTTGACAATAATTGTAATGAGAAATATATATATACATATACACATATAAAATGTTTAAAAAGACATGAAATTTGCCTCTGATAATTTGAACCCACGTGGGACTATAGAAAACAAGGCACTATATCAGAATTTATCAACATACGAGTAGAGGGAGTCATTAAGCGATGATTCCAGTAGTGCTGATAAAACTCTTCAAACACTTGAACTGTTAAGTTGTGTGCTGATACAGTTATGCAAATTCTGTTGAATGACACTGACATTGACCTGATTATGTTGCCTTAAGCCCCAAAACAAACTAGTAGTGTGTAGCTGTGTTCACATCTTTACAGCACTTGTTCTCACATAAATAAAAGATTAAAAGCTAAGGGCCTCAGATGAGTCTGTAGGAAGTATTTGATGTATTTTAAAGGAGATAAAGATACATTATTCCACTTCATAAGACATTTCATTTTTTTACAGTCGATGTTATGCACCATCTTGTATTGTGGTTGTTGCATCCTGCTGCTGCGAGTACTAAAACTGGAATCAAAGGAGCCTTTTCTTCTAAAAGCAGAGTTCCCTCTAGTTGGATTTTCCTGTTTACACCAACTTTCGCGTTTACACGTCGGTGCTGCCTCACATGTAACCACAACTCACATATGGCGACAAATGCAAATTGCATCCCACATGCACACTGACACACCGCGTTTGACCTCACACAATGTACTAGTCAACCACTTCAAGTAGGTTTCCGATGACATCATCCCCTCATTTAGGGCCTCAGGATCTATTATTTGAGAGGGAAGACATTCTCAGTGGAATGCAAAGCGGCGGTGATTTATCAGCTAGCACCTAAATGAACACGTCACTGGTTCATATTGAACCCTTACGTCATGCCTGTCATGGCTATTGGAAAGACTGGATCAGACAGTATGGGGGAGGACAGAAACACAAATGAATCACTAAACAAAAACGATAATTCCTTCATGCCTATCGAAGCCATTAGACACACATTTTTCATATTCATTCAAGGAGAGAACGTATTTAGGTGATTTCTTTTGCATATTAAACAGAATCCACTGGGTAAGATAAGGCCTTAACCCAATTTTTAAACATTTATTCTTCACATCTCATCAGCACTAGATTTTTTATTGGACAAGATGTAAGCATTACAGCACCCCCTTGCCACCATCCATTTCAATGATACCCTTGATGTGTTTGTTTTGGTATGAACAAAGCTGCTGTCTATTCTAAAAAAAAATGTATTTAATGCATCATGTTGCATTGCTATTGACTCCCTTTTTTCCACTGCTGTGGAATCTGAATCACCCAATATCACCATGTGAAATAGCTTAGAAAGAAACACTTATTATGATTTTCCCGGGAAAAGACAGCGATGAACGTCAATGGCGTACCGGCAAACATTGCCCGAAAATGGGGTAAAATCCAGCCGAAAACAGCATTTATTGATTAAATACAAATACTGGAGTCTTATCGACGCTTTTTTAATGCAGCAGAGCCTGCAGAACTAATTGTGAAGGCCTTGAGGCAGATTTCTGACCCTGGGAACAAATAATGGCTGAAATGTGATTGGTTAAATGCTTCAATATGAAAACATACATCTGGAAGCAGTGCAACCAGGGGGAAAAGCAATGAATGGAAGCTAACAGACAATTTGGAATTATTTAATAAGTATTGATGGACAAAATATAATATATGATTCTGATATTTCTTAGGCCAGCAGAGAAGGCTTTGAAGGCCTGATGGCCCGCCACTGATATATATATATATATATATATATATATATATATATATATATATACACATACACATACATATCTAAATATGTATATATAAATGGCTAAATCCTCTGAGTGCTGTTTGAAAACGGATAATCAGCGCTTCAAAATCTTTCATTCCTACCCATACATGGCATTAGATGGAACCGTTTTTATTTATATAATAACCAGACTTTTTCAATTAAGTGTCTGGAAAGTTTGTTGGGATTAGTAACAATCGAGATAACAATCCAGGGTTTGCCTTATATGGTTCTTCTGTGGTGGCACCATAAGTCTTCTTTTGACAAATAGTTAGAATTTACATGGATTATATAGTTTTTGAATAGCAAGGGATCATCATGATGAGCCATGAGGCAAAATTAAATGTAACTGTTTTTTAACATGAAAACAAAAAGCTTGTTTGTTGAAGAAAATCAATGAATTGTTCCATTACATTACAGAAACTTTTGCGTTCAAATGAAGAGAAAAGTAATTGGCAGATTACAGACTGAACATCATAGGACATATTTTTTTCTCCAAGTGACTGCTATTTCAACTCTCACTGCGCAAGGAAGTGTCCTTAATCTCCATGGAACTGTGATACAATGGACATCCATCTGTCACTTCACTTCTCCTTCAATAAAAACCTTATTAGACATCCGTTACCTAGCAACCACAGCAGGTGTGAAGGACAGGGACAACTACATGATGTTTATGCTACTGTATTTAGTAAGCTCATCAAACAAATCCCTCATTTGTGCTCCTTTAAAACTGGGTAGGCGTACTCTGTGGATCTTATGTCGCCTTATGGCAACACAACACGCTTGTGAGTGCTTAGGTTATTAAATATGATAACTATGTAAAAGTATTGATAGTATAGTAAGGGCCACCTATGTTGTTAAAGCAGAAGAAACTAAAGTCATTGAATTCCTGTGGGGATTTCATCATAAAGGCTTCTGAGCAGGAACATTCAGTGCATTCAGTCTTGTGGCTATGTCAGTCAGGTTGGGGTGTGTATTCATTCAGTGCAGACAAAAAAATGATATAATAACGAAGATGATACAACATGTTCATCCAAAAAGATCTCATTGTGTTGGTGTGATTTTTTGCGTTTTCCGTAGGAACAAAAGCTGAAAGCTAAATGGATGTACGGTGTTTACAACAAGATTGCTTAGAGAGAATGTGACAGAACTCTAAATTATTGATCAGCAAGTGCAATAAAACTATAAAAAGGAATGACTAAATAATGCTGTTTTACTATAATGGCAAGTAAATAAATCTGGGTATGATGACAATTAGGCTTTTGTCGAGTCAATGATGATGACAAAGCCTATGTCTGATTATTATTATTATTATTATTATTATTATTATTATTATTATCATTATCATTATCATTATCATTATCATTATCATTATCATTATCATTATCATTATCATTATCATTATCATTATCATTATCATTATCATTATCATTATCATTATCATTATCATTATCATCATTATCATTATCATTATTATCATTATTATCATTATTATCATTATTATCATTATTATCATTATTATCATTATCATTATTATTATTATCAAATGTAAAAATCTGATAACAAATTGTTACATAATGTATGTAGATGTACATTATTCCAATTTCTAATTTTAGTTTCTTGGGTTGGGTTGTAGGGTTAAGGACTTGTGTTAATAAATGTAATGTTTTTTTCAGCATGTTTTAAAAAGAAACACAAATTTCACAAACTTTGATGTCATAAATCTGTTTAAATTTTTAACAAATGTCTAAAATCCTTTTCATTGACTGGTATAAAAAATTATCCTCACAGTGACTTTGCACATAAAGTTTATCATCGTCTTGTTCTCAACTTATGAAACACCCCTGAGACTAAAGCTCATAATAGGTCAGACATATCTATTTAATGGCATCGTGAACGGGAAGCATGGAAAAATTCATCCTCTGGCCAATAATATGCTGCTGGATAAACAAAGAGTCTTCTTAACAGCATTTTGATGGCTTCCCTTAGCATGTGACTAATGACATCTAAAGGCATGACGCAGATGCTCCCCTCCAAGGGGATCACCAACCAACATGGTTAACCTCTTGTTGGTGTAACACTTGTTCATTTATCGTATAGAAAAGCTGCTGGAGGGATGATTGTACTGATGCTTGCTTTCTATTTTTTTACTTTATCTTGTTCTCTCCTGGAATGTAACACTTCATTTTAACATTGGCGCTATTTCAGTGATTGCGCTTAAGTAGAGAATTTTTGAGTGTGTCATAAGCCAAAAAAAAAAAGAATCGTAAAACAAAAGCGTTTCAATAAATCTGCGTATTCGTCACAGCCTCACTGAATGCATTTTACAATTTAAAATAAATTCTGGCAAGATCCATGGAGCATCTGTCTACTAGTTTATTCCAAGTCAGATTTCTGCGCAGACAGTTTAGGCCGGCCTTTGCTTGACTTTATTGCTGTTCTTGCTCAGCACAAACTGTGAACTGTTTCATTGTTGTTAATCTCCACAGAATTGTAAAACAAAACTGTCGCAGCCTGTCAAAGTATAATAAAGTGGAGCTGAAGGTCACTATAACAACTTTCCATTTTAAAAATGTACCTGCATTCTTACGCAGATGCTTTCCCTGGTTCTAGATTTCAAATTTATCTGCACACGTTCATACTTCCTTTTGTCTCTCCCTACTGAATTACAGTTATTTGGAAGGATGTTTGGATTTATCTAATGTTTAGGCTGAAGGTCCTGTGGAGATGTGTTGTGTAAACACATAGATAATGCTGTTTGCTTTGAGCACTGGCTCGCATCCTGCCTGAAGGACTACACAATGAACCCCTGTGGATCTCCTCAGGGGTCCCATACTGCTATTTATCCCCTCCTCCCACCATCATTTAGTTCTGTCCATTTACAGTGTGTATTGGGTTGATAACGCTAATCTCAGTGAATATTGTCTAAATGATTTAGACTAAATCCAATGGGATGGGAAACTCACTGAATGTTAAGAAAATCCAAAAGAATCCAAAGAAATCTTAAAATCAAGACCACAGGAATAACAGTCAGACCTGACAGATCTTGAGTAGGAGTCCAGGAAGTTGTCATTCTTTTTTTTCCTTCCAAAACATCATCTTTTGGCTGTCCTTTCCTACTTTTTGAGTGTTCAGAGAACAGCGTCATTAATCAATTGATCCAACTTGTTGACATTTGCAGTGCAACATTCCAAAACTGTGGGGATTATGATGTTGTGAATAGAGACATTTACAGGATTTATAGGATTTGTGCTTATACCAAGTATACAATCATGGTTTCATCTGCATTGAATCTGCATTATCGGAATTAATCTACATGTTAACAATTATACATTTTATGATTTTTCTAGATGAACCTTCCTCCTTTCTTCTATATACTGCATTTTATTTCTTGGTTTTATTAGTTGTTGTAGTTGATTGTTCCTTTTTTCTCATATTTCTTCATCTACTTCTGAAATTATAGTTTGTTCGACTGCACGTCAAAAAGAGCGAATACAAAACTCCCCTGTTACACAACAAAAATTTTCTGCCATAAAAAATTATGCACATACACTATTCTGCTTGAGCAAGCAGCCAAACAGGGCAGGTGAAAAAAACAACCCAAAGTCCTCTTCTCACCTCTGTAATGCAATGGGATGATGTATTCTGTTGGTAGTCCAAGATCGTACAAGATTGAATTCAGAGGAGAGGTTTGTTCTATTCTATAGAATCCAGCAATAAAGTAATGTTTTCCAGTAAACAAATGGATAAACTATTGGCCAAAGCTGAGTGCTTCTACAAAAAAAACTTCGACTGGCGTGTATTTATATCTTAAATGATCATCTGGACATTCTAAAATAACATGGTACAATATATTTAATATAATTAAATAATCCAGTGCAGGTTTTCATGCCTTATCAGTTGAGTGACAGGTGGAGTTGTTTTGTCTTCTGGCATGCAAATGATTTCAAAGTCAGCGCTGATTGTGGAAAACCACAGTCGCCACATTTCTTTCACCCCCACTGGACTCTCATTGGGACCGCAGTGGTAGTTAAAAATAGTTCCTCAGCTGAGACACCACAGTGCTCATCTTGGTCACATCTGTCTCACTGAGCTGTCAAAATGAAGAGGTGAGGTCAAAATGTGCAACCTTGGCCCTCACCTCATGTAAAGAATCTAAATTGTAATGGAGGTAGACATAGATTGATAGTTTTCTGAGGACATGCCACGGACATCCACTATCAAAATTTACCCCACAAGGGAGTTAGTTATACAGGAGGATTTTGTAACTTAGCAACGATAAGCAACGATAAGCGCCTAACAGAAGGAAATGAGGTCATGGCACATTTGGTTCAATCAACCCAAAACATAGTGAACTTCCATAAAAACCTGACTTTCTGTTCACAAAAAAGTGTTGAAGATGCATCTGTCTCTTTCCCAACTGTCTTTGAATCATTTTTCAATCATTTTTTCTTTACTTTGCACTCCTCACATTTTCAGTATATCACTAATCATATGCCACAACTAATGTCCTTTAAAATAGTACAAAATCGTAGTAACTTTAACAGCAAGAGCGCATACAACTGTGTATGTGATTTTCAGGAACACAGGCTACTGTAGGATATGTCACGATAACCCCGATTAAAACGATGACAAATAAGTACTTTCTTTTTTCACAAAGCAGGGTGTGAAGATGTTTTGAAATCAATACAGCACACAGTCTGAGTTGAGATGGGAGCTCAAGGCGCTACGAGATCTAACCTTAAACTTGACCCAAATGAGGATATTTGAATAATTGGATGGATGTAGGTCTTAGTATGATCAAAGTGTGCATGTGTTTTACTGTAAATGCAATAGAATGCAAGCAATTAATTTCTCGGTGAGCTTATACTGCTTACGTCAAGGTCATAGAAAGCTGGATTCTCAGCATACAAAGGGCAAAAATAAATGTACAACGTGGACACTATTAATCTTTCACAAACATGACTTTGTTTAGGTGCATATTTGCTACTGATCAGACTGGAAAATGTCCAATTTCACTTAAGATTAGCTCTATACCAAGTGATGTTGTAAAGTTTTACTGAACTCCTTATATTTCTTCACATTTGAGCAACGCTTATTAATAGCGGAACCTCGGAACATTAACTTAATTTATTCAAAGACTACACTATAGAACTGAAATGTCACTTAACCAAATCTGATGCTCTCTCTATTATCTAATGGTTGAGTTCAGATTCAGTGGTTGGATGACTTTTCTCTTATGTTTGTTCATCTTCCAAAAAATGACTCTCGCTCTCTGTAAAGTCTTATCATTTGTCTCATGAAGTTCATCAATGATGGAACCGTAACACTTTAAATGTCTAGTCTCATCTTCTTTGAGTATTTTTGTAGATAAAAAAGTTTTTAAATGGATTCCTAATCATGGACACATTTGAAATGGCCAAGACTAAATTAGCGTTGACCACACACGAACTGATTTATGATAAATAAATACCGCATCGGTTTGATATTTACTACTGTTGACCCTCCGTGACCTTTGTGAGGATAAGTGGTTCAGAAAATGAATGAATAAATATCGGTGACCCTGGCCCTTTTCTGAATACAACCGAGACAGCCCCTTTTAAGTCGGTGCATCCTATAGGTGTGATAATATAATGAAAAATGTCACCCTTAACACATAGTACATAAATATTCAGGGTGATCTTCAGAGACATTTGATACTTGCACCTTTGCTAAAACTAATTGTATGAAAATACATTTGTCATTTTATTTTCATGTAGTAAGTAGGTACATTTGTGAATTAACTGGTATGAACTAAATAAACTAAAGACTACAATGGTTCAATGCCTATTTTCTTGATTGCACTTGCTACCTGGGAATTTTTTTTCTCACCACTTGACTGTTTTGTACACTCACAAATGACCTGAGACTCTTACACAACCTGAAGAAACCTTTTCAGGGACAAATACAACAATGGTAAATTGCATGAATGCAGAAATGTGTATATTCATTGACAGTGGCGGTACTTCTGCATACCACTTAGTACAGCGAAGTGTGTATTTGGAGACATGAGCAATGAGGGATCTCAACAGCAGATTTGAAGAATGCATTTTTACAGGATGATGAAGGACGTAATTTTAAACAAATGACAATTCCTTCATAGTTTCTTAGATGGCATGTTCTTAAGGTTTCATTTTCTATGAGCAAAATATGATTTCTTCCATCATAGGATTGTTAAAAAGTTCCTGTTTTTTGTGCCACCCTCTATAATCTCAAAATAGTTCTCACTATTGAATCACATATTACCTTGGATGTAAAATGCATGGGCATATATACACTAGATGTAACTAATCTGCTGCTCCTGAAGACTTAAAGCATATTTAAGAATCCAAAGCAGATTCCCACACTGAATAGGAGCTCTGGTTTTAAGTCAGGCAGAACTAAAATATCAGAAACAAACAATTTCCATACATTTTGTTTGGCGCTGCTGATGCCTGCATGACGATCCAACACATTTTCTGCATTGTGTCAGATGCGCTTGAGTAGTGCTACCACATCAAAATTATTAACTACACTGGCCCCAATCTGACCCCATAGTAGACAAAAGGAAGATCAGCGCTCATGTCCTTTCAATTAACACGTGCAATTATAGCATCCCTTTCACAAACGTCTAACAACTCTGTGCACCATGGAATGGATCTATGTATATTCTGTTGCAGAAATGAAAGAGTCTTGATCCTTTGTTGCATTTGTCTCCACCATTGCGACTATGCACCAAGTGAAACGGCGTATTAGACCAGTTTTAGTAATTTTGTGCCCTTTGGCGTGAACATTTAGACTCTTTTGCAACAATGAACAGGCTTCTTTACAGTCCCTTTAAAATAGCAGCACATTTGTTGGCACAGCTCCTGTGGGAAGTTTGAGCAGTATTGTCTTGTTTTGCTATTGTAGTTGTATTTCTGTATACAAATAACTTTTAATCTTGCTCTACCTTTCTTCAGGTAGCATTAGCTGTACAGTGGAAACTTAATGCGTGGCAATAAAACAAATGTTTATTTCAAGCGTGCCTAGTCAATTCTTTGGTTTATTTGATACTTTTTGTTGGCCCCAGGCCAAGCTATGAATCCTGTTTTAAAATTGTTTAAATTTTCATTCGATCTTTTTAATTTCTTTCTTTCTCATTGCAGTGGTATTGCTCTGGTCTTTTCCTGGTAGCACGGCCTATGGCATTTATCAACCTTTTACTCTTTCGGGAAATTATACAATGTGCATACTGATTCACCAAAAATAAAGACAAAAATATTATTATCTGATCACATGAGGCAAGCTGTTTTAATAGATTAGCACTGCATGCTTGCATAATTGCCAAAGATGTTTATCAAAGCTGGACCGGCTCCATTTATCGAATATAAATCTGTTTGGAAATATGGCACGCGCTTTTATTCTCAGCAGCATAGGAATCCAGTTGTCGGCATATTATACTGGATTTTACAGTACTCTCGCTGCTATGATTGTTTCTACTTCAGCATTTTAACACAGAAACATAAAGATAAACATTGAATATTATTTGTATATTATGTATAGAAACATTTATATGTATGTTTTGTCTCTGCGACACAAATAGAGAATACACGTGGGTATCTCTGGCAATTTGTTCAAAAAACATACTGTATTTCATCATTTCTCTGACCTTTAGCAGACCCAGTATACTGTCTCTCCCACTGTGTCGCTACTGCAAATTAAAGTCCTGTCAGTTAGGGCCCTTGTGTGTTGTCACATGGACTGTTATATTGTTTAAGGCAAAGCTTGGTTGAGAAAAAAAGAAGCTGTTAAAAAGTCTCAAGGCCATTGGTGCTTGGTATTCAGTACAGGGGCCTGCACAGGCAATAGTATTACACTTTGGTGTAGAATTCAATTCCTACATAGGTCACCAGAATCTGGTTCAAAAATGTAAAATGTACTCCAACACAATTTTTGTGGTAATTCAAAGTGGCAATTTTGGAGAGAAGGGCAAATCCCAATCACATTATTCACCCAGATGAACAATGAGAGGCAATTATAAATTATCCTGCAGCACAAATACCAAGAGAAAGAAAATATATAACAACCCACAGCTCATTTTAGATCACAGTGTTGTGACAGGGTCTATAAAAACTAATTATTTACCTGGTGTATTCCCCTTGGGTAAATCAACCCACAGTTGACCTAACTTGCTCTTTGGTTAAAAAAAAAAAAATCTCCCGCACAATTACAGCACAAAGGCAGGAACTTAACTTAGCATCATGTCTTACTCACCATATTGTTGTTTTATAGAAGACTGGCACATTCTTTGGGAAACAGGACAAAGCGAGGTTTTCAGTTTCCAATCTAGAAAATAGATTGAAAAATAGTGCTCAGAGAGGTTTACAGTATGCTGACTTTATCAAGGGTCATTTCTAATCTGGAATTAAAATACAACAAATAAATAATTACTAAGTAATAAATATAAAGTAATATCTTTAAAATACCCTTTTTTAAGGATTCACTCTTAAGCGTTACCCACACCATTGCATAACTCACACCATTGCGGTTAACCAATGTGGTTTTGGTTGTGAAATACACGTGTCAACATACACTTTCAGTATTTTTAGCATTAAGACTGAAATCCTCTTTTTAATTTAAAAAAAAAAGATTTCTGCTGTTCGTTTACTTTTTACATGCATAAAACAAACATAACTATTCAATACATGAAGTTGGAAAAAAATGGAATCACGACTAAAAACATTCAGTTAAACAAAATAATAAAGAACCACCTGTCTCGTAATGTACTTATATTGTGTGACTGTTCATATTAGATCTTAAATGGATATCAGGGGATTGTGATAAATACACGGTACGGCTAGCAGACGGTGGATGATAGTAGTTAAGATGGACTAACCAGGGAATTGGGGGGCTTTGATATGACTGACTCAGCCAAAGCAGGCATACAAATAATAAGAATTGTGCTTGTCACAGTAAAAGAGATCCATTTCTTACTGTAGCCTCAGGCATGCAGTATGATGCAGCCAGAATAACACACAAGCATCCACACACACACACACACTGGGGAAAGTAGTTAATAATGAAAGGAGTATTTCCCGCCTCTGATTTGAGAAAAAAAATGACCAATTTAATTCGCCCACCCAGGATTTTCATATGAAAGCCATCACTCATAATAATGTGTAGACAAATGAACAAACAGAAAAGCTACATTGTTATTAATGCAAATTCTTTCACGTTTGAAATGTCTGCATTTTGTTGAAGGAGATTCTCTTGAATACAGCAGAGATGGTTGCATTTTTTTACGGATACAGAGACTCTACGAATGAAAAGAGCAACAAGGTCAATAATGAACATCAATGTATTTGAAGGCCGATATGGTTTTGCACATCTTACATCACAAAATGGAGCATGTCATGGTTAATGGTCATTTCATGTCAACGGGACCGCTAGCTATGAAAGGGTTCAGGAGAATGCCCCATAGGTATTCTTTAATGACATTGCCTCACTGACCTTCATAGGTTAATAAAAGTTGGGAAGCAGCAATGTAAAGTATACACTCCACTTTAAATTGTAAACATTTTTCATCAAGCTGGTCCTGTCCATATCTGCAGTTAAAAATATATTTTAAAATAAAATATAAAGTAAATTTAAATTATTCCAAAAAGCAAGACACTTAAAATGTTTCAATTTCTTGACTATGTACACTCGAAATGGCATTTCAAGTCCACCTAAAGCGTTCTGACTGAAATAAACACGAAAATATGGAGCATCTATAATGATGCTGTTTCGCCATACTAAGAATCACGTTTTCGTTTGCCCTTGTATGGTGGAGTGTTCACTCTGGGGACTGATTGTGCAGTTGTTTATTTTATAGTTCAGCTTTAAGAGATGAGCTCCACGCATTGGCAAGTTCTACAGTGTCACAACATAAAGCATACTACTATATATATGCATAAAACTTGTGTATGACATTTTGAATTAACACCATTTTCCAAGGAGGCAGATCCAAGTTAAATACAAACACTAACCCTTGTCATCATTCCTATTCAGATAAATTACATATTGCACTTGTGAAAAACTAATTTGGGCGTAGGAGGTTTTGTCAGATCGAGTATATATATACTTTTACATAATGTAAACAGTTTACTTTCTCTGAGAGAAATTTGGAAGTTAGCAAAATACTGTTGTGAGAACACATGCTTGCCTCGGGCATTTTGTCTCTTAGACGTCATCTTCAGTTTGAGTAAGTGGATTTATAACCATATATTTTAGCTGAATGTAAACCCTTTTCATGGTGTGCTGCTTTGCAAAATCTTGAACTGATTTGCAGTGAAAATGTCACAAACAAACATTTCATTATTTTAAATCCTAACATGCTTTAATGGCTTCTCCTGGATATGGAACGCTCCCATTCTCATGTGCTTTGCACATAGAGGTCACAACCCACTGAACTGTAGATAACAACCGGTGCCCTTTTAGAGAGAGCACCCTTTCTTACGTGTTACTGGTCAAATGTGTCCTGATGGGAAAGTACAGTAATGAGATAGTTTATGCTGGAAAAGGCTGTGTTTGCCTGCTCCTGCTGTTAATGGATTGTCATGAATTGTGTACATTTGTTTTAAATTCATGTGTGTGTCCGTTTGAGTTAAAGTCTACCTGCTGACTTCGGATGACCCTGCAACAAAGTTAACATATATAACTGATTTGTTGTGTGTAATAATCAGATTGGTGCACAACGCACAACCAGAAGATAAAGATTTTCATTTTTAGGTCTGACAGATGTTTTTATTGTTTGGGTGCGTAATCCAAAACAAATCTTAGTTGTTTTTTTAATCAGTTCATTCTTCTGTTTTTGTTCAGTTTTCCCATTTTCTGTCTTGTTACTACGTGCAAAGAACTCATGCCTGTTTCATTTATGTTTTATATTTTTTTTAAATCACTTTAATTTATAAAACAAGCAAATATGTTAAATACAATATGCTTATATAAAAAAGCAGAAAATATAGTTAAAAAGCTAAAGTTGAAAATGGTAAAAATCAAAAGCTACTAGACATCAGATAAAAACAAATATGTTTTTTCCGAGTGTAATGGAAGTATGTATCGAAGATTCAAGATACATAAAAGTGTACAATACACATACGGTATACCAATGGTGCTTGTTATGTTCATCGCCAATGATTGGTAGATCGCCTGAGAGTAAGATTTGCTCCACTCTGTTTCCTTCGGGCCTCAACAATGTCTTGTTTGTACCGTGACATCACATTAAAACATACATATCTGACTCATTTAACTATCATTAGGCTCTCATCAGTATCTTAAAAGTGGTGCTGACAGCCTAACATAAGCGACCTGTCACAGCTGCTTGTTAAATCGTTCCTCTGATTTTGAACAGATAAAAAGACGTGCCCCATTTCTGCTTGATTTCAGCACCCTTTTTTGGTAATGAGACGTCTCTCAGCTGCCCTCCCTCTGAACTTAGTTCCCCAAAACCCCATGCTTCTTAGCTGCTTGGGACATGCAAAATCCCTATATCATGAGCAGCTGACAGTCCAGTGAGAAGGTATTAACAGAAATATCAAACAAATTATGAAATACTATATTACGAATGACCTGTAAAAGTTGAATGCAATATCCAAAAGTTTCCAGGAATTTTCTCAAAGGAAATTAAAAAAGCAAGTTGGTGAATTTAGTATTGCTGAAATTACCTTCTCTACAGCACAGTGGGACCACTTAGCATTTGCAACAATTGAATAAATTCAGAATAAAATATGGCTTTAAACAGAATAGGCACTCAATATGGAAAGTGAATGTGCTACATTGTTTAGAAATAACAAATTAAAGAAAGTAATGATATGCATTGGACTTTTTGTTGAAAACTTCCAAATAGCAGTCATTTCCTCCTCATAGCGCTTTCATCATACTTTAATCTATTCCATGATTCTTCATCGGAGAAATTGGGGCATTGGTATGTAGAGTATAATTTTAATAAATAGTTTTGGTTATAGGCACCCGCTGTATAATTTCTTTGATTAAAGAGTCAAAACATGACATTATTATACAACACATACCTTGGTATCCAAAATTCACTCATCGATATTCACTTTGTTCTCAGTCTTTATTATATTGGACAAAATATTGGTTACAATTAAAACCTCTCCATCCGTATGTGAAGTAAATGCCAGTCACCTCTCTAAGTGTACAAGACTCCCAGTTGTGTATCTAGTAATGTGACGTGAGGGGTTGTGACACGCCGACAGTGCTTCTAGCTGTGCTGGAGCCCTGTGTCAGACCTGATTCCGATTCCTTTGCAGCGACGTCCTTTTTACCACAGCCACAAATTTGTTAAACGACTGATGTCGAAAGCTGGCTCTCAACCAATATGTGATGCAAGTGAAATTTGGGGACATGCTTCGTAATGATGATAACTCAGAGGTGTTATTTACATGGTATGCGGCCTACCGTATTTTCACGACTATATGGCGCATCGCATTTAAAGCCTCAGTGTCAGTAACGAGTGCTATTTCTGTATTTGACACACACAAAAGACGCATCACATTTTAAGGCGCACCCACTAGATGGTGCTGCGCTAAAGGGAATGTCAACAAAACAGTCATATCGTTCAACCAAACTTTATTAATAGATTACAAATCAGCTTTCTGACAACTCCATTCACTCCCACCGGAAATAGAGTCTGGGGCTGCTTGCCGTAGTTGCCAGAGCTGTTGCAGTTTGATATTCATCCATATATTATATATATATATATATATATATATATATATATATATATATATATATATATATATATATATATATATATATATATATAGACGCCAATATCTAGCTGCAGGATTTCTTTTGTAAATCCAGCCGGAATGACGGCGAGCACCAAATTAGTGCGTCCGCCGTCATACTGGGTGTATTGACAAAAGAACTATATATCCCAGCAGTCACTGCGCAGTACTTTTTCTACGGGGAAAATAGTAGAGTTGGGGGCTGCTTGCCGTAGTTGTGAGAGTTGTAGAGGATGGTGTACCCGATCGACTGATTTATTTTATTTTATCGTGATAACAATTTTAGTATTGGTCCATATATAAAGCGCACTGGATTATAGGGCGCCCTGTCTATTTTGGAGAAAATTTAAGACTTTTAACTGCGCCTTATAGTCGTGAAAATACGGTATATTTAAATGTCTGCTGCCTGTCGCTAACTAACATTATGTGTTAATATCGTAATTGTCAGGAAAGTTTCCAACTAAAATATACAGTACAAAAAGAGTACCTTAAACAGAACAAACGATGTGAAGTGCAATTAAGATAGAGAACAGTTTAATAGTTAAATAATAATTTTCAGTCCATCTGTCTCGTCATGAATCCAGTTGCGTTGAATGCACTAAATATATTTTATATCATGGCAAAAATTGACTGCATGAGCCTCTTTATAGCCAATTAAAAGAACTGATCTTAATTAGTGTCATCATATCAGTGGGTGGATATTAATCTCAAGTCTTATGACAAAAACATCCTTGACCAACTTTCAGCTACTTTAATTAATCAAATCAGCCTGACTATTAAATGGCCAAAGGGACTCACATCTGCTTTTAAAGTCTTCAAAACAATAATAACCTTGGATTGTTAAACGTGAAGAGACAATGGATCTATTTTGAAACCTAATTTAAATAACCAGGGAAGAATATGAATTAAAACCATAACAAAATCTGTTGTAAAATCTTTAGAGAGAGTAACAAAGTAGAATTAATCACACTCATTGCTAATGAGATATCAGACAGCCCCCACTTTTTATGTGATGCACGAAAATATGTATGTTCGTCACATAATTCCAACAATGCGGGTAATTAATAATCAGGTTGGTTGATTGCTTCGTAAGACAACCTATTTTTCATTATGCATCATATTTTAAACTCTTGTATTTGTGATGCATTACACACTTTGCAAAAATGTGTAAATAAACCCTAAAACAATAAAATCAATTAGATATGATTTAGGTCTTTCAAGAACAGTACATTGATATTTGTACAATTCGCTTGAACAGTTTAAGAACTACATTTTCATCTTGTTCATTAGTATTTATATGTTTAAAATCTATTCAGACAGATTATTTTTTAACTTTTGCGGGCAAATAAATTTTAATTGCCACCCTATTTAGGTGGATTTTTTCCTCACCCTTTGCCATGTTTAAATTGCATAATCTCATGATGTCTTATTATAATCAATTTCCCTAATGTTTTGTTTCTGATTGACACAATTACAATTTTGCCATATTGTAATATTGGGTCCGGCATTACAACATTTTAATACGGAACTTGAAGTAAAAGTTTTGGAATGACTCAAAGTCAGCCACTTTAATCACAATTTAACTCTAAATGAATACAAAAAGTTGCATTTCTAATTAATGTAGAAGGCTTAAGTCCTTATACTTTTGCCCATTGTGTCATCAGAAATTAATCTAAAACAAATTAACAGAAATCCAAATCTACACAAAGTTATCTTCTTTTTCCAGTTTTTTTTAATGTAGTACTATGTTTGTTTGTGTAATTATAGCAATAGCAAATGGACTACCGTATTTTCCGGACTATAAGTCACACTTTTTTCATAGTTTGGCTGGGCATGTGACCAATACTCAGGTGTGACTTAGATTATTACTTTTTTTCTCTCTCAAGTGACCAACAGACAGGCTGTTATTATTATTATTATTATTATTATTATTTTTACGATGAAAAACTGTTAGATTAACAGAAGATACCTATTTACCCTGTTTTTCTCCATTTTACTATTGTTAATTTGACCAATGTCTGTTCTTGGTTTCGGAGAAAATAAAGAATTCCCCAAATCCAAAATGTGTTAATACTGTGACTTATAGTCAGTAAAATACGGTAGTTGAAAAGGGCATGTGCTCATGCTATTGAATGAGAATCCACATGGAGACATTTGTAACATAAAACATGACAGAAAGTTTACAGGACTGGCGTCACAAAATATAATTTGTAAACGTGTCGCTATCTCAAATCACAATTGCAAAACTCAACATTTGCATGTACGTAGTAATCACACAGCTGAATTAATTAGCTGTTTCCAAAGATAACGGTATTTAAATGAGCAAGAAACTTGTTAGAAATGCTGCAATCTCTTATCTCATTTTCTGAACCACTTTATCCTCTTTAGGGTCACAGGGGTGTTGGAGCCTACCCCAGCTGACTCCGGGCCAGAGGTAGGGGGACACCCTGAATCGGTGGCCAGCCGATCACAGGGCACAACAAGACAGACAACCATGCACACTCACACAATTTAGTGTGTCCACTCAGCCTACCATGCATGTTTTTGGAATGTGGGAGGAAACCAGAGTACCCGGAGGAAACCCATGCAGGCCCATGGAGAACATGCAAATTCCACAGATGGACGTGACCTGGATTTGAACTCAGGACCCCAAAGCTGTGAGGCCAACGCGCTAACCACTCACTCCACCGCCCTGCTGCAATCTGATGTCTTAAAATGACCAATTAAGAATCTTAAATGTAAAGTGGAAAAAAATCTAAGCAAAACATAAGGCAATTGTAGAGTTGAACTGAAAGCAAGCACATTGTTCTAGTTGGAAGAATAAAAGAGAGTGATGACAAAGCTAAGATTGAGTAAATTAAAGGAATTCAATAAGAGGCTAACTACTTATGACTGCCGATTGTCATCAGGTCATAATAGGATCCAATTTAATCTTCAATTCTCCTCTACCAGAATATTCTCAAGGGAAAAAGGATTAAAGTCCAAATAAACAGCAAAAATGAGATCTTTCCCTGTCATATCAAAATTACGACGCCTATAAATTGTTCAAATCGAATGATAAACTGCATGATACAATGTCTCTTGTTGTGCATTTAAATTAAATGGAGAAGGGCAGGGACATTTGGTGCATTTAAATAATTCCAAACTACAACACTCAGCTGTTTTCCTTTCAGCGAAATATATTAGCACTTCCGTGAAATTGCATTTGGGAGTCCTCACCTGTTTTCCCCTATAAGCTTAGACTGCATAACAGCTGACATATTATATTATTTGAGCAGATTAGTGGCATGCAACAACACAATGTGTGGTGGTCCTCCATCCATTAAGCGACAATGTTATAATCCTACTTTGTCCTCCGTTATTCCTGCATTGTTGTGTGACAGTTAAGAGATTACAGTATTATATGCATGATAGATATTGCATTGCTATTTCTTTGCACAAAGGGGACTTAACTGCATCAGCAGTTTTGTGCATATTCACTCTGTATATCAATATTTAAAAAGCTCTGATGAAAAAAAAAAGATACATTCAGTTGGGCATTAGTAAAAATCACATTCAAGAAATTCTTGTTATTTTTTTTCCAATCCGATTGCTTTACACGTTTATAACTGCAGATATTTTCTTCAATTGAATGAATTTATGAGAAGCAGGGTGACAATATTGTATGGTAATTGTACAAATATACCAGTTGTTATTGTCCAGCTGGCTTTCTTTCATGTTTATAATAGCTAAAGGTATTTTTCGTCAAGCATTGTGGACTGATGGTACGTAAAATGAATACAAATGAAGCAGTCCTGTTTGAAAATATATGGGATTGTACAATACTCAGTTTATTAACTCACTGCCTTTTATTGATGGCATACTTGTCCAATGAATTTAAAATGGAAGGACTTGTTGTGAATGTGTTGGCGCCATTAATGGTATTAAAAATCCAGCCCATTTTGACTGGGAAGGATCATTCACTGCCAAAGAGCAAATTGACAAATATCATGCATTGTGCTTTAATCCCATAGCAGTTTCCAATCTCCATATTTTACATTTAATCCTTCTCTTTTACAAAAGATTTAGAAGTAGAAGCTTAATATACAATTTCTTCAAAAAGGGGAAAATGAAAGATATTCTATTAAAGGTAGGTCAAAAACTCTTCTCTGACTTGCTCAGTATGAACTCATCAACTACAACATAAGAAAAAAACTGCCAAGTCACAAAGAGTACAAGTCACATTTTTTATTTATTTTTTCTTGTGGGAGTTTTTAGTTTTAATCAAAGACCATGAACAGACATCATATGTGATATAACATGGACTATAAAATGGAGAACAGAAGGAGTCTGGGGTTAGGGTTATGATTCTTTGTCGGAATTCCAGATGGTTAAAAAAAAGGCTCAGAATTTGTTCTTTTTTTGCTATTATTTTTACGACCACAAGTGTCTTGCCTACTAGTTCTGCTATTTCAGTGTTTATCAAACCTTCCCAGCTTTGAGCAAGTGTTAATCTAGAACAATGGAGGAAGCCATGACTCAAGCAGCTAAAAATAATGGGTGTGTCTTTGTTGAGTCCAAGTGTGTGTGTGTGTGTGTGTGTATACCACCGGTGTATATAAAAGATGAAGTCATTCTAGTTAGTGTACATGACAAATTACGATATTTCCTGAGTCTTGTAGTAAGTATAGCACGGAGAAAAAATACTTTCTGGAATAAAGTACAATTTTAATTTACCTGTATGTCCATCTATTTTTTCTGAAATGTTTTACTTTTAATTTGCTACATATCTTGAATAAAATTATAGCTAATCATGCTTAAGTGTGGTACACACACTGATATTCAAAAGGTTAAAAAAAATCCTCATAATGGCAGGGGAATGATGGATGAATGTGTTTTTCTTATTTGTCTGTGTAAACTCTTCTACTTGTCATTTTTATTTTGATGTTTTTAGAAGAAGCTATATAAACAAGCTATATAAGTTAAATATTACATCACAATCATAGTGACACATAAGGTTTGACCTCACATTGTAAATATTGACCACTTTCAGAATAGATCAGAGAGGTAAATCGCTTTTATCAAACCTCCAACCATTTGATAGTTATTCAGGATAATCTGCTTTATGCCCCCAATAATTAACCTACAATCACATAAATGCAATGTATTGCCCCTAACTTCAAAACAGAAAAAAAACTACATTATTTTACACAATTAACAGAGTCTACTTTGCATTTGTGTAATACAAGGCCAAATTATGTTAAAAAAATACATCATTTGTTTATTTTGAACCACTTTTTCGGCATCTCATTATGCTGCATTGAATTTAAACAAGACTAGCATTAAAATTGCCTTATTAATTAAACTGAATACAGAAGAAAATTATCTATGTAAAAGAATTGGAAATTAGATCACTGTGTTCATTGGCAGATATTTGTTTACATTCAATTACATCCTGATAGAGTACAGGAAGAGTATCTAATGAAGCCTGGAATCCAGACAGGTAATTGTCTAAATGAATTAAAATAATTAACCCTAAACTCTCTCTTATTGGGTCTATACATACTTCAGATTGAACTAGATGTTTCCCCAAAATCAACTGTGATATTCCAAATCCTAGATTCAAGATAAACAGAAATTACATATATATTATGGTTTATTTAATATTTTAAACTCATCTCCAAAAATGATGGGCAACAAAACAAGAAAGTAAACACGGATCTGACCTTGTCTATCAAAATAGGTCAGTAAATATTCTTTTGGTAAAAGCAGAATTTATGGTACAAAAAGATTTTATTTTACTTGGAGATGCAATATTTTTTTGAGGTTAAAGTACTCTCAGCCCTGCATCCTTGAGACTTAAGTTCATAAAAATAAACCCAAATGTCACATGGAGCCTCGGCCTGGTTATGAAATAGACTTTAATACACTTTAGCAATGACTTTTGAAGGCCCGTCGGCAGTGTAAAACATTAAATTCAGCACAGTATTGCCACGAGTTATCAAATAAAGGAGACCTTATGGATTGTCACTTCTACTTTCTCTTAAAGTCAGTCACTAGAATTCTACCTTTAAACCTTTTGATATTTCCAACGTTCAACCCTAATCCCTAACTCTAACCCCAACCAAATAAAAAAAAAGCAACAGATAGTCATTTCTTCAAGTACTGGATTCCCATAATTCATAAAACAATTAAATATTTTCAAGCAAAAAAGGAGTAAATCAGCTAAGTTTAGCACAATTCAGTCATGTGAAACAGATTTTAAGTCCTATTTTTTTCCCTTTCTTTTTCCAGTGCTATACAGACAGTCTACACCACATGTGTCAAAGTGGTGGCCCGGGGGCCAAATCTGGCCCGCCGCATCATTTTGTGTGGCCCGGGAAAGTAAATCATGAGTGCCGACTTTCTGTTTTAGGATCAAATTAAAATGAAGAGTATAGATGTATATTAAATTTCCTGATTTTCCCACTTTTAAATCAATAATTGTAATTTTTTAATCTTTTTTTTCATTTTTTAGTTCAAAAATCATTTTGTAAAAATTAAAAATATATAAAAAAAGCTAAAATAAACATTGTTTAGATCTATAAAAAACTGAATATTCAGGGCTTTTAATTTAATTTCAAATCTGTATGTATACATGTGTTTGAAAGTGCTTAAATATGCTTCAACTTTAAGGACAATCATATCAGTTAAATCTCTAAATTCCAGTTTCCTTACCGCATGCGGATACTTTCATGGGTGCCAACAGCATTTGCAACATGCCTAAAAATGAGGGTTGTTGGTGATGTCCAGCTATGCCTCCATTTTTTTCTTTCACTTCTCATTACGGTACCGTGAGCTGGACCCTATAAAAAAAGTGACACACACACCCCTGATCATCAGCCAATCATTAGACAGATACACAGATGCAAATAAAGACCACGGTTTTACTCATAGGTTCACATACCAACAGACATCATTGTTAAAAATTATCCCCTTTTTCTTAAAGGACGTAAAATGAACCAACGAAGCACAGAACCATAACGCTTGTTGTTTTTGTAGAAAGAGAATAGTATGACCGGATCAAATCATATTGTCATGCAATCTACCAATAGTACCTTGGCGATCGACCGGTAGATCTTGATCGATGTGTTGAGCACCAATAAGATACATATTTTGACAAAAATGCATTTCAGTTTCACTTATGCTCTCAAACCTAGTATTATCCATGTTGGATGAACATAATAATACACCATTCTCATTATACAATCCTCCCTCCATTAGATTACTATAGTTTATGGCTAGTAGCCATAGCTACTGCCAGCCTTGTACTGACTCCAGCAGGCAAGCACTCCTAGGTGGCCTTTAAAAATAAGTCAAATGCTCTCAGTGCGTGCTTGTCATCATAATGAGCATCTGGCTGTCGTCCTTTCCTTGGTCAGTTTCTGCTGTCATGTGACTGTATTGTGGTACTGCATAAAAAGTTTTCAGGCAAGAGCCGCAAAAGCAGTAATTACAAGTAAAGTCACTGAAGGAGTAGAGCTGGCAGTTTAAGTTCATTTCACACTCAGAGATGGTGAGATAGGGTTGTCTGCCTATCAGGGCTACATGGCTCCTAAATCAACTAACTGGTTGGCTTCCTTCTTTTTGTTTGTGCTCACATTTCACATGTGAGTGTATAACCAAATTGTGTCAATTTGTGTCCTTTTAAAAGGGAATTTCAAAGCTAGGAGATGACATAACGGGTGCCGCTGGCTGTATTCCAAAGCTTCAGCCTGGACTCAGGCCACTGTAATCATCAGAACACATGAGGGAATAGAGGATTGGCAGAAAAGTGCCATGTGTTACTCTCAAACACTTCATGAGCCCATGCACACAGAAAAAATCAACTCCATCTATACCCGTGATGCCGTATTTCCTTTGTACTTGTGCTGAATCATAGTGATTGGATTTTAATGAGGGGGAAAATGACCATCACCTCTCTCTGATAGAGTGTAGTACCACACCAAGAGACCACTTTCGCATGTTATGAAATTCGAAAGAGGTCAGCGACTCTGCTGACCTGATTTCCTTAGGCAGCTCATATAGCTGAATATTCTGCCACATCTACTTCAGCTCTTAATAATAAATTAACCCGGTACTTTTTGGGAAGTTGATAATAGTGATTGTGTGTTTGTACGTGACTGGATGTTGAATTTTTGTGTGAAGTCAAGTATGCACCTCTCTGCATAAGTGTAGTATGTCATAACTGTCCGGTTGGGTTGTACAAAGTACAATATACAAAGTATGTATATGTATTTATGTACAATGACAATAAAGCTTTCAATTCAATTCAATTCATATGCATATGTACTACATAGTTTAACACAGGGCTACCTGTAACTTGGTGAGATGTTGGATTTACAATTTGATCTGGCCTAGGTGTTTATTAAATGTATAGCTGGAAAACCGGTGAGTGGATAAGTGAATAGCTACACCATTAAATAAAGAACTAAAAATTTGAAATTTCCACTTTCCAAAATACCTTTGAGATGTATTTTTTTTCTTCTCATGGCGTTATGCTGCTCCCTGGCGTTGTAATTTAAAAACAACAGGCACCACATTTTTGAGGAACCGCACGGCACGTACCTACACGTTCTAAATTCCAACATGTTGTTTTACGGGGAAATTCGGTTTTATGTAGGTTTGTAGGTAATCTCGCACAAACTCAAAAATATATCCACAAAATGAGGGGGCACCCGGATTTGAACCGGGGACCTCTTGATCTGCAGTCAAATGCTCTACCACTGAGCTATACCCCCTTCGCACAATTACCGGTGATCATGTAACATTATAAATATTTGTTTGTACTCTGTCCCTCGTGTTAAAACAGGCTTTTATCTGATTTATTTGATATAACGATTCGGAACGACTGAATATAACTTACCAAAAAGGACTCCTTTGGCCTAAGATATGAACTCGTTTACAACGTGATTTGCATATAATTTACTGTTAGTGTGCTTTACAGTGTCAAAAATGAATAAATGCTGAGCGTTTGACGACACATGCAGAACAGAATACCATACTAAATTGAACGCATTGGAAGAAAGTTTGACGCACACTATAAGACGTCATGACCGGAAGTTGCGTATTGGAGACGCGACAAATAACCGATTGTTGTAAAAGATTGTTAAGGCTTCTTTTCATAATGGTACGTTCATTCTCTTTATCGCCGTTATGTGAAATAAACAAATATTAGTTTGATAACTCATCCTATCTGTAATCATACGGTAATAATTTGCGGATCTTTTTTTTAGACAATATTGAGAGAGACATTTATTGTGAATGTGATTAGTCACTGGTGCTTGGGAACATTAGCTAGCGTTGATCATACGAGTTGTTCCCTTTATTTGGCTGGATTATTTTAGATTTGTGTGTTTTTGATACTGATTGCAATCACTAATCACTAATAATTGCATTTTAGAATTCTCGAGGCATCCACTCCGATATTAAAGACAGCGTACCGGCTGCAGGCTTGTGTCCACCGGGGGCTTATGGTGTCCATGATGCGCTACGCAATGGGTAAGTTACTTTACTTTTTATTTTGAGTCAGACGTTTTAGACTATAATAATAATAATGCTACAATAACGACTGAAATAACATGTGTATGACGTGTTATTTAAAAATCTTGTCCTTAACTGATAGGTTCAGCAATGTCAAAAATGAGATCATTCCTGCCCATCCATTGGAGCTGTCAGAAAAAAATGTAAGTAGGTGGGAATAAGAGCCATATTCAAAATCCCAAAGCATATTTTAACGCCCTTTATTGTCCAAAATGTGGTAATAATGCAGTGGTAATTTTATTGACAGTATTGGGAGAAGTGCATGAAACCTCTTAATACTCAATGAGGTTTAACAGGAAAACAAAACCTTCAAGCCACATTTGATTGAATTAACCAGACCATGAAATCCTGACTGCTAAATTTCTTCTTTTCTTCTTCAACAACACTGAAACAGCGTTTTATATTTGGTGACCCTAAGTTAGCTTCACTTTAATCGTATTGAACCTGGAAAATGAATGCACATCCTTTCACAATTGTACAGCAACATATGTATTGTTTGTATGCATACTTAAGCTTTGTAAATGTGGAAACTGCCACATCATGGAAGTTCAACAAAATACACACAATATGAACTTTTTTTGTTATTTGTTTGATATTACCTATTAATAGCAATGGAATGGAATAGTATATAGTGTATCCTTTTTGTTCATTACTAATTTGGGTCATTGTTTGTGCATGAAGGACTTCAATTTATTTGTAATGATTTGAGCAAAAATGACTGATAGACACTGAAACTGCATTTGATTTATTTTTAATTAGATTTTTTTTTTGTAATAATGTTATTTGTGTGTTTCCATTATGACCAGTTCCAGTTGAACCAGGACAAGATGAATTTATCTACCCTCAGAAACATCCAGGGGCTTCATGCCCCGCTTAAACTGCAGATGGAATATCGGGCAGCTAAACAGGTAACTAACACAGACATATTTTAACTTTTTCCATTTTTATTTTATTTTTAATTCCTCTTCTTTTTTTTCCCAGATCCAGCGACTTCCTTTCTTGCAGAGCTCCAACCTTGCGCTGGACATACTGAGAGGCACTGATGAATCCATCGGCTTTGAGGACATCCTTAATGGTGACACACCAAGTCTTTTGACTCCGTTGTAATTGTCCCATATTTGTTGTTAATCAATCAATACATTTTTTTTGTTTCAGACCCAACACAGAGCGAAATGATGGGTGAGCCACACGTGATGTTGGAATGCAAACTGGGATTATTTTAGAAGATGAAAACATTGTTATTATATTTGTTTGACCTGCTTAACTGAGATGATCACCACAGCTTTTGTATTATTCCAAACTGCTTGGCAATTCCAATAAAATCCAATAACATGGCCATAAAATTGCTTTTGACTCATCATTGGGAATGACTGCTGTTTATTTAAATATAAAGCTCTTGCTTTTTTTTCCACCTATAATTGAATACATTTCCAGTTCCACAATTCAAAAGCCACAGTAATTTAACTTTCATCACGTTAGGTAGGGTGTCATTAAAGCTAAATATGATTATTTCATATCAGGGCACAGCAGAGTACAGTTTTAAAAACATGTTTTGAGACACTTTATTATCCTACTGAATGGTTAAGTGTCTGAAATCTTTTGACAGGTGAAGCGCTGTCCAATAAAACAACAAAAAGCACATTTAAACAATTTTTGCTATATTATGAATTTAACATTTTAGGTTAAGTGTGGGGACTAACTTTTCAATACAGAATATATTAGGTCTTTTTTTGATTAGTTTAGTGTCTTTTTAATGAAATCAATCTTTACACATAAGGGGAAAAACATCAAACTCTTGTTTTACTTTTGTACACAAATCCAGAAGTGAATTCCACGAAAGTATATTTTAACATATACATTGATAATAAAAAAACAAAGATATTGAAAGCCCCTATCCAGTCTGCAAACCTGTCAACCTCTGCCGATAACTGCCCTTATAAATGATTATGACTCCCCTTACAAACCCCCCAAAAAACCTTACAAACACCGTACGAGTCGTATGGTGTTTGTAAGGCAAGTACATGTACAAAAGGCTGGTCAAGGTCGACGGTGAGGGAGGGGAGAGAAGAAACGTAGAGGTTCTGTAACTCACTGTAGCAATCAATTGAAATCTCACCGCCATCGGACCAACCGAGGCACCTCACCAGTATAACATTATATAAAGTATTAATTCTTGCTATCTATTTTAGTATTGGTGCATTTTTTATATAGTTAGTCAAATAATTCCCCCGACATATTGCATATCAAAATAACATTTTATATGGAATAGATTTTATTTTCTAAGGCAAATACGTAGTTTTTAAATTAAAAAAAATGAACTTGAAGGATTAGAACGAATTCCCGAGAGTTATGGGGAACGGAGTCGTTTGACTCTGTCTGCACCGGATATCCGTATATCAGGGAGATTAACCCGTAGCCCTTGATATTGTATTTAGTAGTTATTTTTTTAATTAAGACATGTTTGTTAATATAAAATGTCGTTTTGAAGTAAAATAATGTATTTGTCCATTTTCGGGGTTAAACGAGGTGAAGATTTCACGTCATACCATACTAAGTATGTTACTGCACATCCGTAGCCATAAGGTGGCAGTATTGAGCCGGGTTCCATGCCCAATTCACCAACTTGTTTCTGTTCTATGAAGTTGAACAGTTTTCATGTTTGATAAAATTCTATAGCCACCTGACTACCAGGAAAAAAGTGCTGTCCAATTACATTTATTTTGAAATTCTCCAATCTATGTGAAGAATAATAGGAATACTGCAAAAGAAATTTGGTATCATTGGAAAGCTTGGTGGGAAATATTTAGGTTTACAAATGTCCTCTACAGAGGACAAATCTGAAATACTGGTAGCCAGGAAGATATAAAGTCAACTCAGTTAAGAGGTACATTACCAGTTTTTACGTATTGCTGCAAAGCAGCTCAAAACTGTTTTGGAAAAGCCATTAAATTCTCCCGCAGGGCCCACTTCGAGGATAATATATGTTCTGCATCTGAAAAACAAAAAACAAAAACAAGACATTCCTTCTCCTTTCTGTCACGTAGGAACAAATTTCCAGGTCATATGCACATCTAATTCAGTTTTAAAATATACATTTTACAAAAATTCCCAGGTCTCAGTTGTGACTTCCCATTCCACATTAAAAATAGGTAAACAATTCCAAACATCATATATCAATCAATATTACTGATATTTTATGATGTGCCCATTCAAGCAAGAGAAAAACATGACAAACAGTTATTCCATAAATTATGCTGTTGTGCCAATTCCTTTTTAGATAAAAAAAATACAAACCTAAAACATAAAGTGATTCTTTCTTATAGATTGAGAAAATGTTAGAAGCTACAGTTTGTTATTAAACATTAGTTTGAACTCTGATAGGTCGGGTTAGGTTGGATTTTTTGGGCCTGATCTTACCTGTAATCAACCCTCTTCTTCATAACCTAATTGCATCACCATCCATTGTGGAAAAAACCCACTCACACAAGAAAAAAAAACATGACACACTTTATTTATCCTTTCTATCACACGTTGTGTGTTCTGGTAGAATTTGGCACATTAGACAGAACAGTGGTTTATCATAAGTGCTAGTTTTCTCCTTGCTGTGTGGTAATTGCGCAACAAATCACAATGAATGCTGCAGGGAGTGAAGAGGCAGCAGGCTGCTTACCATTTGGGAGTGGGTTGCCATGGCCACGGATCCACTTCAACTGCCTAAGAGTTGGATTAGTCTTAATTAACGTTAATGATCAGCCAACACACATGCAATTCAATGGATTGGGCCTAATGATTGCACTTTGTCCTACGTAACAGGAAATCGATACGCTGCCCTTACAGTGTGCTTTTGGTCAAAAATGCAGATTTTCTTCAGTTAATAATATTTTGAATAAAGATTGCAAGATAACCTTTAGTTCACTTGTGGGGTCACAAGTTCGATATTTTAGAGCAGGGGTGCCACGTGGGGCGGACCATTTTTGATATAATATTTAATTTTTTTTAATAAATGGATTAAAAGAACTGGATTAAAATCCCTGAATATTCAGTTTTTATTGATCTAAAACAATGTTTATTTGAGCTTTTTATATATATATTTTTAGATTTTACAAAATGATTTTTGAACTAAAAACACAGAAAAAAATGATTAAAAAATTACAATTATTGATTTAAAAGGGAGAAAATGAGGAAATTTCATATACATCTATACTTTTCATTTTAATCTGATCCTACAACAGAAAGTCGGCACTCACAATTTACTTTCACGGGCCACACAAAATGATGCGGCGGGCCAGATTTGGCCCCCGGGCCGCCACTTTGACACATGTGGTTTAGAAAAAACTGTTCGCTTTCGGTTATTGGAAGATAAAAATACTCTTGGACTGGAAACTGATGAATTGAGATCTGATTTGGCTGGATTTTTGGGGCAAAATAAAGACCACTCAACCTAGTCTAAACTGTGGAGGAGGCATGGTAATGGTTTGTGATTGCTTTGCTGATGCTGCATTTGGGGTTTTCAGTCTTTGAAGGGTATTATGAAGTATGAATCCTACAAAGGAATTCTAGGGCTGCTAGCACGTCTCCCTACAATCATGAGGTTCTGGCTTGAAGTCTCAGAACCTCCCACATAGAGTTCATATTCACTCTATAAGAGCATGACTCACAAAAAGGACAAACACACACCCCAAAAAATCCCAACAACAACAAAAACACCTTTTTGTATATTGCTTAAATTCATGAGCAACCATGGGAAGGAACTTGGATGTGAGGCAATCTACAACTTGGACAGGTCACCGCTCAATCACAGAAACAGAAAAAACAATCATAATCACATTCACGCTGATTGGGAAATGCAGGCAGTAATCAGGAACCTCCCAATTTGTTTAATTGTACATTTACCAAGACTGATTCACTGATTCTCCTGCTTCTCTTTGCTTTACTCAACTTCACACAGCTTCCCACACACACCTTGTCAGAGAAAGTCCCCTTGCCATCTCATTTTCTGAACCGCTTTATCCTCACTAGGGTCACGGGGGGTGCTGGAGCCTATCCCAGCTGACTCCGGAAGACACTCTGAATTGGTGGCTAGCCAACAAACAACCATTCACTCTTACACTCGTACCTAGGGGCAATTTAGAGTGTCCAATCAGCCTACCATGCATGTCTTTTGAATATGGAAGGAAACCTGAGTAGCCAGAGAAAACCCACACAGGCCAGGGGAGAACATGCAAACTCCACACAGGTGGACCAACACGGATTTGAACCCAGTTCCCCCATTCTGAGGCCGATGCGCTAACCACTCATCCGCCGAGCCGCCCCACCCTCACCTTCTCAAATTTTATCGTGAAATGCCAAACTCCCTCCTGGCATTTTGCGTTTGTTTCCACACGCCATCTGCCACTAAACGCACGTAGGCATCATCTCATAGATTAATAAAATGTCATCACCTGCCTCCTGCTCTTTGGTTTTTGGCTTTTGTCGACACAAAGAGAAAATGCCATCGAATTGAACATTTTTTAGCTAACGATTAAAATTGTAAACTTCAGCTGTGTACTACATATTCAATTAAGTGTGTTTATCAGAAGGCTTAATAGTGTTATAGTTTAATGCTACCATAAAAAGTACCTGGCACACTGTGATCATATTTTTTTGCTCCAGATTTAATTAAAAGATATGTACTCCATCAGTACTATACAATTGAACTAAATTACATAAATTCACCATCTCTCCCTAACCTTATGAAAAATCTGCTGATTATAATTATATGGAATTATTACCTTTTTACTGAAAGTTGATTCATTTTTTTAGTGAACCACATTGTGGAAAAAACTTTGATGTTTACTATAATGCCATTATTTGCTTTGTTCTGCAGACCAAATTGGGTTACATTAAAATCTCCAATTTGATTTAAGGATAAACAGATCTTCAATATAAAAAAAAATCTTCTAATTAATATTTTTTGGGAAATTGCGTCTTTCCCCTTGCGTCTTTTTATTCATATTTATTCAAGGGGAACATGTGGTGCTTCACAGTCTTACCCAGAAAAAAAGGTTTTGCTTAACTCTGTGTTTATGCTTTCCTTGTGGAGATGTATCTCTAATTATGCACGTAAAGTATACAGCAAAAGAACTCACATGTGGTTTTTGTGACCAAACACATTACAATACGTATGGAATATGTGTTAGCAGATATAGCAGAGTCTTGTGTGTAAACACTACCAAAGTGTGGGATGAAATACTATGCGTGTGTACACAGTTAGTTGGCTCACACCTAAAGGCGTACTATTACATGCCTCATTGCAATAAAAATCAAAACAACGTTGAATATAAGAGTATCGTAGGCGAGCCATTTATGTATACAAACTAATCACTCACTCACTATCATCATAAAAAAAGGTAGTTTCCTGTTAAGATTGGCAACGTTTACATATATACAATATTCTAGTTCAAGTATATTCCATTGTTTTAGGCATCTGGAATAGTTCCTTCACATGTGCGAAACTATAGGGTTATAAATCGAGCATCTTCTGATGAAAAAAAACCTTGCTAAAATTCAATATGTACCACTAATAAAAGATTTAATGCTCACGTCTTTCACTGCAGAAATGAGGTCATAGGTTTCTTCATAGCTAAGCAACAATATCGTTCTTTATTTAACAGACAAAGATATTTTTGAAGAGTGTGGGAAGAAGCGCGTTTGAAAGGTGCCAGATCGGGTTTTTAAACATGTTATATGGCCTTGGATGACTGGGTTACTACGAAGAACTCCATTTTCAGAATGTGAATGGCTGTATGTATAAACGTGACCTTTTCATACGATTTGTTGACTTTGACTTTGACCAATATACCGTATTTTCCTTTTATTGCTTTTATTCCTCACCTGATGGTTAAGTGAGGAGTTGTATTAAAGCATATTGACGTTCTAACAGTGGTGTGCCGTCAGGGCCTTCAAGGCCTTTTCTGCTGGCCTAATAAATATCTGAATCACAGACTGATGTTAATTATATTTTGTCCATGAATACTTATTAAATAATTCCAAATTATCTGTCAGCTTCCTTTCATTGCTTTCCCCCTGGTTGCACTGCTTCCAGATGTGTGTTTTCATATTGAAGCATTTAACCAATCACATTTCAGCCATTATTTGTTGCCAGGGTCAGAAATCTGCCTCAAGGCCTTCACAATCAGTTCTGCAGGCTCTGCTGCATTAAACAAGCGTCGATAAGACTGTTGCTTCAACCAATCAGAATTCGATTTGGTGACACCAAGGCCTTCTCGCAGGCGTAGGGATACGTCATCGCTTTCACCAACTATGATTGGCTAGTGATAGAGTGGACTAGCCAGAGCTACCAAAGTGTATCTGGAGCGAGCTGCACAAGCAAATATATTGTTGTGTTGATTTAATAGCGGTTTTGTCAACCCGCAATGGCTGAAGGAGGAGAAGAAATTGATTTGTTTGCAGATTTACTGTCAAAGCCATTTTCAAGACGGACTTTTCAAGAAAAAAAAGCTGGACATCATTAATAAAGGTCAGACAACTCCAAAGGAAGCAAGCCTGTCGCAACCGGGAACGAACATTTTCAGCACTAAATCGAATAAAAACGTATGCCAGAAATACGACAGGACAGGCTCGACTTTCAGCATTAGCTTCGATGGCGATAGAAAAGAAGGAGGAAAGAAAGGAGGATGGATATTGTGTACAGTTAAAAGGGATTTTTGGTGAGTAAAATATGGCTATATTCCTAAATAATATTTCAATTGTATGAGGTTATTATTGATGATTTTTCATGAGTCGCAGCTGTAGCTGCAGTAGAGGTTTTATAGCCATAAAATAGTTTTTGAGGGTTGGATTGAATCCGATAGATGAAGGCCCCACTAGAAAATACACGGAACGCCACTGCTTTCTAATGAAATGCAAGAGTTCTTTTGGAGCCCTTTGTCCTCAAGCCACAAAAAGTACTCCAGTTTTCTTTTTAACCTAATTTGGCACAGTAAAGATCTTAACTGGGTCAATTATTTTCTCTTCTTCTGCCTCGTGGCTGTATTTACCTTTGTGTGTGCGCATTTAGGCTTTATTCATGAGCATTAGCAATCAATGAAATGCACTACATCCATTAAGGGAACATTTTGTGACTCTAAAGGTGTGCAAATACCAGCAAGACCCCCCACTGTACACTTTACTAGTTCACACTCATTGACCTTTGTGCAAATGCATTATTAACCTTTTAAACATTAAAATAAAAGGCGGCCTCACATAAAAAAGTAACAGAATCAGTAAAGGACCTTTTGATAATAGCTGAAAATAATGGCTAAAAGTGAGAGAGAGAATAGAGAACTGCATATCTGTGTATATTTGGGTGGAGTATTTAAAGTAATGAGTTAATATGATTATTGCACAAAATTAATCACAGCAAAATGTTGTGTAAATATCGATTTTAAGCCTCCATTAAGGGATGTTCATCCTGTAAATGACATAATGCAAAGGAAATCCTAGAGGCACGTTGTGACGTTCCATTTTGTTGTTGTTTTGTCAAATCCTCAAAATAAAAATGACATAGAAAATCTGATTTATTTATTGCATTTCTTTAATTTTATCAAGCAATGAGATATAATTCATTAATATTGTAATGAAGTTAAACTTGAGGTGGCATGAGCAGTCATGTGGTGCGCCGTTCTCTACTGCAGAGAAAATAAACATTTAATCATGAATGCTCATGATGTCATTTTATTAGTAGGCTAATACATAAAGCATGTGTTGCCTTCAGTATAAGGCGTTTAACTTTTTTTGCGGCTCTAGACATACAGGTGTGGTCAAAAGTTTACATACACTTGTGAAGAACATGATGTCATGGCTCTCTTGAGTTTCCAGTTAGTTCTACAACTCTGATTTTTCTCTGATAGAGTGATTGGAACAGATACTTCTTTGTCACAAAAAAACATTCATCAAGTTTGGTTCTTTTATGACTTTATTATGGGTGAAGAGAAAAAAGTGATCAAATCTGCTGGGTCAAAAATATACATACAGCAGCACTAATATTTGGTAACATGTCCCTTGGTCATTTTCACTTCTATTAGGCACTTTTGGTAGCCATTCACAAGCTTCTGGTTGAATCTTTGACCACTCCTCTTGACAGAATTGGTGCAGTTTGGTTAAATTTGATGGCTTACTGACATGGACTTGTTTCTTCAGCATTGTCCACAAGTTCTCAATGGGGTTTAAGTCAGGACTTTGGGAAGGCCATTAGAAAACCTTAATTCTAGCCTGGTTTAGCCATTCCATTACCACTTTTGATGTGTGTTTGGGGTCATTATCCTGTTGGAACACCCAACTGCGCCCAAGACCCAATCTTCGGGCTGATGACTTTAGGTTATCTTGAAGAATTTGAAGGTAATCCTCCTTCTTCATTATCCCATTTACTCTCTGTAAAGCAGAGAGAAAATATGGTATATGTGGTGAATTTTTCCCCATTATCAGTGAATTAATTTTAAACAATAGTCCATTCCCATCCATCATTCCACAAAATAATATAAAAATGTTTTTTCCACTTGAGTGCACATTAAAATTTCTCCTCCTCCTCTGCCCTACTTCACACAAAACATTTTGCTCTTTCCTCTCACCCTTCAGGCCTGGCTTTACAGTTATTGGGTGTTTATAGTGGTATTAAAAAAAGTTAAAGCACATCAGTCCTGTGTCCACAATAACAAGGAAGAGTCAGAGTTTCCAATAAAATGCCATGTGGCAGAAGATGGACATTTGAGGTTGTAAATGAAGCAATAGAAAATGCTCTGTGGGTGATTTGATGTATTTGTGCATGACTGTGTAAGGTTCTGCGTGGGCTTGAGTCAAAGTTTTGGATGCTGCGTGGATGAGATCTTGACAAACTGACAGCCAACATAAAAAGCAAATCTGACAGCAATTTAATAATTTATCACGCATCTCATCCTGATTATGTGCATGGATGTCAATCGTATCAAGCAGCACTGCCAAAATTCCATGTATGGCTGCTTCCTTTATATAACTTTGTGCTTTTATCTGCTGTGTTAGAAGATCAAAAGTAATTTTCCCCTCACTAAATTTGGCACATTTTTTTTGCAGGCTTCTAATGTGCTGACTGAACGTGGGAGCGGTTGTAAAGATAGAGAGGGCAAAAGAGAAATAAAACCATCCTGCTGTGTGTGGGAGTTGCCTGTGGGTTTAAAGTTCTTATTTTCCTCTGCTCTGACTTACTGCTGTGACTCCTCTTAAACGTACAGTAAGCCTGCTGGCTGTGTTTGTTTTGAAAATGAGACGGTCTCCATGTTGATCGATGTGGGAGCTAACCATCATGACTGGAGTGTAAATCTGAGAAGTAAGGACACTGAAGGTTTTTTTTTGGGGGGGGGGGCTTGTCAGTTGGCTGCCCAGTCTCCTTGAGGCTGTGGCTAGAATTTGTCATCTCCACACCCACAAAATGATGAGCATCTTTTTGTGAAGCAAGTCAGTGTGCAAAGAAGTTCTTTAGGCACTGGTCATTTAGGTACATAAAGCTTCTCTCACTCAGAACTCAAATCCTACAACAATATATATAGAGTGGTACCTCTACTTACAATCGTTTCTACATACAAAATATCGTGTGCAGTCGTTTGGTCGCCGTCTTTTGGTCGCCGGACTTTTGGTCGCCCGGACCCAAACAACGGGCGACCAAAAGACCGGCAACAAAACAAGGTAAAACAACATGGTCTACGCATCAATAAAAGCCAACAATGGCCATGAGCAGTTTCACTGAGCGGACGTGTGAGTGTATAAGAGTTTGTATGTACATGAGTTGTCCCCTTAGGAAGGGACGTCAGTCAGGGTCTTAACAAGTTCTCCAACAAAACACAATAAAAGTACGGGAAATGTTGAGCTTTTCTTTAGCCTAATAATTAATAGGGCATTAAGTATGACTAAATAATAATTCACAGTTTGTATTTAGGGAATCTGAGCAACGATTTAAATGGTAATTATCAATAACCTTCCGGGCGACCAAAAGACCGGCGACCAAACGACCGAGTACCCAAAATATTCAGCTACGTTTCCACAATGCCAGACGGATGTTAGCGCACCGCGAAAGTTGGCCTGAGCAGTGTAGTGGCCACCGGGGGAGTATGAGCATGACTGTAACCGTCCGACCAATAAGATCCTAGATCACATGTGTCAAAGTGTAAAAAAAAATCTAAATATTATATCTAAAATGTGAAATCAAGTTGACGTTAAAGCGGCCCGCAAACCAACTCAAGTCTGACACCCCTGGTCTTCATCTTCATTGAAAATATTAATGAAAGAAAATGTACACGACTGCTGCATTCTTTGTAAACTTTTTACTGACTTTGCTTGCTTGTTTTGTAATTCAGCTCATCAGCAAGATGTGCAGCAACCTGAAAAGTGTGTTGGATGAGGGGAGACCTGGAAAACAGACTGGATTGTCCTTAAAGACCGGAGATGGTAACCGCTGGTCTAACTTATTCAACCTCACATCTATTTATTAGTGTTTATGCTTTCTCTTTCTTGATTGTGTCTCATGTAATGCAAAACCCTTTGAATTGCTACCTTGTGTTGACTTGTGCAATACAAACTAATTGCTTTGCCTAATTAATGTGGCTAGAATCGAATAAAATGAGGTTACTGTGTCTGATCTTTCAAATCTTTCTAATTTGCCTGGGGAAAACTTACCGCCATTCCAAATAAACAGCAATTGAAAAGCTTTAGGGGGATAAGACTACAAACTTTCCAAATAGAAAAAAAAAACAGCACTCATTGATTATTCCGAAAGTCCAAAATCCTTATCTGCAAGTGCAATTTTTAATCTGTTCAGTTTGAATGTATTATTTGTTGAGTTTTTTTATTTTATTTATTTAAACCTCCCCCAATTGCTCTAAGCTGTAGTAGAACTTCAATCACTTCAAAACCTCTGGAAAAGATTAAGAGGATCACTTTAGGGTACGTGGGTTAATGTGTGATGGTTAATCTCTGAATATCCTACGGCAAATATTCCAATCTGCGTCATTAACACCAACATTATTAAGGGAATTCACCTGAAAGTCTAAAGGACAAAAAAATGTTGTTTTTGTCATTTTAGGTCTCTATCATCCTTCAAACCATGCAGAATAGGAGAAACATCTTTTAATTATAAGCAGTGCAGTTCCAAAATCAAAATGTTTATAAACCTCTACTCTCATCTACTATCTATGACAAGGGTGTCAGACTCAGGTTGGTTTGCGGGCCGCTTTAACGTCAACTTGATTTCACGTGGGCCGGACCATTTTAGATATGATATTTAGTTGTTTTTTTTAATAAATGGATTAAAAGAACTGGATTAAATGCCCTGAATATTCAGTTTTTTATAGATCTAAAACAATGTTTATTTGAGCTTTTTTTTAAATATATTTTTAGATTTTACAAAATGATTTTTGAACTAAAAACACGGAAAAAATGATTAAAAATTACAATTATTGATTTAAAAGGGGGGAAATCAGGACATTTAATATACATCTATACTCTTCATTTTAATTTGATCCTAAAACAGAAAGTCGGGACTCATGATTTACTTTCCCGGGCCAAACAAAATGATGCGGCGGGACAGATTTGGCCCCCGGGCCGCCACTTTGACAGAAGTGATGTAGACTGTCTGTATTGCTGTTTTCCAGTGTTTATCCCAGAGAACTGAAATTGACCCCAAAAGCATACATATATTAAAGAATTTTTATGTGCATGTGAATACCCGTATTGAAATGCAGGCATGGCAGTATGAAATGAGGATCCAGAAATATATAATAACTTTGGGCACCTCTACTATTCTCACTTGCTCATTCCTTTACGGTTTTACATCAGAGCACCACTCGGCTATCATTACATCATTCACATTATAAATGTATGTTTTCTCAGGAATGCTGCTGAGATGTGACCATTGGATGAATTGCTTTGTGAGAAGGTGGTGGATGGAGAGCATAGGCGCTATGTTGACAACTACTGCTAAGAGGAAAAAAAGTGAATTTAATTGGAACTGCACTTGCTGGTACTAGTCAGCATTTGCCCACATCAGTACTCAACATTAGTTGGACTGCATGCAGCTAATGAGAGGTTTGGTTTACAGAGAATAATTTGATTGGAATTCGCTTTGACACTGCACATCAGCAGGGGTGGAGGCAGTTTTAAGTATTTATAAGCCAAACCTTATACTACATAGGAAGCCAACAATCAGAATTACTGTACTGTTAGTCTGATGATCATATGTTTTGTCAACCTAGGGCTTTCATCGCATCTTCAGTTACTTATTGACTTGCGTGCTGAATGTCTTGGGATTCACCAGCTAAAGCAGACATAAAAGCTGTGGTTCAGGTGAGACCGCATTGTGCAAATTGCAGTATGCCGGAGCTCTGCAACAATCAATATGCCACTGTACGTGCATGAAATGATCATATTAATATGGTTGGTATCCCCTCTAGCAGTGAGTCAGCCACCATTTTCTCGTTTACATATTTTGTTTTTTAACTGTGATGATTGATGGCTTTCTTACTGGTAGTCATAATCCAAAGTAAGCAATGGTGACATTTCTAGTTGTAGAGGCAAGTTTACCATAGCAAATGCACTGCAAAAATAAACAAACAGGCAAAGTTTGGCTTTTTTTTCTTTTTTTAAGCAAGACAGGACTGTTAAAAAGTATTTAATTGGTCAAATGGTGACGTCAATGTGCTTGCTTCCCATTAAGAACTGCCTTGATGACGTAGATGAGCGTGTGGGTTTGAATCTTGGTTGAGAAGGGGGTGGAGTGTGCACAGTATGTTGCCACTACCATCAAAATAGATTATGCGTATCTGAAAATCATTGTGAAAGAAATCATGTTATATTTTTATAGGAGGATTTTCAAATTTACTAATACATGATACAGTATTTCATGTTTTATTTTATTTTATCGGCAAAATCCAGTATTAAACAGTAACCTCAATGTTTCTTTTTTCATTTTAACAATTTATATACAGTCTATTTGGAACAGTGGGCCGATGGATGAGCGGTTAGCCTGTCTGCCTCACAGTTCTGTGTTCGAGGGTTCAATCCCAGGTGGGTCTAAATTTACTTGTATGTTTGATTCTTCTGATTTTGGTTCATTTTTGTAATTTTGGATTCCATGCTTTTGTTTCCAGTTTGCTTTTCCTTGGATCCATCCACCTGTTTATGATCATCGCGGGTAAAAAATATTATGATGTTGAAATGCTCAAAAATGTAAAACATAACATAATTTAAACTCAACAACTAATGGGCTGTCATCGCTAGGAACTGTCTCTTTTTATTTCTCCTTTTTGTAAACAACCCTATCAGCATCCGATGCTCATTATTACGTTATTGCTTTTTTTTTATTGCTATTCTAATTCGCCTCTAGGGTAGTTTATGAAAGCCACATTATCCCATGCAGATTAGCATGTATTATTACCAGCTACAGTAATGTAATCAATATTAATTACAGTTGAATTAATGGTTTACAAAGCTCCATAGCATCAATCAAACCAAGTGTGGCGCTTTACATTCTCATTTATCATCACAGAATTGAATATGTGAACAATTTTCACTTGCGCTTAATGTTTGAATTCACCCTTCAATTAGTATGTATGTTTTTTTATTTTTAAAGTCCATCTGACGTGACCTTTTAGGTGACTCATGAGCCTTCCCCTTAGCTCCTGGAGTGGTGAGTCATCTGACAATTACCCCAAATAACATCTTGTCAACTGGAAAAAAGTGTTTCACTCTAAATGATGATAACAGAAAAAGAAAATTCTTGACTTGTTTGTAAACATAGATTTCTAAGCATCTTTTAATTAAAAAGTACATGCAGTACATAAAGTAGATGTAATAAGTCTGCAGAACATTAACCTAAATGACATATTTTTTGCTTTAAAACAAATGACCAAGTATACCATTTCAAAAGCTTTTTTGTACAATTGACATCAAGAAAACTGACTAGACTGAAACAATGTGGTTGCATTGCTTTCTACACCCTCTTATACATAATTTAGTTGGATTTGCATCAGTCAATCTTGGTGATGAGATTAAAATTGAACTATTACGAGGTTAAAATCAAAACATGGTGAATGTTAAATTCTAGATTATACCATTCAAATTCAGATTCAAATTGTGAAACAGTCATTTTGTTGCTTATTTTGCTCTAACATAAACCGGAAGTTGTTTGGGATCAAGTTTTGGCGACGTAAAGTCTGTGTGAGCCCAATTTAATTTGCCTAATATACTAGGAGATTGAAGTAATATTTGGAGAAAAGTCATAAAATTATGCGATTAAAAGCATTAAATTACTTATTTTTGTATCACTCAAACCAGAAGTTGTCAGGGTCCGCAGACATCAACTTTTGGTGATATTAGGTCAGTGTGAAAAAATTAATTTGGGAATAATTTTGGAGGTTTATGTGATTCCTGCTGATAAAACTTTGATGAGAATGACTATTGTTAATATAGGCGACATAGTTTTGAATTAAAAGACTTTCAGATGCAGCTCTGGGGTCCATGGGTTCAAATCCAGGGTCTGTCCACCTGTATGGAGTTTGCATGTTCTCCCCGGGCCTGCGTGGGTTTCCTCCGGGTACTCCGGTTTCCTCCCACATTCCAAAAACGTACATGGTAGACTGACTGGACACTCTAAATTGTCCCTAGATATGGGTTGTCCGTCTCCTTGTGCCCTGTGATCGGCTGGCCACCGATTCAGGGTGTCCCCCGCCTCTGGCCCGGAGTCAGCTGGGATATGCTCCAGCACCCCCACGACCCTAATGAGGATAAAGCGGTTCAGAAAATGAGATGAGATGAGATGACTTTCAGATGGTGGCGTCTCTTGAGATTTTTTTTAATGCAAAAAGTATGCCACAGCTCAAAACAGGTTGGGAAACACTGCCCTAGAGGACCACAGTTGGTGACCCCCTTATTTAAAATGGATCTAATTAATTCCAAAATAGACCTAAAGTGTTATTACCTGGAGCACAAGAGATAATGGGGCAGCATGTCCACCTCAAATCATTTCTTGACCTTTTTTGAACCACATGTTACAACAGGAACTACGATCTGTGAGAGCTTTCACAATATCAAAGATATCAACGAGGGAAATAGTGCAAAAATATTCTGTGGTATTACAATGGACATATACCATGGAGCACAACCATCAGCAGCAACAATGACATCATAAAAAACATCTCTTCAAAACTACTACTAAGGAAAGCTGCCAGGAGTCCAAAAACAACTTTGAAGTTATGTCTGAGATGTTTAATACATGTGACAACATCAGATATAGGTAGCCAAACTGGTAAAACGGAAGGAAGCCTTACCTTTGAAAAGAAATCCTCTTGCAAAAAAATCACACTTAAAAGCCCCCTAAAATGTTGAAAAATGTTTTGAAGAGGATTACGTTTAGTCAAATTTAGAAAGAGACCACTTTCACTAACAAAAAAATTGAGTCCCAGAGCAAGTGGTAGTTTGTACATTTTAGCCAGTCAGAAGGACATCATTTTAGACTGAATGAATAATGGAAAAGTAATCATGAAAGGACATTACTGGAAGGGACACTCATGGACATTAAACCGTTTGAACTGTTACACTCGGGTTGGCACGACAGGTCATTCAGAGGTTGCGTCAACAGACTGGGTGAAAGTTTCTTTCCTGGAGCTATTACCACAATAAATATTTAAAACATTTTAACCAAAGGAAATTGCTCTGAAACTATCTTAACATTAACCACATCTGGAATAATAATGATGGTATGGAATTTCACCCACTAACATGAAGTAGCTCCATGGTAGGTTAGTTGAACACTAAAAAAATGTTCGTAGGTATCGTTGTTTAAGTGGTTATTAGTCTTCATTTGCCCTGCAATTGACTGGAGGACAACCAAATCATGATGTCATTTTGGCTTGAATGGTCTCCAACACCCCTGCGATCTTTGCGATTTTAAGAATGAATGAATGACGCATAAGCATAATTTTTTACGATCTTTCAAGATTAGACTCCAAGCTTTCATTCCCATCTTTTTCAGCCAGAATCAGTTTTGTGTCACCCGCATTGGTTCCGGTGATGCTCTATTGCCATTGTCTATGTCACCTACATATAGCCACGTCACCCCTATCTTTTGTGACGGCATCATGTCTAACGGCAGATCTATTGCTAGACAGGGCATCTTTGCTCAATTTCTGTTTGTGTTTTGCCATTTTCTTCGCTCAAACCACAAACTTCAGTCTTCTTCATGTTGCTGATTACAGAAAAAGAGAACCTTTTTGTCAGGAGCAGCTCGTTTGTCCCTCCTGGCTTGCCGTTAGGTTCAAGCAGCTATGAGTGATTCATGATTACTTCCGGATGTGTGTATTTAAACACAACGGAAGTGGTATTCATTGTCGGATCGTACTGCGTGATACTACATACATCGCTGCAAAGGTACTGTTCTCCATGCTCCGGTTTTGTTTCGTTGTGGGATGTACAAGTCCTTGTTATTTTGTAAGGCTTTTTGAGTCATTAAAGTTATTATCATGAGCACAGTTCGTCTCGTCCCCTCCTGCTTCCCCGCAACTGGGTCCAAATCCCTCCGATCGCGTCACGACGTCTCGGCGCGATCGTAATACTTTTCTCCCTACTGGTCAATCCACGTCTTTGGCAGTCAACTTTGATTCTTGAAAAAAATTGATTGACGTCTTGAGCAGTCAGTTAATTATTGGTGGACTTATTTTTGCCAATAGTCCCTGGAAAATGTTGGTCCGTCATCGTTCATTTCAAGCTTATTCTCTTTTCTAGGTATTATTCGCGTATTATTCACTGTCATAATTACAAATTTATATACCAAAGTATAGTAATAAAAGCACAGAACACAATGAGGCGACACATTCAAAGGTATCTGTGAGTTTGTGTGCTCCATGACAATGTGGGAGGTCAGCGTGATTCCACGTGTGCCAAATTTAATGCATCTTATTAAGGTAAATGAACGGTGCCAGAGTCCTTGTGTCACCCTGGCCAACGCAAGTGTTTTGATATTTGAGCAAGGTTGATGTGCTGAAAGGTCAAACTCATTGCAGCGTCACTTTGATATTTGCCAGCCAGATAACCTTCAACTAAATTCCATCTCACACAAAGTGGCACAAGTTTGGCACAAGCACACAAAATTGTTTTACCCCTACGTAAGCGATACAGAAAATGAATGAATATGACCAAAGTTTGAGGGGTGTGTAAGATTTGCACACCTGATAGGACTATTTTTCTTTTGTTCTTTTCAACAAAAAGGTAAACTGCTTATAGTTTTGCTCAGTTCATCCTGAAACATTTTTTTAAATAAAGTTACTAGAATGCACACAGTATTTAGGCCAAAGGAGCAGTTAAAACTTGTTTTTTTTATTTGTTATGCTAGGTAATTCACTCAAAAACCTCCAAAATAGAAATGATCAGTTATAGCTTGACTACGCTGGAAGAACGTATCAATAAGAGGTGTTTGACTCAGTTGACCTTTCATATTAGTCACATGCACTAGTTGTCTACAATGTTGCTGGCTATAGTGATGGAATACACAAAGACATGCGCTGGTAGCGGGAGCTTCCATTGGATAATTACACAACATTTATGTGCCTGTTGACCTCGGAGTTAATGACCAATTTCTCTGGAAGACTAATGTGTGCAACGTGAGAATTCTAAGGTAGATTACCCAGAAAGCTGCCATGGGCATTGTTATTAGTCATTCTAGTAGATGACATCCCTCTAGCAGTAAAACATAACACATAAAATGCTTTATCTTTTGTCTAAATATGACATGGCGGAAAATATTTCAGGATTAATAAGGGAAGAATAGAAAGTATGTAGAAATTGGTTTAAAATCCTAATTGTGCAGACATCTCAGGTGATATTTTGTAGAGCATTTGCTTTTATTGGAATATCTAGTACAAGGGTGTCAGACTCGGGTTGGTTCGCGGGCCGCTTTAACGTCAACTTGATTTCACGTGGGCCGGACCATTTTAGATATAATATTTAGATTTTTTTTAATATAAATGGATTGAAAGAAGTGGATTAAGAGCCCTGAATATTCAGTTTTTAATATCTCTAAAACAATGTTTATTTGACCTTTTTTTAAATATATTTTTAGATTTTACAAACTGATTTTTTGAACTAAAAACACATAAAAAATTGATTAAAAAATTAAAACTATTGATTTAAAAGGGGGAAAATCAGGAAATGTAACATACATCTATACTCTTCATTTTAATTTGATCCTAAAACAGAAAGTCGGCACTCATGATTTACTTTCCCGGGCCACACAAAATGATGCGGCGGGCCAGATTTGGCCCCCGGGCCGCCACTTGGACACATGTGATCTAGTATTTTTGAGTTGAAGTCTTTAGTGATACCAAAATATGAGATTCTTAACGTAAAACAATTTCTCATTTTTTTTTCTATTCTTAAACACTTACCAGAAGTTGATGCGCACAAACTTACTACTATCCCAACTGTGTAACTCAATCTATAAGTTTATAACACGAAATAAACTCTAAACCCTTTGACAGTTGTATCTAGCTGAACATCACTTTCCAAAGATACACATTTTACATTTAATTAAGAAGCATATGGTTGTCATCAGAGGAGGTCATTGCTTGAGGCAAAAGTAGGGCTGCTTCCTGTCGGCTATGCATCTGCTGTCTACCCTTTAGATGTTAGAATTGCAACAGACAAGGAGAGATTCCTATCTCATGAGAGCGATAAAATGCATACAGAATGCATTATTTTTCATGCTGACATCTGTACTTCAGTGCAAACATCCAGCAAAACAACAAGATATGGACATTTGGACTATTTTTTTTTTTTTTTAAATAGGATTGTCACAAAGATGACATATTTATTGATTCATTAATTTTCTATTTCTCTCATCCTTGCAAGAGTTGGAGTGCTCTAACCAAGCTAACAATGGGGAGTCGGCGGTGTATTTAGTGTCAAATGTTAATGTACCTTTACCATAATATGACTCAAGTAAATGCATCTTTGCAAATCTCAATATTATTAACATTTAACACGGTGTAATTTTTTATTCAATGGCATGTGAGCTTCCATTGTGTGCCAATATTACAGTATATTGAAAATAATTCAGAAAAAATACTTGAGTTTTGGATGTCCTTTACTTGAAAAATTATACATCTCAATGCAAAATGCCTATAATTTTAGTTAAACACAAAAATGTACGGTAAAAAAATGGCATTTATGCTGAAAAAAAACCTCTCAGAATAAATACAAACGCTTCCAAACGACTCAGGATTTGGCATTTAAATGAAATTCACCCTTAATTGATTTTGCAAGCTCACAAACCATTTATCTATAGCTTGTTTACGGTTATGCGGCTTGCTTTTTTTGTTTAGTCATGGCAGATTGTTTGCTTTGTGGCAGTTGTAGATGGGACTGATCTTCCTAATGCACCCTCCTCTGCAGAGGATATAAATTAGTCTGAACTATAGAGCTGATCTACCCCTGCCAACCTCATCTGCAAAGTGAGCAGTGTGAGGTGAAATGTGGAAGATAAAGTGTCAGGCTACTCTCAAGGCATGCACGCTGCATCGACTCGTTCCTCAAGTTTCTTAAATTTCTCTTTGAGTCAGTATAACACAAAACAACTTAAATGTCGACTACAAAAGGACTAATTAAAATAAGGCTTACAAATTGGCCTAGGTTGCACTAGCAGAAGGCTTTTTCTCTCTTGTTGATTAAAACTTTCTGGTTTGGAGACACATTTCGACTAGTTGAGGACTTTTAAAAATCTTCCCTATCTGCTGTTAAGTTCTTATTATACTGATTAATTTTAAAAACCCACTATCACGTTTTTACACATAGATTAAATGACAGTCAAAGAGTAGTCATTCATTTTCTGAACCGCTCATTCTCACGAGAGTCGCGGGGGGTGCTGGAGCCTATCCTAGCGGACACTCTGGATTGGGGCGGATGAACGACCAATCACGCTCACACATACCTAAGGAAGGTCAAAGAAGGAATATGCATAATAATTGCAGTTGTACATAAAAATATTTATGTAATGGTTTGCCTCTGTATAGTTGAAACCAATGTCTTAGTCAGATGTAAGGTTTCTGGGAGAGGCTGTATGACCCAATGGACAACAATTCACTAGGTCACCGGTGTCAAAGTGGCGGCCCGGGGGCCAAATCTGGCCCGCTGCATCATTTTGTGCGGCCCGAGAAAGTAAATCATGAGTTTCTATTTTAGGATCAAATTCAAATGATTATAGATGTACATTACATTTCCTGATTTTCCCCTATTTAAAATCAATCATTGAATTTTTTTAATCCAATATTTTTTCTTTTGTTTTTAGTTCAAAAAGCATTTTGTAAAATCTAAAAATAAATATATAGATATTTTCCGTTTTCCACTTTAATATTGAGCATAATTAAAAAAAATGTTTCCGTTTGAAATGAAAGATGATTAAAAGAAATTTTCCATTACAAAGAAAAAAAAGCTCAAATAAACATTGCTTTAGATCTATAAAAACGGACTATTTAAAACTACAAAACTAATTATACTCACTTAACATAAAATAACCACAAATTAAGTAAATTAGGCTTGAGAGTATAGCTCTAGAGGACACTACGAATAAAGCAAGCTTTTTAAAACTATCCCCCAGGTTCAAGTGATATTTATTTCACGGTGTAAACTTTGCTCTTTCAAATAATTAATACTTTCACAGTCCTCTTGAAATTTTATTGCGGAAATTAGTCACTTGTTAAACACACATTGGACTTTTATTTCTCACCTGTGTCTGCAGGTGCTCTTACTAGTCAATGATTATGTCTCATCAACTTAACAGAGTTTTATTGAGGATTACTGTGAGTAGATCACTGAAAACCAGTGGTGGGCTGTCAGGGCCTTCAAGGCTTTCTCTGCTGGCCAAAGAAATATCTTAATCATGTATTATATTTTGTCCATGAATACTTATTAAATAATTCCAAATTGTTTGTTAGCTTCCTTTCATTGCTTTTCCCCCTGGTTGCACAGCTTCCAGATGTGTGTTTTCATATTGAAGCATTTAACCAATCACATTTCAGCCATTATTTGTTGCCAGGGTCAGAAATGTGCCTCAAGGCCTTCACAATCAGTTCTGCGGGCTCTGATGTCTAAAAAGCTCCAGTATTTGTATTTAATCAATAAATGCTGTTTTCGGCTGGATTTTACCCCATTTTCGGGCAATGTTTGCCGGTACGCCATTGACGTTCATCGCTGTCTTTTCCCGGGAAAATCACCCCCCCCACCCGGCCCTGTTGTAATATCTGAAAATCTTCAGTATTTGTATTTAATCATTAAATGCTGCTAGGAAGTGGATTTTACACGTTGAAGGCGCCACGAGAAAATGCACGGACCGCCACTACGGAAACTATATATGAAAATGTTCAAATTCATTCATGTGTAAACAGAAATTCCTAATCGGGTAGTTTATTTCACAATAATAAAAACAGCCTAGTCGTCTCAAGCCTCTCTGTCTGGGATATTGGCTCTTCGCATGAATTAAAATGTGTCCTTGGAGATCTCCCTTTTGGGACGCTTATTTCAGCAGTCTTTCCCCTCTCGTGCATCGCGCCACTGCCTGCTCAGTTTTGCAGACATACTTAGGATAATGAATAGCTGCAAGGGGCTGGCGTTCTTTACTGCAGCCCAGAAAATGGCCACACCGTCTGTTTCCACAAGGCAAAAATATATACATGCTGGCGAAGCAGCTCAAAGCATTGCACAGAATCTTTAAATGTTTCCCAACATTTTTTATTTTCATTTAACATACGCATGAAAATGCAACACAGTTCAATCAAGAAATTTTACTTCAGTATGTTGTGTTGGTGGAGTGTGGAAGCAAGGATTTCTGAGCTGATGCTGCTGCTGCCTCATTACTTATTGAAAAGCTATGCATTATTATGCATGCCTTGCATTCTTTTCATCGTTATATTTAGAAGTAAAGAGGGAAGAATTCCAGCATTGTACTGCGAATCAGGCCAATAGGGCAAGGCACAATAAAATCATATTTTGTCAGTGTTGGCAACTTACAGTAAGCCATTTATTTACATAATGAGCTGACTGGTTCCGGTGAATATGTCTTTGTAAAATGTCACGATACACATACTGATATCCTCAAAAAAAGTATATAAATCACTGCGACTTGTCTAAAAGATGAAATGAAGTGTGAAATCCCTTAAATGAATACATTTGAGTTATGTTAATAGCAATGACTTTACAGAAACTTTGTTGTAAGTATTCTAAATTGTCAAGCCGTTCCCCTCTCTGAGATATTTTTGAAAGTACAAAATACAAGTCTCATGTTCATGTAAAGCAGGGGTGTCAAACTCGCGTTGGTTCGCGGGCCACTTCAACGTCAACTTGATTTCACGTGGGTCGGACCATTTTAGATATAATATGTAGATGTATTTTTTTATATAAATGGATTAAAAGAACTGGATTAAAAGCCCTGAATATTCAGGTTTTTTTTAGATCTAAAACAATGTTTCTTTGAGCTTTTTTAAAATATATTTTTAGATGTTACAAAATGATTTTTGAACTAAAAACACAGAAAAAAAATGGATTAAAAAATTACAATTATTGATTTAAAAGGGGGAAAATCAGGAAATTTAATATACATCTATACTCCTCATTTTAATTTGATTCCAAAAATTGAAAGTCGGCACTCCTGATTTGCTTTCCCGGGCCACACAAAATGATGCGGCGGGCCAGATTTGGCCCCCGGGCTGCCGCTTTGACACATGTGATGTAAAGTGTTTGCCTATCATATTTAAGACAGTATTTGTTATCATCTTAAATTTGTTAAAGTTACTCATGTTTTACCTTCCCTCGCTTTCAAAAATATGCTCAAGGATGTTGAGTAGTTCTTAACTGCCTAAAACTGCATTAAGTATGAATCATTACTATTTTAGTCACCGAAGTAATGATGACTTCTGTTCTGGCAGCATGGGTTCAATTTCTACTCAGTGACAGTGTGAATGTGAGTGTGAATTGTTTCTCCTGTACATACACAGGGATTGCCTGTTGACCAGGTCATAGTCCATGAGAATATCCACTCATAAAATACTGTACATCACCATTACTTTGACAAATATCATGGAGAACTGCTGGACATTCCACTGATTAATTTAGTTGACTAACAGTGATTTTCCCCTGGACCCACGAGGTTTTGAAGTAAGCCTCCGAGTTTATTGATTTTCCATTTTGCTGTCGCAACAAAACACTTTGTATCTGGTAAAGGACATAATATGGAAATGTATGTCTTTCAGCACTTCTATCTCTCTCCTTCACGCCTTCTTGCCGGTGTCACAGATGGATCCCCCACAGACCTACTTGCCTTCGTGGAAACGGGTCAAGCAGTGTCACCCCAATGAGCAGCAACACACCTTCATCCTTGCAACACAATGACAGGAAACACGGCCCAAAAAAGGCGCACAACCAACACAACTGCACGCTAACAAAAACCGGCATGTTCATTCTCCACACACATAACACGTACTGTAAGCATTCTGGTGCTTGGGTGCGCCAACACATGTATGGGGTCATGTCACACTTTGCCAACCTTTCGTCTGCTCCACACACACACAAACACGCTGTGCGAAAAGGCCAGATGGAATCACAGCGTGGGCTGTTGGCCTTTCACGCACTCTTGAGACTGGAATTTTCACTGTTTTTACTCCTTCAGCGACCATTTTTTTGGTTCTTCTATTTATTTTTTATTTAGCAAATTGTAATAACCTGCTTCTTTTGACCTTTTTAAATTCCGTAACCGTGCTGCTGAGGTAATTTTATTTTAATGTGAAGGGGGTAAAAAAAAACCATAACTACTCTACTAAGACCTCACATGCTTGGATCTTCACCCTTTTGTGTTGTCCGCGCTGTAAATATTGATTCAGGGTTAAAGGCAATTAGAATAATGGAGCTAATAAAAATGCAGCTATGTCTGTTCCTGGTTTTTGCTGAGTAGCTTTGGTCGGGAAACCTTCTAAGCAGCTCACAATGTGATTTAAAGAGATGCCGCCTTAGACAGAAATAAGCCCTAAATACATCTTACACAGAAGAATGTGTATGCTACACTACCGATCAGCATCTGAGTGAGGGGAATTGCTTGCCAATGCCCTGGAGGTGAACTTAAAAGCAAACTGTAGAATTAGAAGAGAAGAGGAAATAGAGGAATTGACTGCCTTGAAAACAATAATCAGTGAAATAACGTTTTTTTTAAAAAAAAGACGAATGGCATTATTGCTATCATTTGACTATAGAACAAGAATTCTTTTACCGTATTTTCATGACTATACGGCGCATCGTATTTTTAGCCACAGTGTCAATAACGAGTGCTATTTCTGTATTTTACACACACAAAGGACGCACCGTTTTTATAGACGCAGCCAGGCATGGCAAAACATACACCATCTTAAACATACACGCTACACCCACTTGCTAAAAACACGTTTTTAAAAAGGCAACGGAAGCAAAACTGAGTTCGGTTGTACTTTATTTAGCCATTTCACAATGTACTCACGTCATCATCACCCACAAATCCATCAAAGTCCTCATTTTCTGTGTCCGAATTGAACAATTGTCCAAATGAGTCATCGAAAACGCTGAGTTTTATACGTTCGTCAAGGCGGCCACAATCCATTCGCAAATAGTAGCTAGCTAGTAGCTAGTGTAACTATTCCAACGCTGCTTTCCATGCTTCGTAAAGCTGTGTTGATGTCGATGTATACAGGCCACAATCCATTGGGTGTATTGACAAAAGAACTAAATATCCCAGCAGTCACTGCACAGTACTTTTTCTACGGGGAAAATAGTAGAGTCGGGGACTGCTTGCCGTCGTTGTGAGAGCTGTAGAGGATGGTGTACCCTATCGACTGATTTATTTTATTTTATCGTGATAACAATTTTAGTATTGGCCCATATATAAAGCGCACTGGATTATAAGGCGCCCTGTCTATTTTGGAGAAAATTTAAGACTTTTATGTGCGCCTTATAGTCGTGAAATTACGGTACTTGTTTCTCTTGCCATGCTATTTGAACTGTGGGAATTGTGGTTGTTTTAAGGTACACTCATTCATTCATCTTATGCGTTGCTTATATTCTCATGAGGGTTGCTGGAATCTATCCCAGCTGACTGTCGGTGGGGTACACCATGTTTGCTGACCAATCACAGGGAACATAAACCAACCAGGGAAGTACACTACACTGCCAAATACCATAATAGTGTTTTTAAGAGAACAAATATACTCAGCAAGCAACAACATGGAGGCTCTTTTATGTTACCAAAAATCCCATTTAATGCCATCAATCAGTATTTGCATCAACACGTCCCAAGATATCAGAATAATGCTCACTCAGGCTCCTGCATATACAAAAACACACAATTTTTCATTATAACAATCAGTGGAACAGGTTAAGTGTTATTTGGAATGCACTAACGTCAAGAAACTAGATCTGACAATGCATTTATAGTGAACACATAAATCTTTCACTATGATTTTCTTAGGTAAAACTGACTTTCTTTTTTTCTTTTATCTTCCAGTAGGACTCGCCAGCTGGTTAAATTTCATTTTAAGTAAGAGCAGGGCTTGTTGTAAAAATGAATCATCCTGCTTTTATTTGATTCTCTTTCAGTAGTTTCACCCTCGGTAGGAAAAAGAACCTCTGTGCCCCTTTAATTTTTTTTTCCAATACTCACTACTTATACAGGGCTAGATTTAATTTATGTTATCCACGTAGTATATGTATGCGAGGGTATGCTCATTTGTTTACATTAGGATCAATACTTAAATCAAAATGTCTCTGTGTATATCTGTGCTGAAAAATTAATAGATTTTCAAAGTGGATGTCTTTGAAGGGGCTTCATAGTTAGTGTCTGTTTATTTACTGGTCGCAAAATTAGCTACACCTGCAAAATCTAAATGAGCACAGATACAAGAGCTGCATCCAAAAATTATTTTACATAAAGATTGCATTTTTTGAGAGATGTGCATTTGATGTCAAGGGTACTTTTATATGCATTTGTTTGTGTTCTATGTGGGCAGTGTATGATGGTGTTTTATGTTTGCAAAATGTCTCAGATGCCAAAACTTTGTTAATTACTTCCATCTTTGAATAGAAGAAGTAGTAGCAATCCTTAGCTTGTATTTTAAATATCATTGCGACACTTAATGTCTAAAGCAGGGGTGTCAGATTCGGGTTGGTTGGCGGGCCGCTTTAACGTCAACTTGATTTCACGTGGGCCGGACCATTTTAGATATAATATATAGATTTTTTTAATAAATGGATTAAAAGAACTGGATAAAAAGCCCTGAATATTCCGTTTTTATAGATCTAAAACAATGTTTATTTTAGCTTTTTTTATATAAATATTTTTAGATTTTACAAAATGATTTTTGAACTAAAAACACAGAAAAATTGATTAAAAAATTACAATTATTGATTTAAAAGGGGAAAATCAGGAAATTTAATATACATCTATACTCTTCATTTTAATTTGATCCTAAAACAGAAAGTCGGCACTCATGATTTACTTTCCCCGGCCACACAAAATGATGCGGCGGGCCAGATTTGGCCCCCGGGCCGCCACTTTGACACATGTGGTCTAGAGATATTAAACTGCATCTGCTCAAATAGACCTTGCCAAACTCAGTAAAATGTTTTAACTTTATTGTATTAATCACAGAAAAAGAAATAAATTGGTCCTAAAAACTGCTCGTAGATATATACGGCCCTGCGACCTGAAGCCGTTGTTAGTTTAGACGGAGTGGGCAGAAATGTTTCACGACTAAGGTCTTCTGGCAGGTAAGGATACAACCACATTTTGCTTAAGTCAGGATTCATATTTACTGACAGGCTGAAAGGTTAGCTCATATAACAAAACTCCAAAGACACCCTCCTAAATAGAAGGAAAAAAAGTCATGTTTATTCCCATTGATATAATATTTGTGCACATTTCTTGATTGGATTGAAAAGTAAAACTTTTGAGTTCACTTTTCTGCCAATGTGTGTCATTTTGGAAAGGGGGGTGTCAAAATTATTACACCACCAGTGGAACCCCCATTCATAAATCTTTTTTTTTAATTCTGAAAAACTTTCCAAAACCCCCCCAACAAAAATTACCTAAAGTTGACTCAATTCATATAGGCCAGCTATTACTTGATGACTAATAGACAAACTTGTGAATGATGGCTAAGAGAAATACATAAGCTTACTTTTTACCACCCACTTCTCTTGCATTTGAATCATTCTTTGATTCGATCAGTGATTGCAGTATACATGCTCATTGGCCACTTGGATCCAGACTGCAGCACCAGATGGATAAAACAAGAATCTGGAGAAAACATGTTCAAGCTGGTGAGATAAGAGAGGCAGGATGTTTTCAGATGGTCATTCATTTATTTCTTTATTTTTACCAAATGGCCAAGTTGAATAACATCCACACACATTCATTGATTAAGTTGAGATAATTAAGATCATCGCACACACAAATTTCATTTCCTGGGCCTAAAACAGACAAAACTATGTTCAAGAATAGCCATTTTCATCAACTCGTTATGTACTTTGAATGTCTTTCCAATATCTACCTAATTGGTTTCCTTCAAATTGAATTGTTTTAAAATGAACAACACCAATGAATTCAGCAGATTTCTGTGTGCGGTATTACTGTAATGGTGAATCAAAAAAAAGCTTTAAAGACTAATTTAAATACTAGGCACACAAACTAAACAGTAGCTTTCACTAGAAAGTATGTCGTCAGCGACACCATTATAAGTGTGGATGTCCTGTACCTAAAAAAAATAATGTAGCCTGGACGATACACAAAATGTCTGGAAAAGGACAAGGACCTTCGTTGCCCATTCCTGAATTAAATTGTGCAGTTTCTCCTAATGAAAGGTTGTAAATGCGCATTTGAAGAACAGCAAAACATATTAAACGGGGTTCAGAAATAAGCAGTTACAGACTAGTCTACAATATGCAAATTTTTAGTCACTTTACATCTAATTACTGGGCTGTCTGTATGTATCATTCAGAGTGATCATTTAGGTTAGGTTAGAACTTTATTTCATCCCATATTTGGGAAATTTCTTGGTTGCAGTAGCAAGACAGACATAAGACACACAAGACATTGTAGACCTAGGTAAAAAAAACTGGAGCCACACACAGGAAGTCCACAAGGTAGGGACCTTCTGCAGACTGAGACTGAGGTTACCGCAACTTCCAATCTAATGGAATTAGTAGTCAGTTAATTATAACAACAGCAGAATAAAAGTTTAACAGTCTCTTATCTTACAAAATTATCCCCAATATGAAAACATCTCAAATTTATAATGGTTTCATGTGTGAATCACCTTGATACAGATTCCTTCATTCATTTTCAGCACTGCTTATCCTTAACCAGACCCCATAATCACCTGGCCCAAAACAGTTGTACACCACACATTGCAAACACACACCTTAATAATGATCCTACACAATAATAGTGTCTGTCACTTCGTCTTAACACAGAAACATATTTGCAAAAGACAATCACCTCATCTTACGTGCGTCAAAGTTGTTCCTGCAAAGGGCCGTTGCTATGTTGCAGTATATATAATACTATCAAGCGACTTTTAAATAAATCTATAGGTTAATATCATTGACAGACTCTTGACTCTTGTCCACATCCCCAAAGGACTAGCCAATAGATTACACTCGTCAGAGTCTCCCCGAGCCAATCACTCACTTTGTAGAAAAAGTAGTTTGACGGTAGCAGTGCCCTTTCATGTCACGATTAACCTACTGTGTATTGCACTGTGAAGGTAGGATGAGCACTAAGCCTCCAAGAGACCGATGTTTCTGGCTGGGACAATTGGACTCTGGCTTGATGAGACTGTCAAAAATATCAGGGGCTTTCAACCCCCTAACCGACAGCACTTTTTTTGCTACCCTTACAGGGGACTCGAAAACACAGTTGTATTGTATTCAAAGGGCAAAGCTAGACTGTGACTCATATTTGGTTGTTTAAATAAGCACTCTTTGATGAAGAATTATTATATTTTTTAGGATAGAGGCTATAAATTATAATAGAATAGACACTTCTTAAATTTCCTGCATGGTCAATCTATGCATTGGCTGGCTTTTTATTTAATGTACAACTCTTCATGCTAAGTCTGTGTTTGCGGCACATATTTGCGTCATTATAGGAACATGACTGCTTGGTTGTGATGTTGTGCAGCATGTTTCATCACACTTCAATGTGCAGTTTTCGGCAACATGCGCTGGAAGGTGATGCTAGAAAATAGTGCAACTAAAACCACAAAGTGTTTGGAACATCATAGCTGCAGTTCAACTGACCTGCTTACATGGACACTGCTCGCCAAATCATTATATTGAGAGGGCTGTAGTTTGCAATATGCTAACAGGACCAGTGAAGGAATTGGTATTAACTTTTTACTGAGTCCCTGGTGGGAGCTGGTTCAAAAAGTCTCATCTGACCTCTGTCTGAGATATAATAGGAGGATTTCCAGCAAGAACCACACTTGGTGAATCAAAGTTTATACTCAATTACATTGTGCAATAGGTGCACTGTGACCTCAGTGAAAAATCTACAGTACTTTTGGGCAAAGGGGAGTGGAGAAAGATGAACTCATTTTGACAATCTTAAACTGAGACTCTAGGTTTGATAACACCATCCCAAAGTCAATGAAAGTTGATTTAAAGGTTCTGCTAGGTGAAACACCAACAAAAGTTCAATACGGTATAGATGTAGCATATATATATGTATGTATATATATATATATATATATATATATATATATATATATATATATATATATATATATATATATATATATACATACACATACACCAATCCTACCAATTCTAGAATGGTTTCTTAGAAATATTCCACTTTCTGTTCATTCCATTTATTTTATTTATGCTTATGAATACGTTTGACCTAAATTCAAAATAGGCCAGTGTCTTGCTCTAAATATCAAATGCATTCACACTTTATAAATTCAGCATTGCAAATTTAAAATCTGTTTTGTCAGCGTGATTAGTCATCGTATCAACACATGAAGGGGATGATATAATTGCAAATAAGTGTGGGATATCAAAACAAACAGTGGGCCACTGTAAACTGCAAAACACCACCATTATCATAGTTAAAGTATATTTAATTACTTATAATGTCTCTCCTCATCTCATCTCCTTTTCCGAACCGCTTTATCCTCATTAGGGTCGCAGGGGGTGCTGGAGCCGATCCCAGCTGTCTCTGGGACAGAGGCGGGGGACACCCTGAATCGCCGCCGGGCCACCTATTCATAATATGGTGATTGTTTTTTTTCTTTCTCTAAATCACATGAGTCAATGTGGCGGCCCGGGGGCCAAATCTGGCCCGCTGCATCATTTTGTGTGGCCCGGGAAAGTAAATCATGAGTGCTGACTTTCTGTTTTACGATCCAATTAAATTGAAGAGTATAGATGTATATTAAATTTCCTGATTTTCCCCCTTTTAAATCAATAATTGTAATTTTTTAATCCATTTTTTCTGTTTTTAGTTCAAAAATCATTTTGTAAAATCTAAAAATATATAAGAAAAAGCTAAAATAAACATTGTTTTAGATCTATAAAAAACGGAATATTCAGAGCTTTTAATCGAGTTCTTTTAATCCATTTATATAAAAAATATCTAAATATTATATCTAAAATGGTCCGGCCCACGTGAAATCAAGTTGACGTTAAAGCGGCCCGCGAACCAACCCGAGTCTGATACCCCTGCTCTAAATAAAGAATATTTTTTGATTGTGTCAACAGATTGCAGCAAAAACTAAAAAGAATAAAAATGCAACAGAAACAAACCAGTCTTCCAACAAATCCATCTGGATGCCAATTATGAGTTAGACTAGAGATGTGGGGGTAAAAAAGAGGCAAAAATGTGCAACGTGACCACTCTCCCTCCCTAATGTCACCTATATAACAGATGCAGATTTCAGTGCCTTGTCCCATTTCTGCGTGTGAGTAACACTGAAGGCAGAGGTCCAAATGATCCCACTCAGAGAGGCATAGAACAAAACAGATACAGCAAGTGACAAAGGCCTCGAATGCTCCCGGAATACTGCAACAAGAAAAACAGTTCAATTTCAAATAAAAGTCAAACAAGCGGAATGTAAAAGTCTTTGTCGGAAAGCAATGCACCAGACGGTCTCCTTCTTTGTCCACATTTCTATCAAGAAACAATGCTGCAGCTTGTTATGGCATTCCTCCCACCTCTCACTTCAAGGGAGTCCAGACATAATTTCAAAGAATGTCAGTCAGAATTGCATATGAAAAGAAATGCTTTGATAGTGAGGAAAGTGAAGAAGAAATGTTCAGGAAGTATAATATTCTTCTTTGCGGGCAAGTGGTTAGAGCACATGTGTCAAAGTGGCGGCCCGGGGGCCAAATCTGGCCCAACGCATCATTTTGTGTGGCCCGGGAAAGTAAATCATGAGTGCCGACTTTCTGTTTTAGGATCAAATTAAAATGAAGAGTATAGATGTATATTACATTTCCTGATTTTCCCCCTTTTAAATCAATAATTGTCATTTTTAATCCATTTTTTTTGTGTTTTTAGTTCCAAAATAATTTTGTAAAATCTAAAAATATATTTAAAAAATCTAAAATAAACATTGTTTTAGATCTATAAAAAACTGAATATTCAGGGCTTTTAATCCAGTTCTTTTAATCCATTTATTAAAAAAAAATCAAAATATTATATCTAAAATGGTCCGCCAACGTGAAATCAAGTTGACGTTAAAGTGGCCCACAAACCAACCTGAGCCTGACACCCCTGGGTTAGAGCATCGGCCTCACAGTTCTGGGGTCAAGGGTGCGATCCCAAGTCGGTCCTCACTGTGTGTACTTTGCATCTTCTCCCCGGGCTTGCGTGGGTTTTCTCGCGGTACTCCAGTTTCCTCCAACACCCCAAAAACATATACTATGTAGGCTGGTTGAACACTCTAAATGACCCCTGGGTATGTTTGTCCATCTCATTGTACCCTGCGATTGGCTGTCCATCAATTCAGCATGTTCCCGCCTGGTGCCGGTAGCTGGGACAGGCTCCAGCACCCCCCGTGACCCTCGTGAGGATAAGCGGTACAGAAAATGAATGAATGAACATTCTTTTAAAAATAAATCTATGGCTATTCGCCCAATTATCTTACAATAAATCATATGTATACTACGGACCTACCCATGGATATCGAAGAGGCAAAGAATAATATAGAAGAATAAATGCTAGTAGTGCAGACGTTTATGATTTCTTTCAGTCCATCACCTTCCAAAACAGCTTCACGCTCCAGAGGTTCCTGTGTCGTGATTGTGCCATTCAATCATGGAGCATCTAACCTGCAGCTGTCTTCGCCTCACAATAGCTATGCAGACTTCTCATAAATGACCCAATCAGACAGCTTGACTGCAGCTGTCAGTCCAAAAGGAGCAGATGGGCGACCTGGGTAGTATTAGCCTTTGATTACTCTTCTTGTTGCAATTGCCCATCACAGTTTTAGATGCAATTTTCAACTTACAGTCTTCCCTCGTTTATCACGACTTCACTTCTTTGCTATTTTTTTCTGCTACTATATATAATAGCAGAAAAAAATCGCAAAGAAGTGAAGTCGTGATAAACGAGGGAAGACTCTAATATATTGGATTGGATAACTTTATTCATCCCGTATTCGGGAAATTTAGTTGTCACAGTAGCAAGAGGGTGAGGATGCAGAAATAGGAAAGGCATTTTAGACATAAATAGATAGGTAATAAGTAATTTAATAAATAAATACATGAATAAATATATAAATAAGCATGTTGCTGAAATATATACATATATATATATATATATATATATATATATATATATATATATACACATACACACATATATATACATACACACATATATATATATATATAAGCACATATATAAATAGATACACATAGATGTACATGCATGCATACAGTAGGTCTTAACACTCTCACCATTTTTTGTTAAAGAGCCTGACAGCTGATAGGAGGAAGGATCTGCGGAAGCGCTCCTTCCTGCAAAGAGGGTGCCACAGTCTATTGCTAAAAGAGCTTCGGAGGGACTCCACAGACTCATGCAGGGGGTGGTAGGTGCTGTCCATGATGGACATCATCCTGGTCAGCATCCTCCGCTCTTCCACTTCCTCCACAGAGTCCAAAGGACAGCCCAGAACAGAGACCATATATTTAAAGTTTATAAAAATGTGAAAATCCATGCTGAAACTCGTAAGCGGAAGCCACTCTTGCTACTAGGACTCAGAACTTACGGGAAAAAAGCTAGTTATAATAGGGGTGACCCTACTTAGCATTTTTTTATTATTGCGGCTATTTCTGGTCGATATTAATAGTGATATTTGAGGGATTACTGAACATGTGGTGCAAATCTCAAACTGTGCCAGGTAATATTTACTCCCAGAATGTGCAGCAATGATTTCAGCTAACATGCAGTAGCCAGCAGCTGTTTGTCAGAGATAAAAAATATATATATAAAAAAGTAGTTTCGCTCAGTTCATCAAAAACACAATGGGAGCAATTAAGAATTATTTCATGCAGATATTACCGTTTGGTTCCTGCAATTGGGATTTATAGTGATAATGATCCCAGCGTGCCTCAAATTCATCAAATGATTCTACAAGAGGGCATGAACTCACATTTGTTCAACTGGACTGGTGGTTAGCAATTATTTCCTATGAATGCTATTAATGCGTTCAAAGAAAAAAAGAAGATAAGACACATCTCATTTATTTCTTTTCCTACATAATAGTAGTAAAATCTTTGGTCCTGCCGCCATCTTTTACCAACTGTACAAGCTCTGTTCAGATTTTTTGAGCAACAAAGTACAACTTGCACTGACCTGTAATGTTTGTTTTCACATCGACATTTAGGTTGGCAATAATTAATCATATAACGAATTTAATCTAGTAATTTAGTGACTTTTTCTTCTAATATTACTCTAATATTCTAATATTACAGCAAACGGATTGTGCAATAGTTTAGAATTTACCTTAACAGGATGTGACTCTATATTTTTATATTACTTATTTATGTTCTTGTACTGGAAAAACGCACTTTATGGAGTAGCACCACCAATTTCGTTATACGCAGCTATGTATGATGACCATAAAGGCTTTTGATTGGTTGATTGATTGACATAGTTTTGTATTGTTATGTCAATTTTATTTTATGTTTTAATCCTGCAATACAATAATGTATGATTTAATTCCCGTAGTATATTATGTCTTTAATCTCGCAGTATTATGACTTCTCTCATTAGATTACAATGTATGATTCAATTTGTGAAATATGGGGGCTTTAATCGCCCAATATTATGACCCCCCCCCCTCCAGTCAAAACTGTGCCATCAATGGCAGCCAATGAGTTAACAAGGAACTACATAAAATGACCCAAAACCACCAGTAAGTCCTGCAAATTCCCTCAAAATGAATAAAAAAATGATCCAAAAGTAACAGGAGGTGACCCGTAAGTACCCTAAAATTGACTCACTGCCTGCCATTGACAAGGATAGAGGTCCAATTCAGTTAAACTGGCGCTATAATAAACGTTTAAATAAACTGGTCTGGGCCACTTGAGATCTAAGTGGCATAAATGTGGCCCGCAAACCAAACTGCTCCAGTTTGACACCCCAGGTTTAAAACTTTCCTGACACGCCTCATATGTGTGTTTCTTCACTGTCTGGACAACCTCTATCTTCAAAACATTCAATTTATAGATAATGGCATTTTGCAAATATCTTCAGCTGTCTAGTGGAGACAGGACTGACCTTTCCAAATGAATACATCTTATTCCTCAGTTGATTTATTTGTCGTGCGGAATGCCAACAGCGGTGCTTCCGCTGGCATTTTGATAGGCTGAGAGCTGTTCATCAGGACCTTCTCATCATCCTTCCAGGGATATTGCTGACGTGCACTTTGCACTCTGAAAAACCCAAACAGACTGATAAAAGATGTCTTTCCCACCTGCACTCAACGGTTTGCAACTTATCCAAGCAGCCCGTGGACCTGATAGCTGTAGACCACATGTGTCAAAGTGGCGGCCCGTGGGCCAAATCTGGCCCGCCGCATCATTTTGTGTGGCCCAGGAGAGTAAATCATGAGTGCCGACTTTCTGTTTTAGGATCAAATTAAAATGAAGAGTATAGATGTATATTAAAATTTTGGATTTTTCCCCTTTTTAAATCAATAATTGTAATTTTTTAATAATTTTTTTCTGTGTTTTTATTTCAAAAATCATTTTGTAAAATCTAAAAATATATATACAAAAAAGCTAAAATAAACATTGTTTTAGATCTATAAAAAACTGAATATTCAGGGCTTTTAATCCAGTTCTTTGAATCCAATTTTTAAAACAATACCTAAATATTATATCTAAAATGGTCCGGGCCACATAAAATCGAGTTGACGTTAACGCGGCCCGCGAACCAACCCGAGTCTGACACCCCTGCTGTAGACCTTCCTCCTGACATACAACATAAGCACTTAGTATAAAATATCATTTTCAGTTCTATAAAACCACATCTCACCTTATTGAGCCACATTACAAAATGGGTTTTTCCATTTCCTATCTGCTGTGCAAAACATGTCTTTGCATGCTGGACAAATATCCAACGTATAATACCAAAGACTTGAAAACAGCTGCTCTACAAAATATATCATCCAATAAAACTATTATTCTAAAGCAGGGGTGTCAGACTCGGGTTGGTTCGCGGGCCGCGTTAACATCAACTTGATTTCACGTGGGCCGGACCATTTTAGATATAATATTTAGATTTTTTTTATAAATGGATTAAAAGAACTGGATTAAAAGCCCTGAATATTCAGTTTTTATAGATCTAAAACAATGTTTATTTGAGCTTTTTTTAAATATATTTTTAGATTTTACAAAATGATTTTTGAACTAAAAACACAGAAAAAATGGATTAAAAAATTACAATTATTGATTTAAAAGGGGGAAAATCAGGAAATTTAATATACATCTATACTCTTCATTTTAATTTGATCCTAAAACAGAAAGTCGGCACTCATGATTTACTTTCCCGGGCCACACAAAATGATGCGGCGGGCCAGATTTGGCCCCCGGGCCGCCACTTGGACACATGTGTTCTAAAGTGTAAGTAACGCACATGAGTTATTTATATTTAGTTTCGACTATACTTGGCGGTGGCAAGTGATATTTGCCGACGTATTACCAAAGAGGGTCGACAGTATCGGACCACTCGTCTTTAAATGTCAATCTGGAGGAATGAGAAGGTGGATCTGACCTCCTATTGCACACAAACATCAAGAAATGTGCAGTGGTTATGATATATGATATTCTTTGTAATGTTTTAATACATTTAAGGTCACGGTGAAAATACTTCAGTGATGGATCGTCGCCCTCGGTTCATTTCTTGTCCGCATCAAAATGCTGTAGAATAGAAGCTTAATGCTGAAAGCTCAGCTGTGTGGAGAATGTCACGGCAGAAAGATGAGCAATTCACTTATCGGCTGACTCCAAGCAATTATGATTGATTATAGATCCCGCCAGCGATTCACACAGTTGAGTCCTGTGTGCACAAAATTGCTTCTTGGCTTTTGGGCGGACAGCCGTCTAACGCAAGAACACTTTTAAGATGTACTTTTCTATGCAATGTCAGGTTACTCTTGATGAGTTTTATTTTTATTTAGGGGTGACTGCCATAAAAAAATACCGCTGTTGGCAAAGACACAACTTGGCTAAGTCGTGCTTTGGATGGATAAGATTGAACTCCTTAACTCCGCGTTAACGTCAACTTAATTTCACGTGGGCCATTTTAGATATAATATTTTGATTTTTTTAAATAAATGGATTAAAAGAACTGCATTAAAAGCCCTGAATATTCAGTTTTTTATAGATCTAAAACAATGTTTATTTTAGCTTTTTTAAGATATATTTTTAGATTTTACAAAATGATTTTTGAACTAAAAACACAGAAAAAAATGATTAAAAAATTACAATTATTGATTTAAAAGGGGGAAAATCAGGAAATTTAATATAATCTATACTCTTCATTTTAATTTGATCCTAAAACAGAAAGTCGGCACTCATGATTTACTTTCCCGGGCCACACAAAATGATGCGGTGGGCCAGATTTGGCCCCCGGGCCACCACTTTGACACATGTGCCTTAACTCATCTGACAGCAGGCACTGGATGACTTTATATTTGTTGGGGAGAGATTTATTCATTCATTTTCTAAACCGCTTTGTCCTCATTAGGGTCGCAGGGGGTGCTGGAGCCAATCCCAGCTGTCTCCGGACCAAAGGCGGGGGACACCCTGAATCGGTGGCCAGCCGATCGCAGGCCACACTCCTAGGGGCAATTTAGAGTGTCCAATCAGCCTACCATGCATGTTTTTGGAATATGGGAGGAAACCAGAGTACCCAGAGAAAACCCACGCAGGCCCGGGTAGAACATGCAAACTCCACACAGGTGGACCGACCTGGATTTGAACCCAGAACTGTGAGGCCTACGCACTAATCACTCATCCACCGGGCCGCCTTGTATCATTGCTTTTGGAATGTATCTCACTGAGTACTGTTCTTTGTAGACACGGCACATAGAAATGGTTGATACCTTTTATCTTAAAAGAAAGGAAAAAAACATTACAGAAAAAAACACTATCACAAGATTGTTCTCCGAGATGTGCTCCTGCTTGTCAATATCCTTTTCAATAAATTGTCTCTCAGCCATTCAAAGTTATTTCAGCAATGACTGTGGGTTTTTCATTCTTTAACAAAAGGCTATAGAAACAATTTTGCCTGTGCTGTGTGTACAAAAGGAATACCGTGCATACAGGAAACAAACACCTGGCTGTTATGTCTAGGGTTTGCTTTGTGAAATGCAATCTTGAACTTGCACTAAGGGGCGAAAAGAAATGAATATGAAAAACATGTAAGGATTTTGGAGTGACAGCTACTGCTTTACAATGGAAATCTTGGTCGCAGTTTCAGGTTAGAAGCCTGCCAATGATATATTTTTTAAAAATACCTCAGAGCTAATAAAATCAAGAAAGGCTAAGAACAAAAAAAATGCAAATTCTTAGTTGTATGTCTTTGGGCACCTTTGAAAAAAGTGTTAGAATTATGATTTAAAAGGTTTGAATCATTATTCCAACAAAAGATTAAATATAATCAGGTGAAGTAAGATAGCATCATTTATATGCATGCCATTCACATTAGTTTAATTGAAAAAAATGGTGATGTGAAAAAAAAGATTAAAAAAAGAACCAACCCAGAAAATTAATTACTTCAAAGAAAAAACAAAGTTAAAAAAATAATTAGAAAAAACAACTCTCAAAATAAATTAATTGGAAAAATATAGAGTTGACAAAAATTCAAAAACCAACCGCTAAAATTAATTATTTATATAAAACAAGTTTTAAATAAATAATTACTAATTCAAAAAACAACTCCAAAAATAAAATAATTTGAAAAATGGTCAGAGCTTTTATTTTTAAAGTGAATGCAATACACTTCCGTATAAGACGAACAACAGAACATTACTATTCAAACTAGTGAATACAATTACAGCATGGACAATATTGTTAGGGATGGAATGCGTGCATTGCCTTGGCGCTGCACAACCCAGCCTCGTTTGTCCAATTGAGCTCATTAACACTGTTATGGCATCAGTTCTGCTTTTTTTCCCCACAGGCACAAGTTTAACAAACAAACCGTTGGCCGCACTGAGTCAGACTGAGAAGAGAGAGAGTTCGCCAACAGTCTCAAACGACCTAATTCACAATTTTGTTGCTCAGTTCATTAGCAGAGATATGAGGTTTTAGTGCAAGCTGCAGTTGCATGGAGACATTCTTGTGTAGAGTGGTGTTTTCTTGACCTCTTATGCCATTATCCAACACCTAAATGGCAGATGATTGTTCAGTAATAGTGAGTTTAAAACAGCCTGCCAAGTATCATGTCAACTTCATCTCTTATCATTCCAATTTTTTACTGGATATATTTGACCTCACAGAATACCAACATTTTCACCAGGAGGATAGCCTGTCATTTTTTTAATAGTATTATTGTAATTATTATATTATTTTAAGACTTTGAATGTGTGAAAGTGATTTTGAGTGACTGGTGTCATATCAAGTGTGAGATGGGATAGTAAATCACTAAAATAATGAGGAGAGAACCCACCAAAGTAGTTAATAGCTAATTCCGTAGTCTTAAAATCTACCCCAACTCCTGTACATTAACAAACAAGGGTGTTATAATTCAGTGGTACCACAGTTCTTGACCACAATCCATTCCAGAAGGCTGTTCAATAAGAGATTTGTTTAAAATCTGAATTGATTTTTCCCATTATAATTAATGGGGGAAAAAAGAAATAGGCTTTTTAAAGCTTTAGCAAAAAAAACTCCGATTTGTTGGTACACGGTCGATTGGTCGCCGGTCTTTTGGTCGCCGATCTTTTGGTCGCCGGTCTTTTGGTCGCCCGGAAGGTTATTGATAATTAGCATTTATAAATCGTTGCTCAAATTCCCTAAATACAAACTGTGAATTACTATTTAGTAGCTTCTTAAAGGGACAACGCATGTACATACAAACTCTCATACATACACTCACACGTTGGCCCAGTGAAACTGCTCGTGGCCATTGTTGGCTTTTATTGATGCGTAGACCGTGTTGTTTTACCTTGTTTTGTCACTGGTCTTTTGGTCGCCGGTCTTTTTGGTTGCCCGTTGTCGCGGTCCGGGCGACCAAAAGACCGGCGACCAAAAATCGGCGACCAAAAGACCGGCGACGAATCGACCACACACAGATTTATTCGAAGTCTGGGATGTTCGAAAACCGAGGTACCACTGAACAACTATTAAGGAATTAGTTTTACACAAGGTTTTATAATTAAATCTTAATTTACCCTTAGTGGCATTAAATTTAAATGTTTTTTAAGTGTACTTTTCTATAACATAGAACAGTCAACACTCACAGGAGCTCCTTTTTTGGGTCCAGTATAACTGTTCCTAAAAGGCATTCCTGGGTGAGTGTGATATGAAGGGAAGTGTAAGTCCTGACCCCCATCAAACACCTTTTTGATCTAACATTTGTGACCTAGCAAATGTTTTTTTTTGCCCGTAGAAAAGTACAAAAGTTCCCTCAGAAACCCTATTATAACTATAGTAATCAGAAACATTTCACAAAAGTGAACTATTCTCCTAGTGTGGTAAATTTGTGCTGTCTGTTGACAGTGATAGTGTTCATCAAGTTATTTTTACCCCTAAATTGGCCATGTCTTAATAAATAAATAAATAAATAACACCACCACAGTTGCATGATGGGGACGTGTCATGTCTTCGTTTAATAGAGCAGCAGCAGGCGCCTTCGCTACAAAATTCTTGGAAGGAATTGCAATCATTTCAGTCATTAGCGACCGCTGCAGCCTGAAAGCCAGATGTGTTGACTTCCTGTATCATTCATATCTTATATTTTTGTATTCTGTTCATTTGATGATGGAATGCATGGCCAGTAACAGGGAAATTGTAAATCAAAACCCATGTGTTCTACATGGCTCTGGTCTGAAACAATGGAAATATCATCATATATTCAGTATACACTTCTCAAAAAATATTGAAGTAGTCTAGTTAAAATGCAACAAAAAAAAATAAATAAACACGAAACAAAGGTCTTTAATTAACCATCACTTTCTATGGTCAGATCCAAATAAATATAAATAATTTTGGAAGTCTTAGGAGCCAAAAGCTTACCTTTTAAAAGATATTGACAAATTCACTTTATTTGGAAGGGGTTTTTATTAGCAGCTCTATTGTCGCTCATTTCTGTTTCTCTCTGTCTTTATATTTTAATTTATATATTCCTCTATGTGAGGAAGCAAATGGAAGACAGACGGAAGACTTTGTTTTTTATGCTGCCAGGAGCTCCAGAAGGTCTGACCAAGAGCAGATGCAGCAGTTATGAGACAGTCATGTTTTGGAGAGGCTTTGAGTTTCTTGGCAAAGCTCAGTGCTTGTGGGTGGACCAGTTGGAATGGGCCAGAACCTTTCTGAAAGAGTATTGAAGATTATTGAGTGTGAGAGGAAATCATTAAGTAGATGGAGTGGATGTGAGACATTTTGGGGTTGAGGAAGAGGAAGTTACAATGACAAAATACATCTCAGCCAACTCACTAGTAAAGTCCATATAAAACATTAATATCGCTGTGTTACAAGGTCCCATGGGCCAAATTCTTTGTTTAATACTTTGATTATAAGCCCTGCACTTGCATTTGGCATGGTAGATGAGTGGTTAAACGTCGGCCTCACAGTTCTGGGATCGTGGATTCGATCCCAGGTTGGAACAGGGTGAAAACATTTAAGCGAGGACTGTGACATCACCCTCAGCCTTCTTACACACATGAGAGAGGCAATCCCAGCAAACCACTATGTATAAATAACATTTATTATTTTAGGCTGTTGTTGCAGACTTGCTTGTTTTTGTGTGATGATAAGATTACTCGTATAAATGTGCCCCTCCTAACTATTGCATAAAAACTTTTGCACCAGGCAGACCTGCTCAATAAAATGGCACTTGAGTCACCACTGGTAATTCCATTATTTTTACATGATGACCTTCTGAGTCTGAATGAGTTGTTTGAATAAAACAAAGCCACTTAGCACCCTCTAGCGGACATTAAGAGAATCCCAAAATGAAAGCGACAAGAATCAAAACAGTAAGTACATCCACTCCACAAATAGACTTCTGATAATAAATAAAAATAAAAAAAACACCTTGACCATCCTTACTTTTACACTTTATGGATTGTAAATGATGAACAACTCAAAGTTTGCTCTCAAGTGTATTCCTGCTATATTAATTATTGGTATATACTACATTCCCCATCAGTGTAATAAAGTTTGAGTAATAAATATGTCAAATATGCTGCATGTAGCGGAAAAGTTATACAGAATAAACAGTATAAAGTTATACGCACGATTGACACACTTGCTGTCAATTTTCGACAATTTGGAACAGGGGGGGCGGGGGGTGGGTGATGTCCGCTCGAAGCAGCGCATGCGCAGTGGGTGGGAATCGCAATTGAAAACGAGCAGCTATGCCGCGTGAGGCAAGAAGGGATCTGGAGGCTTGGAACGACAGCCGAGACACCGGAGGACTGACCCGGGGACGGCGACACCGGCAGCCGGCTGGCAGTCGTTAAGAGCTCATCGCCCCCATCTCGTCTCCGGTCGGGGTAACCTCCTCCCGAGAAGGCTAGTGACCGACCTCGGTCCTTCTTTCACCCCCCCTTCCACCCCGGTACATCGACAATGTTGCTGCTAGCCGTGTGAGGATTCATGTCTCCAGCCTGCCGTGTTTTGTTTGTATCGACTGCGAGTTGAACTTGAAGCGAGACAATAAGAGACACGCAAGCGGTGCTCACTATGATTTTATCGGCGGTGCGCGGCAGGAGATGTCTCGATAGGCGATGTACGGGGACGATATGCCTTCAGTTTTTGCTGTGGATTTTATGTGCCGTGAACGGAGAGGAGCAGCCGTTCAGCGTGGAGGTAAGAAGCGGGACATGAGCCGATAAAAATATATAAAAGACGCTTAATCGAACGGATTCAAAAGAGCATCATTTCCCTCCTATGGTCCAAATGAGCAACTTTTGTCTGCTTTCACGTGTTTTTTTGACACAGCCTTCATTGTGATTGTCTTCACAATGGTCTCTTTGTTTGTGTGAAAGATCATCCCGTTTTTCTACTTCTGATCTAAATAATTGGCACTGATTCTCTCCTCAAAAAAAGTATTTCTTTTGGTGACATAGCCCAAAATGATGCAAGATGCTCTGAGAATTGGTAAGGATGTTATTTAGATGTATATAATCAGTATTTGTACGGATCTGATTATCTCATGTCATCTCATTTTCTGAACCAATTCATCCACGGGGGTGCTGGAGCCAATCCCAGCTGTCGCCGAGCCAGAGGCGGGGGGCCCCTGAATCGGTGGGCACCCGATTGCAGGGCACAAGGAGACGGAGCACCATGCACACACCCATATTAAGAAGAAATTTAGTGTCCAATCAGCCTACCATGCATGTTTTTGGGATTTGGGAGGAAACTGGAGTACCCGGAGGAATCCCACAAAAGCCCAGGGAGAGCATGCAAACTCCACGCAGGTGGACCAACCTGGACTTGAACCCAGGACCCCAAAGCTGTGAGGCCAACGCGCTAACCACTCACTCCAACGGGCCACCCCGCATCTGATTATCCATACTTGAAATTAATGTCAAGATGAGGTAAAAAATTCATTTCAACAGTGGTAAATATGTTTTTTTAAGGTTGTTATTTTCATTTAGTACAGTTGTCATGCCAAATAAAATAACTGGCAAATAACGCTCAATATGGGCTTTGAGCAGGATAGTGAAAAGCTCAAAAGAAACATAATTATATATTCTTTGTAAGGTTCATCATCTTTCATTGATGTCTCGAGACTGTAGCTTTCCTTTGTTTCAAATCTTGAGGATTCGTGAACTCATTGTTTGTGGCACACATCCTCATCATTTTTACGTCTCTTCCCATTTGTGGGTTCAAATTTTGCATGGGTTTTCTCTGGGTAGGACAGCTTCCCCCCTTGGTGCAAAACTGCATTTTTTGGGAAATCAAAAACCAAATTGTCCATATTACTGATTGGTTTCTCGTCTTTTAGCCAAACCTAACACAATGTCCAAAGTCAGATCATCCACAACCCACATAAAAACAAGCATTACTTGTTGGAATGTGAAAAATTCTAATTCAAATTGCCCATCCCTAGTGCTTACCCTCCAAATGAGTTAAAGGAAATGCCTTCATTAGGCCTTTCACCATGTAAATATGCCACAGAAGTGTTATGGTAAATGATATTTTCAATAATAATGGACACCAGGTAAGTGCTTTCATTGTATATTGGCTGCACATCATTCCCTTATCATTGCATCTTTCCAAGCCTCCTGATTAGTTTGCTCCATTTAGAAAGTGCAATGTTTGTACTAATGCAATATGAATCAGATAATAATAATAGTGCACAATAGTCTTATCCATGTGTAGAGTCACAGTCGGGCTTCAACGCAAAGGGTTAGCACAATAGAATTGGTGTACAATATATTCATCAGCAATTGCATGACTATACAGGACAAATACCACTTAGTTATTCTCATGTCAAACTGTTAACCAGTATAAAATGATTGTATAGAGCCTCCATGAATACGTAAACATCAACCCTGCCTGTAAATTCATCAATTCTCAATATATTGAACCCATACCATGCACATATCCTTCTTGGAGCAGCTGTTGTTTTTGTTGTTTTTCTGCTACAGAGATCAATCAGTCATGTTTACAAATGATCGTTGGTCTTACAGTCATGTGCTCACATGGGCATCATGTTGCGTTTACTGAATCTCACTCAAGGAACGCATCTACACGTCCACATGATTTGCAAGTTTGGCATGCCACAATCTTCTCTGCTGACAGGCAGACCTTAGATTTAATCCAGATGCTAGAGGTTATCAATTTGAACAACACAAACAAAATAAGGAAGACGTCATCATCCTGAATATACACTGTATCCTTTACATTCTCCTATACAACCAAGGGAATATGAATCAGCTTTCTTATAAGATGTAAACAACATATGAGAGTGACTATTGGTGTCACCCGCCTACTCCCATACTTGTCTGGGATTGGCTCCAACACCCTAGTGAGGATAGGTGGAATGGAAAATGCTCTTCTCTGATCTCATTTAATTTTTGTCCTTTCTCATATTTGAAACAACATACTTGATGACAGTATTCTATTTAATGATTGTTTTTATTGATGGATTGCAGTCAATTGCTCATTAACTCTGGCCACAACAGTGCACAATTTGATTGTGACTATAGAACAAAAGCTGTTGATTTAGCTCATTTCAACTGATTGTTATAGAAAAAAAACATGATTTCAAGCACAGGAATCTGACCGACATTGGCATGGTAAAAGGAGCTCAGAGATCTATTTCATTGAATAAGGGTTTAGCCATTTTGCTTAGAATTTTTTGCACACAATAATCGTTTACATACACTATACCCAGTAAATTCTATTGAGAAGCGAACATAAGCAAAGATCCAAATGCTAAATATGTGTTCCTTCTGTTTAAAATATGGTTTACACCAAAAGGCTCTTTTGTGAGTGTAATGCTACAATCAGAAGGCTTCATACAGCCATAATAAGCATGACTGACAGTCCTGTGATTCTTTAGGAAAGTGCTCAGGGTGGAATTTGTGTCTGTGTCTGCAATGACTACAGTCCACCTCACGTTATGGTTGGTATTCAACAGTGAATACAAGGGTATAAACATATAACAATTATGATTTGATGTGGAAGCTGTGAACTGGACTTGAGGAGTAATTGCTGGTCTTCTTTTTACGATAGAGTTACTGGTTTACGGCTTGGCTGACATCGTGGGTGGTCATCGTGGCGAAATTGGCTGCATTAACTTTATTCTCCAACATTATACTCCCATTCTTTACTCTTAATTTGGCTTGGTGGTGAAGATACAGCCTTTTACTGATTGATGGATTGTAAATAATATTTGTTACACGTCTCTTTAGATCTGCTATTCCATAGACAATCAATCAATCAAATCAAAAGACTTTATTGTCATCATACACAAGTACAAGATTCGTGTTTTTATTCAGTCGTCCAAACCTGTCTTGGCACAAAGTTATTAAATAGGTCTGGTCACACAAAATCTGTTCTTTTATCTCCTTGGAAATTAAAAGCCATGCTTCAAATCCCCCAAAAATTCTCAAGATAAAAAGTTGTAATTTTACTTTAGAATATCTCCACAAGGACAAATTGAGTACGTTTTGATAGTGGGCATTAAATACTTGACCAAATATTTATCAGGTTTTTAATGCTCCCCTCAGTTGGTATAATTCAAAATCTAGTCTGACACATCATATGTGGGTAATCTGAATTTCAGTGGCTGAGTAGAATAATGATGCCCAGAGGAAGAAACAACAAAACCAAAACACAGGTTTTAACTAATACTGTTGCAGGAAATGAAACAAAACAAAGAAAATTGTTGATTTTTTTGTTATGATTGTTGCTTTCATGGTGCCACTTAGGCCTGAACAATATTGGAAAAAACTGACATTGTGACTTACTTGGTGTTTGCGATATTCATAATTCCAAGCCAAATAAGAGCAATAGTTGAATCATATTCAGTTTATCTGTCTGCATTTCAAGATGCAGTTTGGTGAACACTTTTCAAGCTGTTCGTCAGAGCCATTTTCATTGTGCTGTGACAAAAAAAGCATCCATTTATTTTCTTCAAAAAAGTCCATTGCTTTTTTCTTAGCCCTTTGGTGTTTTTGATTGTCTTTTGGGTTTTTGGGGGGGCATAACCTGCAACACAGACAAGCTTTCTGACACGAGACAGCACATATCTCTACAGAATTGAATTGAACTTAATGCTTTTATTGTCATTATACAAGTATAATGAGATTTAAAGCGTTACCACGAAGTGCACAAATAACAAAACCAAACTGAACAATAAATAATCACTAAATAATAACATTAAATAAGTAATAAATAAGTGGTCAACATAAGTAGTCAACAACATAAATAAGTAGGAAGCATACAAATAAAAACAAACAAACAGATAAATAATCCAATAATTATAATAAATAAACAAATAATCAATAAATAAGCAATATATAAATAAGTAGTCAACATAGTACATAAGTAGTAGTCAACATGAATAAGTGCTCACATAAATAACTAGGTTCAAAAGTGGTTAGCTGCCAATAGAGCTTTAGTGCAAGAGATCTCATACTTTTCACAGTTTCAAGAAATCTTGTGCCATATTTAGTTAAACATACCAGAACATAAGCGAGTCTCCACTGTGTTTCACAGTAGATGCCGTGTTCTTGGTCTGACTAATTTGTGCGTCTATGGCGATAAAGTTGATGTGCTTTACCAAAAATCTCTATTTTAGTTTCACCTTTTCAAAGGACATTTTCCCAGAAGCTTTCTTTGTCTTGGGAATACGTTATATATCTATATTTAATACTGTCGAACAAAAAAATCAAAAGTAATTGCTGTTTGCGACATTTGCGAACCCTAATTTTAAAATAATTGTTAAAAACATATTTTTACCTTTGTAAGTTTCAATGAATTCGGTCAGAATTGGCTTTATTTTTTCATTCACCGACAGAAATTAAATTTGTTAGTGTGTAAATAATTTTATGGTGGATGTTTTTTAAAACCACACCACTATATCTATTGTGACATTATACAATGTAGGGCCCAGTTTGATAATATCTGAATAGGTTTAAAATTTTCTTGGGTATTTGGTGTAAGATATTACCTTTTTATTATGGTTTTGTCATAGTAGTTCCTGTTATCTATTTTTATCATTAAAGTTGCTTAAACAAATTAATTTATAAATTGTTATCTTTGTCATTTTACAGAGAGGCATCAGGTGCAGAGTCCAACCCCGTGTCACACTTTTAGATCAGAACCAATGTAACCACTTGAGACACGGAAAAGTTGCACGGTCAGAGAAAATGTGAAGTGTAGCAAATTGTGCTTCACGCACTCGCACATGTTAACACATCCTTTCTCTGCTAAATGAACAACCTAATTAATCCCAACCAGTTCTGACAACAATGTGACAAAGTGTTGAAAAGAGATATGACACCTTGGAAATGCAATGTGTGTATTTTATCTAATCTTTTTCTCTGTACTTAACACAATTAGGACTAAACTGCAATTCTCATTAGCTTTTGTCAAGTGTCTAGTTTAAGTGTAATGACTCACATATGCAATTGTATGCCCATGAGAAGTGTTCAAAACGAGTGCAAAGTGTTTATCAGTAGTAGTGCAAAATGAGCATACTTTATTTTCCAGTGCTACCCCAACTAGTGTCACATTTCAAAAAGAGAATTTGTAAAATCATTTCATGAAGTATAATTTTCATATTCCAAATATGATAGGGTTGATACTATAATTATTGTTGACTTCTGCGTTTTATTGCATATGCTAAATTTACATGACAACAAGTTTCTATTACTAGTTTGACCGCTATTACTTTTTCCATAATGGTCACAGTTTGATGTTATCATCTGGTAGTTTTCCTCTTTTGTTAGGGAGGTATGGATAAAATTAGATTAGATTAGAACTTTATTTCATCCCGTACTCGGGAAATTTCTTGGTTGCAGTAGCAAAACAGACATAAGACACACAAGACATTGTAGACCTAGTTAAGAAAATGTGTATGTGATGTTTCATTTATTCCCCTAAACCTCCAACAACTCTTTTTTTTGTTCCTGGGCTATATTTATCTTAAACATAATAAAAGAAAATATTAATCTTTTGTAAAACTGTCAGTCAGGTCTTAACTGGTTTTAATTGATTAATTGTATTTTTTCCAGTACCATTGTAGCTGTTTTACTTCTACTTCTCAGCGACTGCGACACTGTCACATTGCTTGTTAGTACGAAAAACACCGGCTTCCTTTGCTACGTCATTTGGCTCGTGCCAGAGAGCAGATTTCGAAGCCACAGGGGTGTCTGTTGGCATAATCCTAGAAACATATACAACAATGTTGTTGCTTTAATGATTCATAGCATCAGTCAGACACACAGCCCTCCCCTTCTTCTTCTTAAGATAATTGTTAGTGTTATGTTTTTGTTCAGAATAGACTTTGACAGTCCTTCTTCTGTCACAGGTTATGAAAAGCTACATTATTTAGCATGTCATGTACCCAAAATACGTTGATGCCATCCATCCTCTTGCATGCAAAGTATTCTGTTTATAGAAATGCAAGAATGAATGTCCATAACATTTTTTAATGCAAGAATGTTCAGTTGTATGTTGAAGGGAATGTCAGACTTTCTTTTTGCAGGGATTTCGACGATAGTATATACGTAGAAGCAACCCCCAAAAGAATGCTCTCGAAAGGTGCCAAGCACTGATCAGTATGTTGGATACGACTGTGACATTTGTGGGTGACATTTTTGTGACATTTTGTCCTAATAGGGCCACTGAGGTAAGCATGGCATGTATTAAGTTTTTTGTGTGAGCATCCTTGGTGGTTTGTGTATTGGCTGATGCGAAGGTGAACACTGTATTTTGTGTTTCAATTTTGCAATTGCCACAGTAAATCAGAAAGTTGAACTCTTTACTGTAGTTTTGTTTAAACCCTTGTTACTTCTTTTAAATGGATTTCAGTAGGAATAGAGCTGTTAGGTTCCATGTTTACGTGTGGGTTTGCGGTCATTGGTGTGGGCAGGAAGGCTGTGGTTTCCTTGACAACCCTGGCACACTCACCAGTGGTTGTTGGTGTGATGAATAATTTAGAGTGGTCAGATCTGGCAGGCAAATGTGTTCCAATGGCTCACCTGTATCGAGAGTGCCTACATAAATTTGAGTATCAATACTTGCCAATAAATCTACTGTTAAGATTGTTGACCCCACGAACAGAATAGAGCATAAGTCAATAATTTGAAATCTGTCTTGACCCTGAAGGAGTTGCCTCCCAAACCTTTTGAAACTACAAAAAACAAACAAACAGACAAAAAAGGCGCCTGTTACGTCTGTGCGCTTATTTCTATACAGGACCAATGGCTCGTGACAGAAACACGTAGTGAAAAATGTGTGTGGGACTTGAAAACAATCAATTTCCTGCTGTTTTTATTAGTATTGTCGACTTATTGTCATTTTTAGTAGTGCTGGTAAAAGCAGTAACGTATTAATGGTCCATTGTTGCGATAAATTCCATTTAGGTGCCGTTGTGGTGGCCCGGGTTCGATTCCCGTTCATGTGGGTTGTGTCAGGAAGGGCATCAGGTGTAAATCTTTTGCCAAATCAGTCGTGCGCAACGACTGTTTTGCTGTGGCAAGCTCTGAGGAGATGAAGCAAAAGTTAGTCAGAGTTAATAGCTGATGATCACACAAAAAATCTAAAGAAAACACAACATTTTTTTGCAGTTATTTCTATAAATTGGAAACTGGATTGGATGAGGATTTTTTTCCGTGCAAATACAAACACATACATTCTTAAAGTCTTCTTATCCCATGAATGGTTTGCTAACTACCACAATTTTTGTGTCAGTGTAGCTCATAAATGAATGAAGAAATACTATTTTTTGTCAAATCTGGCAGGGTCAATTCACAGCCAGGTGTCCCTTATAGTCCAAAAAGTACATACCGTATTTTCACGACTATAAGGCGCACCGCATTAAAAGGCGCACCCTCAATGAATGACACATTTTTTTTCCCATATATAAACCACACTTGATTGTAAGGCGCCCTGTCTATTTTTGGAGAAACTTTAAGACTTTTAAGCGCGCCTTATAGTCGTGAAAATAATTACAATATTCTATATTTTTACAGTTTTTTTCTACAAAACACATGAATTTTTCACCTATGGTGAGGCTCCTTATTACTTTTTTTATTTTTAGTGTAAAAAAAAAACAGAAAAACTTTAAATAAACCTATAATCTTTTTAGTCAAGTTCGGCTTTGATGTCCTTAACTCACTCACACGTGGATTGTAGCAAAACATCACTTGCTGTCCCTGTGACTTGAGGGACCAAACTCATGTCAGCTGATCTGTCGGAAGTGGCAGCATCAACAGTCGCCACATGCTCTGAATATGTTACTATGCCATCTGGGCTCTCTGACATACACCTCATCCATAATGGAGTAATTCCATCGCTTTACACATTGGCCTTTTAATGGCACCCATCGTCTAATTAGGCGACATTCTGCTTGTCAGGTGTGGTCTGAGCTTCAGAGGGAGAGTTAGTCTAGGGTTCACATCAGCTCAGTCCCTTTGTCAAAGTCCCACAGGGGACATGCGATCTGTGCCTCTGTCAGTGCAGTACTCTGCCCTTCTTTTGAACTTCAATATTTGAAGTCCTGGTGTTTTTGCAAGGTGAAGCGAAATGGTAAAGCCCAATTTTTCTGGGCTCTTCTCAATTGTCTTGTTTTAGTCATACACAGTGTATTTTAGTGCCAAGATTATGATTGTTGTGTTTTTTGGGTGGGAAAATGCCTCATACTCTTCTTTTTAAAATGTCAAGCCTGTATTCTTTGTTGGGAGGGAAAAACAATGGGTGAAAATACAGAGGATTGAGGCTAGCTTGAACTCTTTTTAAAGTACGTAATGACTAAATTCTGCTTTCAATAGTGTAGAAGCAAGTGAATATAACCCAGAAAAAGATAATGATGCAATTCAGACATTTTAGATTTAGAAGACTATACTTTATCGCTCTCTCTCTCTTTCATTTTGGTTCGTTATCAATGAATTGAACAACGTTTAATGATTGTGTGAATTTTGGAATAGGTTTATAGACCAAGACGCAATTACCTCTCAGGCAACCTATTTTACCCAATTAGACACTAGTATAGAAACAGAACTTCAGAATGAGTGGAAGCAAGACAGTCATCTTTATTCATTCATTTTCCGAACCAATTATCCTCACAAGAGTCAGGAGGGGTGCTGGAGCCTATCCTAGCTAACTACGGGCATCAGGGGGTCAGCCAATTGCAGGGGACAATGAGATGGACAACCATTCATGCTCATACTCATACCTAGAGGCAATTTAGAGTGTTTAACCAGCCTAACCTGCATGTTTTTCGGTGGTGGGAGGAAACCGGAGTACCTGGAAAAAAGCACCCCCTCCCTGCGACCCTTGCAGTTGTCACATTTTGTGCCTTTTAGTAGTGTTTTTTAATGCTGTTGCTTGATAATACTAAATTACCCCCAACGTGTCTGCCATTCCCCTTTATTAACTCAGAATAAATGACTCATACTTTTTCTTCATTTTGTGCTGCTAGCCTACTGATTTGGCTAAAATTAGCCAGGATGACATGTTGCTTATTCATATTTAATAGGCTGACAAAAAGATGAGAAATCACCCTTTGCAATTCTGAGCAAGGAATGTCTGTGTGACTTTTTGTTTAATTCTAATATCTGCTGTACTGAAAATACAAATTGTATTCAGACAGCACACATTTAGTATCAGTGACTATACCTATTTTATTTTCTATTGTCTAGATGGCACATCCATGTCTCAAATGGTGCCGTTTAAAAAAAAAAGTTGATTTTCTTCTCTGCAAATGCAACACTCACCGTTGGATGGCGTCGTTTTAATTGGGTTAAATAAAATCTTTGCACCAATTTTATGTGGAAACACAACCTTGGATTTATCCACTTGCCTTTGTCCATTTGTAAGTTTAATGGGAAAACCAAAAAGGGTTTCCCCTTCCTGGTGTTTGTGTAAAAACTCTCAGGATTTAGGTTTCACATGCACTGCCTCGCCTAGTGCCATTAATAAATTTTATGAAGAAAAGAATGCATTAATCAAAACCAAAACGGGATCCAAGTGTAGTGAACAAAACATCCAAAACTGAAATCGATTCAATTAAACGTTTTTAAAAGTGGGTTTATATTACCGAATTGGCAATGTGTTTGGACACTGACTACTTTTCAATCTTGCAATTCCTCTCACTCACCAGCAAGCATATTGATCACCTTGCCCAAAATAAGACGTGATCACCACTGTCTTTGGCTTTATGAGCCATTCCATTTTTCTGCTTCTTTAGATTTCGCCAATAAAGTGATGGGGAGAGCCAAATGTGGCTGTGATTTTCAGAGAGTAGATACCATGGAAAAAACAGATGATTATAGGACAAGAAAAAGGAAAGTATGCATTAGCTGTAATGTGGAGAGTGATGGTAAAATATGAGATCTCAAAGCCCTGGAAACAATTACATTTTTTCAGTGAACAAAGGCCCGAGCTATCAAGCATTGAAGGAAGTATAGGATTGTGGTTTGAGACCATGTGAATAAAACTTGAAACACATGGATTTTTTATGACTTATTTCTCTTCGATCTATCACCTATATGACTCCCTTTGATGTATTAGATTTGAACGTGGACATTAAGAAACAAAATATTTTTTACTTTCAGCCCTAATTTACCTAATTGCCCTGTTTTGTGAAGATTTGATCTTTATCTGCCATTACAACACACCAGGCCACATTTATTTCGCTTTTTAAAACATTATTTAATCTATCATAGAGCAGAAAACCATAACGGGCGAAAAGTTTAGCAATACTGTATTTTGTAGATGAGCGACACATTGGGTGGGTGGTTAGTATCCCCGCCTCAATGTTCTGTGATGAAGGGTTCAATCCCTGGTGGATTCCGACCTTCGTATGTGGAGTTTGCATGTTCTCCCAGTGGGTTTTCTCCAGTTACTTCCGTTTTCCCCTCATATTCCAAATGCCCCTGTTTTGCTAAATTCAGTAGCTCTACAAGCATGAAGACTAAATGAGGGAACATTTCTGCCAAGAACTTTATTAGGCTTTTGATTCCTAGTCTCATTTGGTGTGTTTAGGTTTCCATGTCTGCGCATTTGAAATATGCACAAGGAACTGTTATTTTATCAGTGAATTTTAATTGTGTCATGAAATGCTGACGTTGGCTGTCATATTTACTGTTTTGATGATGAGATATACAGGGCGTCTGAGACTAGCTAAATCCCAAAAGCTCTTCTGCGGGAAAGCCTAACCGACCTCCTTCCTCCCTAGATCTGAGCGGTGATTCCCTTTGGCAGGATTTTATAGGGATACCGAGAGCTCTGTTATGGCAATTTCTTTCCCTGACAAGCCAAACAACACGATAAAAGATTGCATTCTGCTTTGTAAACCTCACATAGATTCCATTTTTTCCAAGTCTCTTTCCTTTTGATTATGAACATGTTGCATAAAAGAGCGGGTTAGTCTGTCTTTTTGTGATTTTATACCATTTGGGAGTTGGATGTAAATTCAATATTTGTTTATTCATATCTTGAGTACTGAACAATTTATTTGAACTGTTTCAAAGGAATGGCACAAATCCAAAATAGTTGACCTTATGAATACAGTTGCCAAGTAACTTGACTGAATGTTTTTTTTGGGTGGGTTACAAGAAATCAAATACTTTTCTTTAAACATTAGTTTTAATACAGACATTTTTCATTGAGAAAGAGAAATAATAAAAATTCACTGGTTTGATCCTTTCGTTTTTTGGTCTACAAGCATGATAACAATCATTTGATTTAACTGCACATTGGAGTCTACAAACCTATTCCTCAAGAAGCAATTAACCTTGATTGGCCTGCGATTTTATAACCTGAAACAAACTGATGTATAATGTCTTCTCTCTCTTATTTGTATGTCTTTCTTCATAGACATGGCTCCAAAGGTATGGCTACCTCCCTCCTGCAGACCCCAGAATGTCAGTGCTACGTTCTGCCCGAGTCATGCAGTCTGCTATAGCTGCCATGCAGCGCCGTTACGGCCTCAATGTGACAGGAACTCTTGACAGCAACACCATAGAGTAAGTTGCATATTTCCCATGAAAAGTTTTTGCACCCTTAACTGTGCTCATAATGGCATACCAAATAAGTTGCGTTGTGGTTTTAAATCTTTGTCCTGCTTGACTGTGACTCAAAGTTTTCTTAACACTGTGCAATGTCCTGCTTAGAACACTACATTGTAGTTTTAACAAATAGCAAGAGTGGAAACAAATCGTGAACGGACGTTTCGTCGAAAGACATTTGTTCCCCGGACGTTTGGTCGACCGGACGTTTGGTAGAACGGACGGGCCGTCGACTGGACGTTTGGTCGCTGGGTTCGCTCGCTGTCAAATTATGAGAGAGAAAGAGACAGAGTTTACTGCTGAAAGCGAGCAACCAGGTAATCTCTCACTCTCAAAATTCTAATCATGAGAGAGAGTCCGTTCTACCAAACGTCCGGTCGACGCCCTGTCCGTTCTACCAAACGTCCGGTCGACCAAACGTCCGGTCGACCAAACGTCCGGTCGACCAAACGTCCGGTCGACCAAACGTCCGGGAACCAAACGTCTTTCGACCAAATGTCCGAGTGCCAAGACAAATAAAAGTAATGTGAAAAAGGGTAGAACACTCCCTCCAAAATGCTGTAAGTGGAATGGTGTCATATTGTTGCAAAAGATTGACTAAGTGGGTAAGACATGTTTGTGATCTGGAGTCCAGTGGGGGACAAGCTATCTCCAGTATTAGATTCAGGTGGGAAGTCGGATTAATTTTCAAGATGCAACCCTGTCTTGATTTAATTGGATCATATCAATATGGCCAAAAGGAGATTTACATTTTCAGGTCAGATCCTGTAATGTCACTGTCATGATATATTTAGTATAGAAGCATTTTCAAAAACACTGCCACTTTAGCGTTCGATGTGGTATGGCCACTTCTTTATAATTTGTTCCCATTTGTCTCATAATATACAGCATGTAATCAAACTGAAACCATCACGTACATTTAGAAAATAAATTATTGGATTTATGTGAATTGTCTTCTGAAAGTTATGATCGAAACTTGAATGTTTGTGAGATTACTTTTCACCTGCACGTAAAGCAAACAGTGTTCGCTGACATTTGTCCCCAGCAATGTTGAAATGTCATCCGTGCTAGAAATGGCAATGAGCTCAATTTGGCCACTGAACTGTAACCTGGTAACGTCTCCACCAGCCGAGTGATTGCTATCTAACCAGTGGACTGAAACCGGGTGAAATATGATCAGCTAACAGTGTGCCTGTTTTTCTATTTCTTCTTTGCTTCACTCTATGCAGCAGTAACACACTAAGGTGAGGTGCCCTTTGAGTGTAATGTGTATCGATTAGATAATGCATACTGGAGAAGTGTTTGAGTTATGAAGGACGTGCATGCTTTTTTTTAATCCTTAAAAGCCTTTTGGATTGTGTTCTTGCATTTTTTTTGCTTGTTGTTTGTAAATACTCAACTTTTTTTTTACACATAAAAATAAACAGTTTGAAATGATTGAATTGATTATTATACATTCTTCTAGATTTGAGCAAATTACTGATGAATCAATCCTGAAGAAATTTCGGCAAAAAGTGTGGTCTATTTCTACTGTAGATAGTGGAAGTGTAACAATATATCAATCGGAATCGGTTTATTGATTGGTTAAGCAACGATGCAATCAAATCGATTGAAATACAAAACATTGATCATTATCATCTTTTAAATGTAGTCTTTTGGTTTTCATTTAAATGTCTAAAATTTTTCAGCAACAACAAAAAATATATATTTCAAACTTGCATTTAATTACATGTTTCATAATTTTTAAAAATTGTTTCTGTTAAACAGTATTGAGTGTGGTAAATGTGTACATAATGTCGTAGTTAATCAAACAAGGCCCTGGAATTGAATCAAATCAAATAGTGGCAAACTTTGGTAAAATTGGCAAAAATATTCAAAGAACCGTTATCGGATTGTATCGTCATGAAATTTGTGATTTACACCCTCACTACTGTACAAAGAGCTACTATTCAAATTAAAGTTGAGTATCATTTATGTAGCTTTTCACAATCCGGTGCTTCGGTAACTCCTATTCAAAACTTGATTAAATTCTCGTTCCGATGTAGCCCTCTTGTTATTTTTTCCCAATTGTCATATGATCTGAATGTTTCATTGATAATGTTTCCTGCAGATGGATGAAGAAGCCCAGATGTGGGGTTCCTGACCAGATAGGAGGCGTATCAAAATTCAACGTCAGGAAACGGCGGTACGCCCTCACAGGACAAAAGTGGCAACACAAATATATCACCTACAGGTGAGTGCCCTTGAAATCTCTCCATACCCTCAAAAATACATTCCACAATTTTGCATGTACCTTGAAAGAACATCTGATTGTAACACATACTGAATGTGAAATTCTGTAACAACAAATAAGCTGAAAAACATGGTCAGTATAAATTCAATCTTGCTTTAAAACAAGATATAGGTTTTTGTTGCTAGCTCCACAGTTTGTCAAATTGCTTCTTTCTATTATGCGGCTTTTTTATCTAGTTTTATCTCTTATAGGACAATCCATAATAGTTTTTGTCTACTTTGAGGACTGTATTTTTTACGTGGTAGAACTGGTGAAGCTCCTGCTGTTTCAGGATTATATTTCGCATTATAAAGGGAATTTAATTCAAAGAACGGTTTTAGAAGACCAGAGTTTCATTTGCAATGGCACATATCAAGCAAATGGTCAGGCTCAGTGAAGCGTGCAAGAGTAGATGTGTGGAAATGAAACTGAGAAACAAAGTAAAGACAACCAGCAGCACTAAGAAATGAGCTGCAAGAGGAGGAATCCCCAGTGGAAATTTGGAGGTAGATTAGGGTTATGTAATAAGGATCGAAGGATTTTGAGAGTGTATTTGCTCTTTTGCGCATATTCGTAAAGGGTTCTATAAGGCCGTGCACTTGGCTTAGTCAGCTTCTCTTCTAGCTGTCAAACTGCTGCAGTAATGGATGCGGTAGATTCAGTTTTTTCTTTTTGTGACTTTGACACTGAGAATAGGTTTGCCACCAATGAGTGCAGTACCGTTGAGTTGTCAGACCACGTAAAACAATGAATGGAACATTGTAGCGGCAATGTAAACACTTGCCCACGGACATAGCCACCCGCCAACAGCTAAACATAGTGGAGAGTGTAAACTTAACTATTAAATATTCAAATTCAATCCAGTCACCCACAAAATAATGGCAACCCGCTGTTTTTAGGAGAGGCAAACAAAAAAAACAACTGAAACAGCTTCAAAGACGACATTGATGAAATGACATTTAGATTAATGAAAATAATGTAATGCAAGGTCACCTTTAACTTTTTGTGCAGTTGATTAAAAACCTTAAAATTAATGTCATATTTGTGCAAATAAATCTTTGATTTCCTTTCAGATGTCATCGCCGTTTTTGGTTTCATTCTAAATTTGGTCACGGTTATGTCGCCACCTTAAAATATCAGTTTTGTCACGTAGTGCAGGTGTGAAAATGGGGGATGGACTCAATCGCAGGGAAACCGAGACAATGGGCTTTAATTAAAGAGACCAAAAACAAAGTGCAAGCAAAAGCAGGGAAACCAAAAATACAAAAATGAATCAAATGCCATGGAATCAAACATACATGGGATACACACACACACTTAACATTCACATGACATGGACAAGGACTTCAACCAGAAATAAACAAAGCAGACTTGAATACACAGACATCCTTTAACAAGAGATGGAGAACAGGTGGGTCACACACAAGGCAACCAGAAGGCTGAGATACTTAGGACAAGTTACATATGGAAAAAGTCAAGACTAAATCAATGCAAAAGCAGATAAACCCAACACTTTTGCTTCCAAACTCATTAAATGATAATCAAAAAACTAAATCTGGGATTTCAAAAAGCATAATTAATGTATGGTTGAGTAGTGTGTGCTCATTTTCATGTAGCTGCATACAGTATGTGCTGTTGGGTGGCCCTAATTAGCTTTGGCATCCCTACTGTTTTCCCAGCATGCAAGTACTATTATAGCACATGATATGCATCCAGAGTAATTATCACCTCACAACATGAAGTTAAATATTTGATATAGCCTTATAAAAGGTTGAATTCTTTTTTTGTGGCAAATTCTAGCTGCTTGTGTTTGCTCTTAACTTCTTTTTTGTCCTTGAAATGGAAGGTACATTTGGTTCTGGACTGGAATCAGCTTAGCCAACTTTTGGTCTTAATCAACTTGCAACATATGTTGGTCACGCTGTTTGTTATTTTACTGGACAAAGAAAAACAAGCACCTACAGTAATCAAGCAGACTACTTTCGTGTTTTGTCCATCCAATTTTAGTGGCTTGCAATATTGGCAGAATTACTCAATGGCGATGTGATTCCAAGGGTACATTGAATAAGCATAATTCCTTCTACAATCTTTAATACTACTCCCTACACCCTTTAACAATGATAAAAGCATAGCAGTTTTGCCTACGCAAATGGATGTATGTATGATAAAAACATTGTTTATTTAGGCCATTGAAATGAATAAGAAATGCAAACCCATTTTCCAATTGGGAAGAATTCCATGTCAGAACAAGTCATGAAACAACTCCTTGACGAAGGGACTCCGCCGATAACCGTTATCCTGAACGGACCACTTCTTTTGTCTGCCTAGAGCGCCCCGATTTTGAGTCGGGCTGGGGCTGTGCTCCCATTGCACTACGTTGCTCGGCCAGCACTAATGTCAGCACGCTAACTTCGGCTCTGGCATGGAGACACAGCTTCCTTGTAGCCAATGGGAGGTCAGCGAGCTGTTTCAGAATAAAATACAAGATAAAATGGTTCCCATCGTTTTTGTAACCTGAATATTTTGTATGTAGAAGCATTTTTAAGTAGAGGTACCACTGTACTTATGAAATCTCCTCTAGAAAAATCATTTTGAGTCTTCAGATAGCAGCAAAATCAACAGCAGGCAGGCATATCTTCTCATAAGCTGTTGGCAACTAACCCAGAGTGAGACCAAATTTTAAGACCATGACAAATATTTTTACTCCAGCATTTAAATCAGAGAGGGGTTTTCCTGCCATGAAAAACCTGTCTTGGGCTTTTCAGCAGGCAGCCGGCTGGTGATAAGCCTTAATTAGAAAGTAGATTTGCTAGGTAGAAAATTGCCCAATCCTCTCCACACCTTAAACATAACAGTGATGACAGGCTGATCTCAGACACTCCTGCTCACAAACTGCAACATGTAGTTCTATGTAAGCAAGCCCCAGTAAGCATTAAATGGCAAAATCAGTAAGCATTAAATGGCACAATCTTATATTAAGTTTCTATTAATGCAATGTAGTATTTTATGTGAAATTGGGCCATTTATTTCCCATTAAATTACCAGAAGGGTTGTATGATATATTACTTGCCATCAATGTTCCCTCTAAGCTGCGCGCGTGCGCAATTGCGCACTACTCTCGTCTTCTCTGCGCACAGCAAATCATATGGAGCGCACAAAATAAAATCCCATTTTTTTTATTTTATTTTATTTATCATCCGCCGGGCCGCTCATTCATAGATAGTAATCATTACATTTTATTATTACTAAATCATTTATGTGTAGTAGACATGCACCTGCTTATCATACTGTTGTGTGCCTATAGCGAGCAATGATGATGTTGCTCACACCGGTACTCAGTGTGCTCAGGGAAGTTGTCTTTCTGCCCAGACAAACAAAAAATTAGAGGGAACATTGCTTGCATGATGATTTTTTACTTGCCTACTTGGTAAATGTTAAACGCTGAGACGAATGGCTGAATGATCTTCATACTTTGGAAGTATTAAATATAGTTTCTTTTGTATCGATTGTATTTTTTACAGCATCAAAAACGTGACACCCAAAGTTGGTGCTGAGGAGACCCATGACGCCATCCGGCGAGCCTTTGATGTTTGGCAAAATGTGACGCCGCTGCGCTTTGAAGCTGTGCCATACAGTGAATTGGAGCGAACCAAGAAAGATGTGGACATCACAATCATTTTTGCCTCAGGTTTCCATGGTGACAGTTCTCCCTTTGACGGTGAGGGTGGCTTCCTGGCCCATGCCTACTTCCCAGGGCCAGGAATTGGAGGAGACACACATTTTGACTCGGATGAGCCATGGACACTGGGTAACCCCAACCATGATGGTAAGCATTGCTATAGTTTTTACTTTCTTTGCTTGTTGGGAATGACAAATCACGGATAAAATACTTAAAAGCAATGTGTTACGATCTAAAGTGTGGCTTTATGTGACTTATGCTGCCCTTATCGTGTTCCACTGTTTGTGTTAGCCATTTGAATTTACTGGGCAAAAGAAATGTAGGACCTGCATATGTTTTATTTGTGGAGATTAAGTCGTGTCTATTTTTTATGTTGCTTTTAGCAGTATGTTGGCTTTTTCAATAGAACTCTTGAAGCCACGCGCAAATGCAGAATTTGCAGACTGCTTTTAAGCTTTGAAATGGCTGTCTTCATCTTTGTCAAGAGTAGATGAATGGGTAGAGTAAAAGGTGAAGACATTTGGAATATGTCTCTCAGTCAGAAGATTCTTTGTTTTCTGATGTTCAAAGAGACATGAGGAGGAATCTTAATTCATTAGTTACCAAGTCATGAGCTAAGACCATGACACAAACAGACTATAGAGCCACAGAAACCAAAAGACACATTAGATTAAATAACTAAAAAGTTCCAGATCATGTAAGAAAATACATCAGCGGTACCAGAGGTAAATGAATGGAGAGTAACCTTTTTTTAAGGCAAATGTTAGACATTCAAGAAGTCAATATAGCTGGGAGGGGGACAGAGGCATTGCTATAGCAAGAAATAACGACAATATTAGAGGAAATGGGTGAGAAGAGAGAACAGGAGGTGAGTGGGAGCACAATGTGATTTTTAGAAACCAGGAAGTTTCCATTTAAAACAGGACTCTTATCAGAACCGTCGTGATCTTCCAGGCTTAAAGTTGTATTTCAAGAATCTAAGAGTGTATTCTGTTTAATTTTGGCAAAATATTGTTTTTGAGTAATACAATGAAAAAATACAGCAACCTTAAATCATTCAGTTCTTTGTTCCTACAATCTGCTCTTTCAATGAATATCAATATGTAATAAAACACACATACGGTAACAAACACACCCACATGCACTCTCCACAATGGTGCCAATGCCATCTCATGCTGCCTTGGGGGAAGGACCAGTTGCTACTATGCCTGTTGGCACCAGCAGTTGAGGTTGTTACTTTGTTTTATTGTTTCGGATGATGAGATCCTCATTGAACACTAAGAAATTAATCCACAGTCTGCTGAGTGATAAACGTGTACATTCTACATGTGGTTTAAGTACACACATAGTAGCTATTCCATTATCTGTGTTCAAAGCATTGATGTTGTTTTGAACTTTTGCCCACCAACACAGACACGTGCAAAGAGATTACTCAAAACTAACCCAGTAAGACATGTATTTGCATTAACACAAGAGGTTTTTACTAAGATTAATTCATGGCGTTTTAGAAGTGCCTTATATACAGTACTGTACTACTCAGAATGAAAAGAGAGATTATCTCCAGAATGTTTATATATATATATATATATATATATATATATATATATATATATATATATATATATATACATATATATACATATATAGATATACATACATATATATACATATATATACATATATATGTATATATACATATACATATGTATATACATGTGTATATATATACACACACATATATACATATATATATGTATATATACATATACATATGTATATACATGTGTATATATACACACACATACATATATATATATATATATATATATATATATATATATATATATATATATATATATATATATATATATATATATATATATATACCTGTGTGTATATGCCTGGAGTTTTCTTGCAATACATAGTTTTCTTTCCATACAGTTAGAAAATAATGTGCCATGAAAGGAAGCAGAGGATCTACAATGTGCTACTGCCCACCAGGCTGCCACTAGAAATAGACAGCCACCTACTGACAGCAGCATTAACTTCCACATGGGCGGTGGACCTTGCATCCGTCCACACGTACACACACAAACGCACATACAGAAAATCTGACGAGGCATCCTCTCCCCCTAATCAGTCAGATGCCCATATAAGATTATGCCCATAATTCACAGTATAGGTTTGGGTATAATACAGCATATAAATGTTTGTGGCTGCCTGTATATTAATATATTAAGACTGGTTTACTACTATCATTAACATTTAAAATCGCAGAATCACCTTAGTGGGAACTATACTGAATTTGATGGATTGGGCTTTGCTGAGCCACAAGCCATAGTCCTCTTCTTTGTAAAATAAACCAAAAGGAGAAAAAACATTTTTAATCCTATTTCGCTCTTGGCCAGAAAGACAGAGTTGCTACCGAGAGACGTCGCGAGGGATGGCCTCTTGGCGCATTTTGTCCTCTTCTGTTTGGTTTCATTACTGTGGCATCCAGCATTGTAGCTCTTTTTTTTCCCAATAAATTTAATTGTTTTATCAAAAAAATGGTTAATACATGTTGTTTTTTTCCCATCCGACCAATGAATGCTCTGGTTTTATTTCTTATTCAAACACATCCCGTTGAAACAGTCTTTTTCCCCATGAGTCTTCCATACTTTACCATCTTCTGTCCTCCGGTAATGTCATCGTTTTATAATATAAGTCTTGATGGTGTATTATTGAATACACTTTGACAAGATGCTATCATTTAATTAGCTTGTAAATATTTGTGATCGTTGGACTTTAAGGCTAAGGACGAACACTGAGAAACTGGTTTCATGAGTAGTAGCTTCTCAAAGATTGACAGATTCAGACTTTCAGACACTCTGCTTTCAAAGCCCTCATCTTTATATACATGAGCTGTTTATTTCAAAGCAATTGTTTTTTTTCTATGACTTTAGCAGAGTGAAAACTTTTCTTTTAATAGCACTGGCATCTTAATTGAAAATTACGTGCATCACATCTGTTTCTTCGTTCCTCTCCCCTAGTGTAAACCAAGTTTTGCAGGCGTTATCATGGTTTGAGTTTATCCAAGGACATATTTGTAAAACTATTTTGCACGTATTTGTAAAAGCCCACGTGCAAACACTTCCTTGGCAATGTATTATTGATAAATGATCACAACAAAAACGTGCAACAATCCCGTCTTGCTCACAGGTGCCGTGCCGAGATAAACATGACACGAATAAAGGATGTCCTTTCCTTGGCAGCATTAATTATATTCTCTATGCTTGTTTATTTACCTCAAGCCTAAAGGGACTGCTGATATTCGAGTCCTTGGCAACATTCCAACGTCTGAATTCACCCTTTTTCGGTTTCTGTAAATAGATATTTATTCCACAGCACAATACCCTATGTTGCTATATAAGGGGTAGCGAACCTACGGCTCAGGAGCCATATGTGGCTCTATTGATAGGTGCGTATGGCTCTCCGTAACCTGTGAGGTAAAAAAAACTTCTCTGTTGTACTGTGGCGCCTCAAGTTTAACTTCATTACAATATCAATGAATTATGTCTCATTCAAATTGATGAAAGGCAATAAAGAAGTCAAATTTTTATGTCATTTTTATTTTGCGGATTCGACAAACTAATAACAAAATGCAGACGTGCAGAACGTGCATTTTAACCATCTGTGAATGGTAGTGGTGGAGTTTCGAGATTCCCATGTCACACAGGTCCCTAGCCAACAAATGGACTGTAGCACCAGTGGCATGTGTAGGACGTATGAAAATTATAGCGCAAGCAACCAGAGGACTATGGTTTCTAATCACAACCCCTGTAGTGTTTACTATTTACTCCAACTACTATTAGAAGATTTCCTGATCATCAATCTCCCTCTAACTTCCTTTTCCCCCTGTGGTCTCATGCGCCATGCAATTATAAACTGTCTTTAAGTCATTAGGAAAATTCCACAATGATATCTCGCATTGTTTTGTGATTGCATTGATGCTGTGACTTTTGAGAGAGCTGTGTTATCGATATAATTCCATTCTTCTTTTTTTTTACATTAGGACATTATCACAAACGACTTTTCGGAATTAGTGCAATTCACTTACATAGCTTTTTCAGTTTGTGTAATATTTTTTACTTCTATCAAATTCTTTCCTTGAATCTTCATTTACATTTAATGTTTGTTTCTTCTATGTTGAACTCCCCTTGCATGCTATCTTATTTTTTTTCATCTCACACCTGTCTTTCATCCTTACCATTCACAAGGCTGTAACTAAGCTGCCTCAACTTTATTTATGTACCCCAAGGCCAACAGGACATCCCTGTCTTGCCCAGCAAGACTTATGTTAGCGCCTGAAGTAAAGTGACACCACTAACCCCAAATGGCCGAGATGGGCAAAGGGTTGAATCAAGAATGCGAAATAGAAAAACTCTTGTGTACAATTTTTCCTGTAGTTATCAAAGTAAATGAAAAAACAACAGTTATACACTTACTAATTACGTATTAATTGCCCAGGAACACAAAGAAAAAATTACATAAGAAATTCAAGGTTTGTTTCTTTTTAGGTTTACAGCTATTCTTTTTAATGTTAAATTTAATTACAATTTTGTTACTGAAAATTTTATTTTGGCACACATTAAAACACTGAGCAGATCTATCTGTGTATTTCTACTGCTTTGCTATGAAAAGACCTCAAGAATTGTCTTTGGCTACAAAACAGTGGTGTTCTAAAGTCACTAAAAAATTATTGTTTCTCTTTATCTTTTCTCTCTCTTCTCTCTCGTTATTTGCTTTAAATCTAATCCATAGACACCTGTTCACTGTTATAAGCTTGCATAAATTTACCCTCAATTTAGCTGAGAAATCATCTATTAAAACCCTCAATTTTCTCTGAAACTATGCTTATCCTTTTTAGTGAAATACTACATAATAGTTGAGAACGTGTGCCATGTATTATTGAACTTTACTTTAATTTCATTAAAAAAAAATTGGCATTTAGAATCATGCCCATTACTGTACTTGCTACATTGATATGTGGAACCATCATTAGTGAGATAGACAACCTTTTAAACTCCTGAAAGTATATCATGTCGAAATCATTTGACCTATACAGTTGCAAATTGTAATTACGAAGCACTGTTCGCTTTTGAAGTTGAGTTCAAACATATTTAGAAAGTGGTTAATGACTTCACAAAACTGTCTGAAACCATTTTCTTACTCTTTACACGGATTTCCTTTCCTTTTAATTTTGGACCACTTGCTCTAAATTAAAGATCTTTAGCAAATACATTGATTTAGAATTATGGCTGTGCTGTTGACCACGGTTCCCCAAGACCTACTTTGGTTAACCTCTATTGCACATTAATTACAATGTATCAGTATATGGGTCTTGTTTGTTTATTGTAAACTTTACCGGCATCCGAGCATTGCTTTTAAGGTGTTTGAATTCAGCAATGACTGAGCTCATTCGCCTGTTCTTCTTTTTCCTATTTACACCTGTAGGGAATGATTTGTTTCTGGTAGCAGTTCACGAGCTTGGCCACGCACTCGGGCTGGAACACTCCAATGACCCTACGGCAATCATGGCTCCTTTCTACCAATACATGGATACTGAGAACTTCAAGCTGCCTATGGACGATCTGCTGGGAATCCAGAAAATCTATGGTGAGGATTTTTATTTAATACCAGTACTTTGTCTTCTCTTAAATCTTGCATAACTATGACTGATGAATATAGTGACAGAAATCTTACAGGAATCTTCATATAAGCCACCTTAGTCTTAATCCTTAAACAACCGTGACCGGACGTTTCGTCGAAAGACGTTTTGTCCCCGGACGTTTGGTCCACCGGACGTTTGGTTGACCGGACGTTTGGTTGACCGGACGTTTGGTAGAACGGACGTTTGGTAGAACAGACGTTTGGTAGAACGGAGGTTTAGTCACCGGGTTCGCTCGCTGTCAAATTATGACAGAGAGTTTACTGTTGATATTTTGAAATTAGATATTTAGATATTAAACTCACGCTCTCTCATGATTATAATTTTGAGAGCTGGTTTCAACAGTAACAACCCGGCGACCAAACGTCCATTCTACCAAACGTCCGTTCTACCAAACGTCTGGTTGACCAAACGTCCGGGGCCCAAACATCTTTCGACGAAACGTCCGAGTACTTTAAACAACCATTTATTTGATAGATTTTTTTAATCCTGCAGAGCTAGAATGTGGTCAGTCTGCAAACAGGTGATTTGTTTAGGATAAACCATTTCATGACACAAACTTTTTTGTAATTTCGTTCTCAGTTTCTCTTGACACAACTTGGTGAGAAGTAACTGAGTGTTCATCATAGCCGGTTATACTCCTCAGAGATGACAGTGGTCTAACTTTCTCTCTCGCTCTTTCACTCTGTTTTGCTCACAAAAAGAACCTGCCATCTGTTTACACTACCAGGGTATATACTTTGGGAATGACAGACCTGGGCAAGGGATCAAATCTCTCTTCCTCCCGCTTGTGTTTTACTCCTTTTTCCTCCACCTCTCTCTTGTAGTGTAGAGTTGAAGGGCAGGACAAGTGGCAGCAGCTTCTCTCACGGACATTTTTGTTCCCCCAGCAATTGGCCTCGTTCCCTTTTTTTCAAATGGTAACTCTCGCTGTTGAATCCAAATTAGGTCAGTGGTGGGACCTTGAGAGTTTAAATCAATGGGAAGTTGGGAGTAAGTAGGAAAATTGGTGTAACTAAAGCAGTGTTCCATGGCGAGATGGGACAAGACTGATGGCTTAGTGTGGAAGACTGTGAGTTATTTGGTACAAAAATCGGGCGATACTGTGCAAAAGTGCTGAAATTGAGTTGGGGTTACTGGAATTTGATTTTGCTGTGATTTGCTGCCCAAGGTCAGCTATGATAGGCCCCTGCTCACCCACGACTCTAATGAAGATAAGTGCTTATAGCGAATAGAAAATGGATGCGGGAATATTACCCGAGGCAGAAAAAAAATCCCAAAAGGATTATTTTATTATTATATTATTATATTCTACGCACAAAAACATTTTTATTTCTTACAAAAGCTGCTTAAACAAAATTTAATTTCTGAATCAGCAAACAATTGCATGCTTACTCCATGAACATGGCAACAAACCAAATGGGATTGTATTATCATAAAGTTCTAATCAGTTTTTCTTTGTGACACAGATACAGTAAATGCACTTTGTAGTACATGACCTAATTCAGCACTGAAAAATGCACCCAAGCATGTTCAGGTCACTTTACTCCTACTCTCTAATGTCTCATCTCATTTTCTGAACCGCTTTATCCTCACTAGGGTCGCGGGGTGGGTGCTGGAGCCTATCCCAGCTGACTTCAGGCCACAGACAGGGGGCACCATAAATTGGTGGCCAGCCAATTGCAGGCCACAAGGAGAAAAATAACCATTCACGGTCACACTCATACCTAGGGGCAATTTAGAGTGTCCAATCAGCCTACCATGCATGTCTTTAGAATGTGGGAGGAAATCGGAGTACCCGGAGAAAACCCACACAGGCCCGGGAGAACATGCACACTCTACACAGGTGGACCGACCTGGATTTGAACCCAGGCCTCCCAATGTGAGGCCGACACGCTAACCAATCACCCGCCAGGCCGCCCCACTCTCTAATGTGACTATGATTACTATTACCTATATAATTCTTCTCTTGACTGAGATGAAATGACCAGACTTCAAAGTGTCAGGGTGATAATTGGAACACCCGTGCTTGTTCATTATTTTTTAATATGAATAACACATTTTCATAAATACTCATTTTTAGACTTAATCGTCATTTCAATAGAAATAGCCTTTTTGCCGTATTTCACCACTTTGATTTGTAGTGACACAATCAGAGTGGGCCACCCAATGGTGCAGTGGTTCTTCCGTTCTTACAGTCTGGGTTCGTTTCCCACTCGGTGGCAGTCTGATTGTGAGCGTGAGTGGTCATCTGTCTGTCTGTATGCACTACAGCTGACTGGCGACCAGTCTAGGGTGTAGTCTGCCTTCCGCCCGAAGTCAGCTGGGACAGAAAGCTGAATGAACTAACAATTAGAGTGACGTTGCCAGTTTTATGCCTTTAAGTGACCCTCTGACTTTGATCGTCTCTATCATTACATAACTTCAGAGTGCTTTGCACCCTCTAATCTGGGTTATATATCACAGGATTTAATTCAGTAAGTGAATAGAACCATTCTCTTGGAAAAACATAAGATCCGTTTTATGGATTGAAAGATGTTTTCTGCTTCTCATAATCCTCTCATCTCCCTGTCCTTCAATTACTTTCATGTATAGCTTCTCTTCTATAGATCATTAGATTTGCTCTAAATTCTATAGGAAATAGGTAGGGTTACTTTATGTGAATGTGAATTGAAGGCGATATAAATTTTAATACTAGGGTCTCCATATTGAATTCATATATTCTTAAATCTTTTGAACTCAGTCAACGTCGTATCTTATTCACATTCAGAGTGAATGTTATCTGTGCACCATGATGTGTTTAATTATTTACACTTGCAACACACTCTCTGTACTCATCATATTTATGTTAATCATCTAGTCTCATGTTATACAAAAATATTAAGTATTCTCAAGACAGTCATATTCTGAGAGAATTGTGTATCATGTTTATTTGGGGAGGGGGAATTTATTTTTCACAAAGGGAAATTAAGACTGGACTATAAAATTTAGGAAAATATTTAAAACAATTAAAAAATGGCTAAATCATACTTGCTGTGGTGACATGGATTGGAAAATAAAATATTTTAGTGCTGGTTTGATAAAGTATTCAAGATATTTATCGTTAAAGTTTAATTACTACACCAAAAAACCTAAGAATGAGCTTCCTGTTTAACAACCTATGTCACTCCCCCCTTCATTGTTAGAAACATTACCTAATCGCTATTCATCCTTTGTACAGCCACCAAAAACACAAATGTAGTTCTGTCCGACTGCAGGCGACCAGGAAATCAGGAATTCATGACATGTCCTCATGGGAAATGTGGTCTTCCGTTAGGAAAAACAATATTGCTTGTGTCCATTGCCAAAATCACCCAAAAACTCAAAGTTGCTTTAGTGTTGGTCTATTAACACTTTTGACCCGTTTTCACTTTTTTGTCACCCAAATTTATTGAAGCCTCACTATATTCTATATTTTGCTTGTATACCAGTGTAATGCACTTGTTAAGATCAATTTCAGATTGATAGGCTCATCATTTCATTCATGCAACTATAAAATTCAAACATTTAGATAAAGAAATTTCATTTTCCGAACATGTAGCAGCTGTGACATGAGAAAATATCACATCTCCAGGATAGAACATTCTTTCCTGTCCACCCCTACCTGCTTTCCCTTTTTGTAATTAGCACTTGGTGTGTTTCCTGCATTGATTACACAAGGGTGCACCTATTGCCCCTGGCTGTTGCATCCTTTCTTTGTTTAATTAAGGCTCCATTCATATTTATTTTATCCTTTCAAAAATATTTAACCTATTCTTTATAAAATGCTTCTTCACTGGAGAGACAGCTTCAGTCGGTGATTCATACCCCAGTGTTATTGGAACAGTTGGTATGCCCCCTTAATCGACAGCAGTGTTGCTCTAGCTTGAGAGGGGGAGAAATAAAAACCTTTTCACATTTGTCCTTCTGTGTTTGCAAACATCTCTTCATCCCACTTCTGGCACTATGTTATTGATGTTTTCTTAGGTTCTCATAGAGCAATGGTGTCAGACTCGGGTTGGTTTGCGGGCCGCTTTAACGTCAACTCGATTTCACGTGGGCCGGACCATTTTAGATATAATATTTAGATTTGTTTTATATAAATGGATTTAAAGAACTGGATTAAAAGCCCTGAATATTCCATTTTTTATAGATCTAAAACAATGTTTATTTTAGCTTTTTAAAATATATTTTTAGATTTTACAAAATGATTTTTGAACTAAAACACAGAAAAAACGGATTAAAAAATTTCAATTATTGATTTAAAAGGGGGGAAATCAGGACATTTAATATACATCTATACTCTTCATTTTAATTTGATCCTAAAACAGAAAGTCGGCACTCATGATTTACTTTCCCGAGCCACACAAAATGATGCGGCGGGCCAGATTTGGCCCCCGGGCCGCCACTTTGACACAGGTGTCACAGAGGATCACGGCAGCGCATCATTTTCACACAGACTTTACATCACCTTAAGTTGATACACTTGAAACCAAACAAGCTCCGTTTAACGTAACGTAAAAACAAGAAACAACAAAGCTCGACCATTTCAAACGAAATTAAAATGTGTATTCTGATAATTCAATTTTATTCTCTCTAGGGCCCCCTGACAAGCTCCCACAGCCCACCAAGCCTTTGCCAACAGTGCCCCCTGCTCGCTCTCACCCCCCATCTGATCCACGCAAACCAGACAGGCAGACCAGACCTCCAAGGCTGCCTCCCGGTGACAGACCATCTCACCCAAATTCTAAACCTAATATCTGTGATGGAAGTTTCAACACCTTGGCAATACTACGAAGAGAAATGTTTGTCTTTAAGGTAGGCATTGCTAAAAAAAAATCACACTTTGTTTTCACTACATGACACCAACTTATTATTATTTGTATTTTTGCATTGATTGAAGATGCTATAGAAAATAGACATACGTTTGGTTCTGTTTTACTGTTAATTCCTTTCAAAAGATATTTTCAGCCAACTCGTGGCCAATTGAAAAAACACTGCGCATAAATTGTTATTTTCACCCCCTCCAAAAAACACTCGGTATACTACGACAGTTGCGCTTTCTTTCTCTTACAAAGAAGCATGGCTTTTACCCCAGCACAAGAGAGAACCACACATGTTCCTTAATGCGTCTTTATCCTTGGGTGAAGCTTGTGAGCCTAAGACCACAGTACCAACTAGTAAGGAACAGAGACAAACCTTGAGGCAACACACAAAGCAGCACTGTGTTCTGTACACAGAGGATAAAGGGTGTCTCTCATGCTTTATGTGTGAGTTTTTGAATTTTATCATTATTTTTATATATATAAACAATCCTAATTTGTTAAATAAGGTCCTGTAGAGCTAAATAGAAGAGACCACTTTTCATCTCCCTTAACTAAAGTTTATTTTTTTGTGGCCAAAGATAATAATTTCAGTTTAAAAAATATTTGTGTATTAATGGCTATATAATGGTCTGATATGCTTTTAGCCTACTAATTTTCTGTTATTTACTGTAATCAATGCAGTAGTAGCTGGGATGTATTCTCATCTCAGATGGGATGAGAGATTTTTGGTCCCACCATTGAAATGGTGGTACATTTTCATAGCTCTGAGGGTTTTGGTAGAAACAGGGAAAAGAGGAATTTAGTAAATGCTGAGTTATGATGCAACAAACATTGGTTTCTGCAAATTGTATGTAGGGTCTGAAAATATTGGGAATTTTTATTCAAGTGTTTACCCTGATATATTTATTTTAGTTTTTTGTTCTTTTCCGCACAAGAAAATACCATGAGTTTGTTTGATTAGTTAGTGAATGTTGATAGAAATTTAAATTTTGCTTTAGTGTAATGGTTTTGGGCATTAAAGAGAAATACATTCGTATGCCTAATAATACTGGTATTATTCCGTTTACTGTGGAGTATAGATATTTATTTAACCTCTGAACCATCTTCAGAAAGGAATACCGTTAGTGTAATTCCAGAGTAAAGACCAAATGATTTTTTTCAACCTGGTGGGGTACATTTTTTTCAGAAATGTACAACCATTTTAAGAAGTAACATTATCATTAACATGATCATTTATCGACTGAGCTTGGTAGTTATAGGTGTAAATACAATAAAACTTATATCATACAATTGAATTTGCATTATCCCTTTTACCTACTAGCCATGGAAGAACACTGGAGCGGAAATGTCTTTGTTATCATAATATTATGCACATTGTTTTCAGTATTGATGGTGACAGGAGCCTGTTTTAAGAACTAGTTACACTACAAAGCCATGGGAAGTGAGGAGTAATGGGTAGAGGTGTCTGTTTTACAATTCATGATTTTCTGCTTGGGTAGCAGGTCACTTAGGTACATAAGGTTACTTAAGGTTCACTGATAGTGGTGTACAGTCAAGTGGTTCAGGTAATGCATAGCTATTGACCATTGTGGCTTTGCCAATGTTGTTTGAAACTGTACTCTACCAAGTACTATACTTGAAGCTACTACTATCCAGTGTAGATTGTCTCATTATACTTGTATAATGACAAGCATTCAATTAAATTCAATGATGTGCATGCCCACTGCAATAGTTTCTGAATGTACAAACAACTTTACAATCTGTGCAGGGATTTCAGGTTCTCTCAAAAGTGGGCATTTTAAGTGCTAAGATTGTGACTCATTCAATTTTCAACGTATAAAACGAGCTGCATTTTTTTCCTAATTGTTACTAATGTACTGCGACTTCCACAATTCGTGCTTTTATACAGCATTTAAAGGTTTGTAAGATTTCTTAACAGCTATTTTCCTAGTCGGAGTATAGGATACTATGGTGGGGAAAAGCACTTTTTTCTCTATTATTAAGTCAAGCGAATTCAGAAAGGTCAGATTTCAGAGTTAAATCTGTTTTCCATTACTTGGCTGTTCCTTATACTAAAGAAAATGTGAAGCACTTGTAATCTACGGAGTCTGTCGGTTTAAATTGAGTGAAGCATAGGACCAATGAAAGAACTGTGAAGGTTAGGTAGAAAGAACAAGATTAACAGCAAAGAAAAAGGAGAAGTGCCTAGCTTGAGTGCAGTCCCAGAGAAACAATTGGATTAGATAGTGAGAGAAAAAGGAGCAACACAGTTTCTTTTTAATCAGATAGCTTTCATTGTGTGTGTTTGTCTCCTGCTCAATATCAACTCAAAATCTCAGTTCGCCCCAAATGTGTATAACGTCTTCAAGAGATGTGATGAACTGTTCAGCTGAAGGGTTGGGCTTTGTGAGCGAGTCCAAATGGATTTCCCAGATGGGTCTCCCCTAGCACTTATTTTGGAATCAGGTTTCATTCTTCATCGAAAAGACACACCTTTCACTCCAAAAGGAAATCGGAGATTCCGAGACTTCCAATGCTCCCAACATTCATATGAACGTGACTTGGTGTTTTTTTTCCTTGTTCTTGAACTTCTGTGTGCATTGCAACAGATGTGCAATCCAGGAAATCTCCGAAGGCGTGTGGTGGGTCCTAAGTGCACTTTGATGTGAGAATGGAAACAGTATGGTGTGAAAAATATGGTTCCGGATTGTATACATCATTTTCAGCAATGTGAATCTGTTCCTCTCTTGTCAGTTGAATGTTATTTTTTTGAGAATCTTAACAAGTTGGACTAATATTTTGGAGAGAAAAAATATACACACTAAGTAACGAATAACAATAGAAAGACAAACAAATACAAGACCTTATGGACGTTGGACTTCTGCTTTAACATCTCAAACCAAATACCGCACTTTCCCCACTATAAGGTGCCTTATAATCAGATGCGTCTTATACATGGATCAATATTGGTCAATCATTGTATGAAAATCCCTTAAGCATAACTCCATCTATTGGATGTATAACACAATCCCCTACTACTATTACCACGATTATCACCACCACCACCACTACTACTACTACTGCTGTATTTTATAATCCGGTGCGCCTTATACATGAAACAAATTTTAAGATAGGCCATTCATTAATAGTGTGCCTTATTATTCGGTGCGCCTTATAGTGCAGAAAATACAGTATTCGGTACCTCAACCAAATTGCGTGATATTTGGTAAATTAAATAAAACGAGTACATAACTTACATCATCAGTAAGGCTTTAACTCTCAGCCATTTTTTTTTAGCAAATTGATATTTCAAGGCCCACCCAACATTTTGTTTCATGACTCTTTAAACAAGAAAAACTTATTTGATTTTCCCCCCAAATAAAGTGGTTTCTACCTTATGACTTTTAGCCAAATTATTTGTTTTGCTTGGATAAACAGATAACAAATAATAAAACAGATTACTTTTTTTGCTCATTAGTGACGGACATTATTATACAATGTTCATTCTTTAACTTATTTCCCCACACAAACAGATTTAATTAAAAACTGAAATATATACTGTTCTTGGCTATGATGACCTAATAATCTTTGAAATTATGTCTTTTAGGACCACTGGTTTTGGCGAGTAAGAGATAATGCTGTCATGCCTGGATACCCCATGCTCATCAGTCTTTTCTGGAGGGGTCTGCCACCTAGAATTGATGCAGTCTATGAGAACAGTGAAGGCAAATTTGTTTTCTTCAAAGGTACGTTTGTTTTTTCTTTTTTGTTTTTTTTTAAATAACAACTGCTGTCTCTGTTGGCATCTTCTCTCTGTTCTCACAAACCAAACTCCCTTGATCTTATTTCATTGTAAATCAGCAAGATTAAAGTACTGTTTTTGCTCAGTTGTTTGGAAAATCCACTGTAATCCTTAAATTGGACTTTTAATAATGTTGATACTGAGCTTAGTGCTAGTGATATTAATGTCTGCCTTCAATTTTTTTTTATTTGTTCTGTAGCAATATGCATAAATTGAAATTTAAGTGGGCAAAGAAAACTCTGGCAAACAAACTACAAATAATTACTCAACCCCAATTCTATTTTCAAAAACTAACAATTGCTGGAAAAAGAAAATACTCGGGCAGTGTGTGCCAATAGCTATGTGCCTTCTCTCCACCTTGCTATCTTTCTAGACTGGCGAAAAACAAGATTGCTATATTCAATACCAGTCCTTTTATTCTCTTGAAACACACAACTGATTTCCCAGGAGTCGGTTCTTTTGGCTGTCCTCATTCTGAAGAAAAAGGTTGTCCAGAAAGCAAATTGCAACACTGATTCCACAGATTGATGAAATACTAAAATAACCCTTTTTTTGGTTCATTATTTTACGGAGATTATCACAAGTCAAACAATTAACTTAATTTTTAATGGACTTAACCGCAGCAGGAAATGTCACCATTGATTTACATTATATAGTAAAGCCTTTTGCAATACAGGGTTTGTAATTTTGAGATTGAACCAAGCCATTTTGTTCTTCTGGATATCAACGTTTTAATCGGAGGGTGGGGTGTGTTTTTATGTGTGTCGGGGGCTGAGGAAATGTGACATGGATTGAGTAGGTCTTTGTCAGAAAAAAAGATTAAATGAGTTTCCTCTCCAAAAAGAGGCCACAACTACTCCTAGTGTGTGTGTAGCAAATACTAGTCTTTTAGTGAATCTTTAGGGATAATAACTCCAACAAAAATGACATTTTAATTATTTAATTACAAATGATATATGACCTCTTTTTTTACTATTGCAGATTCATCACATTTTGGATGCTTACATACATAATACAATGATAGTCTCTGTCAAAAAGCAACTGTGTTGGCCAAAAGATACAAATACATACTGTATATCTTTAGTTAGTTTCACCCGCCCACGACCATCAATTAGCCAGTTCTTGTAGACAATTTTCCCTGATGTACTCTGACCACCCCCACTTCCTTCTGTTCAACTTTACACCCCCATGAATGACTAAGAAAAGCGCTTCCTAAGGTCACACTGTCAAAAGTGTGCAGTTTCACTTAATTAGACCTCAGGAAGTCTCTCCATTCACCACAGATAGAAACTTGTGAAGGAGAATCAAAGAAGGGGGAATAGAAAATTCAGTTTAAAAAAAAGGATGTTTTTTTACGAACTAAATAAAATGCAATGTATGTTGCATGCATATTTTGCAATTTAAATACAAGACTTCCAGCTGCTCCATGTTTTTTTTTTATTGGTTGTGCTTAATCTATTTAAAAATAACTGGGCCGCTTTTGGGAATTTTGTATTATATTCCAAATGGATTTACAATATAGTGCAGACATTTTTAGAAATACATTCCAGGTACAAACAAAACAATAAAAAAGATGAGTGAACTAATGAAATAGGGGTTATTTCTGTCTTTGCTTGGTTTTACAACCAGTCTGTGTTTGAGATATATATTGGAGTACACGTGAAATAATTTAATAATTCCTTGCAGATCATCATTCATGCTGTCATCTTATTAAAACTCAACACTTGTCGGATGTTGTATTTTTTTTAATTTTTATTATCACCGCTGCTAGCAGTAGTTTCCAGCAATTCCCGGGGTATTTCAAAGCAAGGGCAAGGAGAACTTGTCACTTTGTGTTTTCTATTTGAGGGAAACATCACATACATAAGGCAACAGGTTTACTGCTTGGTATTTATACCAAAGCTTGTCCAAGCCGTCCTTGTAAATTTGCCCTTCTTGTCTATTGCACCTGCGGGGGAATCTACGCTATTACTTGTCCTCTCTCCTCAATTATGATTTTATTTTTTTTCTTTCACAGGGAAGCAATTCTGGGTGTTTAAGGACACAGTGTTGCAGGCAGGATATCCAAGGGAAATCACCCAGTATGGCCATGGCATGCCTGCTCAGAGCATTGAGACAGCTGTGTGGTGGGAAGATGCGGCCAAGACTTACTTCTTTAAAGGGGATAGGTAACAATGAATTTAGTAGATGTTCTAAAAAATGGTTTAATTTTGACTCCACCCCTTAGTCAGTTTTGCTGTTACTTGTGAATACATCTACCTAATGAGCACGATATTTTTTCGCAAACCCCTCGCCTATTACTTGAGCTTTCTGACAGTGTTGACATTCTGGAATAGAACATGTTTTTCTTTGTGGATGTTCTCGTTCATGCTAATTTACTTTTTTGCTCACCACCCCAAACGCCAAGTAATTTTCCACATCACAAACACAGCGAATGGATTTTTCTGTGTTGGTTTGCAACTGTGAAAAGGCCTTTACAGAGGAATTTTATCATGGATATTTTGGATAGCCGTTTGTTGTGTGGGTTATTTCCATCAACACTTCAAAACAGGCATGTAATGTTAACGAATTCTTGGAAGTGACACGCAAGATGAAAAGTTATGTTTCCATTTGTAAGTGTGAATGATTCAAGCTTTTATCACAACATTCTCACAGTTGCCAAATGCCAAATTTTATTTAACATTCATAGTGACACTTAAAGCTAGTATGAAACACTACAGCAAGTGACTTTACAATAATAGCGTCCAATATTTTCAACACAATTCCATCCAAAAAAGTGACATAAAACGCTTCATTATGAAATTAGATACTAATATAGCTTCCTTTTTCAGCTGCACTAGCCCCGCCCACTACAGAAACACCAAACAGTAGATGATGTCACACCCAGAAATGCTGGGGGGAAAAGGGTGTGTGCATTGTTCTGAATGGAATGGAATAACTATTAATTATTTAAAAAATGTTTTTAAAAAGTCATACTTGAGTGCCAAATTTGTTTTCTACATGTGAAATTGCATTAGTGCAGTAATTTTCATTTTTCATCCTACTCATCTTTTCATAGTACCTTTAACGGAATTTAACAGGTACTGGCGTTACAATGAGGAAATGAGAACCATGGATCCAGGCTATCCCAAGGCCATCACCGTGTGGAGAGGTGTGCCTGAATCACCACAGGGGGCCTTTGTGGATAAAGCCAATGGTATGATTTCTTCTTCCTGATACCTTAATTTGGCAGCAGCACTACCGTTCATGTGCCAGTTCGTATTGATTTCATTTGGTCAATGGTTCGCTCAACAGGAGGTAAAGCAGGGTCGCATTGATTTGAAATGTGCCCCTTTTATGTTTACATTGTTTTATACCGGGTGACATGTGGCGTTTCAGAATTAGAATCTTTGTTCTTGCACAGTGGTAGTAAATGCAGGTATTTATGAAAAGCAATAAGAAAATAGGTTAATGTTTTTTAAATTAGTAAAGCAACAGTTCATCTGGAGCACTTTACGCATTTGAAGCAGGAGGGACAAGACCGCTACTTCTTACATATTTCAATTTTAACTATTTGGCCTGAATGAGGTATAGGCCATGTATGACTTTTCGAGATGATAAAACATTATCCCGCCAGGTGGGTTTGGGCCATGAATTGGCAGCACCTGGATCAGAACAAGCAGGGCAGGTGGTGCTGAACGCTCAGGCCATCTGTTCTGTGCATGGGCATTCAGATTCAGAGCCCAATATTTCAGTCACTGAGGCCACGAGGCACATGAGCGTGAAGGGTGGGTGGTGGGGCTGATTGGTGGCCATGTTAATACCACGCATGTTCAGTTTTAATGGGTGGTGTGGCATTTGATGCATGCATGCATATACAGCATTAAATCGACCTAGATAAAGAGCCACAATTGAATATGTGTCTATGCCATGTGTTTATAAATAAGTGTGTGATAACAGATTTTTTAAGGCTGTTTTTCTGGCACTGAATTGCAGTCGCACCTTCCGCCTCACCTGTTCACACACTCCTTCTTTAATATTAGTGTTACATTTCTGTCGCTTACCATTTGCAAAAATGTGGGAGATTAGATTTTCAGCACCCATGCTGTATTGCAAAATTTAAAATACTCATACCTCGATGTGGTTAATTGCAAGGATGTTAAGCCACCGCAAAGCCACAGCTTCTTTTTTTTTCTTTTTATGAGACTATATGACTCCTTGAAAGTGCATTCACTGGCGCTAAGTGTTGCATAGGATGGAGCAACTCTGCTACTTTTTTTGGTAATTGGTAGTAGTTGTAGAAACTATAAGGGATTAAAGTTAATGAGTCATAGAATTAAGTTATGGGAGAAGGTTGTTGAGGCTAGGCAAAGGACAGAAGTAAGTATTTGTGAGAAGCAGTATGGCTTTATTCCAAGGAGAAGTAGTACAGAGTAGTACAGGCAAGGTCAGAAGGAGCTGCATTGTGTCTTTGAAAAAGCCTATGACTGGAGAGGAACTGTGAGACTACACGAGTAAGTCTGGAGTAGCAGAGAAGTATGTCAGAGTAGTTTAGGACATTTATATTCGTTGTACTACAGCTGTGAAGTGTGTGGCAGGAGTTACAGAGAAGTGTTTAGGTGGGATTGCACCAGGGGTCAGCTCTTAGCCCCTTTTTGGTTGCCATGGTGCTGGAGAAACTATAGGGGACTGACAAATACGGTGAGACCGAAAGCTCTCTGGAATAGGATGTTTGCAGGTCATACTGTGATCTACAGTGAGACCGTGGAACAGGTACGGGATAGCTTAGAGCAGGGGTCTCAAACCGCCGAGGGCCGCAGTGGGTCCTGGTCTTTGTTCCAACCGATCCAGTGCCGCCATTTTAACCAATCAGGTGTCTTCTAAAATAAGTAGCACCTGACTTTAATTAACTGATTACACTTGCAAAAGGTATCCTCTTGTTGAGTTGGAATGTAAACCTGCACCCACTGCGGCCCTTTGAGGACCGGTTTGAGACCCCTGGCTTAGAGAAATGGAGGTCTGCTCTCGAAAAGAGAGAAATGAAGGTGTGCAAGAGTAAATCATAATATATGTGTGCATATGAGAAGTTCACCGGGGCAACAGTTAAGTGACAAGGAGTAGATGCTAACAGTGCAGGCCAATTGAGAATGTGGAAAGGAAGTGAAACTGTGTGCGGGCAGGCTGGAACAGCTGAAGGAAAGTATCAGGTGTGTTATGTGTTAGGAGAGTGCCAGCAATGTTCAAGGGAAAGGTCTACAGAACAGTGGTAAGGCCACCCGTGTATGGCTTAAGAACAGTAGCTCTGAGGAAAAAAATGGAGGCCAAGCTAGAAGTAGTGGAGATGAAGATGCTGAGGTTCTCCACTGGATTTGGATAATATTAGTAATGAGACAATAAGAGGAACACTCAAGGTCAGGCCTTTTGGACACATGGTCAGAAAGAGCAACTTTCGATAGTTTGTCGGTGTTTGTGTGTGCTCTACGACTGACTGGCGACCAGTCGAGAGTGTAGAACGCCTTTTGGCCAAAGTCAGACTAAATAGGCTCCAGCAACCCATGTCTCTGACTACAATAAACAGTGTTGAAAATGAATAAGTATAGTATATGTATTTAAAAACTATTCCTATTTTTTGCCCTTTCAAGTATAAAAAAAACTTACCTGCCTGCCATTTTTAAAAAGTCATGTGTCCAATCTCCTCCGCTCTATTTACATTTAGAGTATCTCTGTCCTCATTTTCCCTGAAAACAGCTTGCATGAATAATAAATAGCAATCCAAGCTGCCACATGCAGGGTGAGAGCCCAGTTTTACATGACATTAATTTTCAGGGACATTCTGAAGTCAACTTGAAATTGCAGAACTCATTGTATCATGTCAAAAATAAGATATCATTGAATCAATCTAATTAATGGTAAAATTTGTTCATTGCAAGGAATGACCTGCATGTGTATTGTGTATGAAAAGAAAATATTTTAGTTATCTTTGCTCAACGTTTGCTTTGCTGTCTTCACAAATAATCCCACAGAGGAATAAGTGTTTCTAAGTGAATTTTTCCTCCAGGGGTTTGGAATCAAACATGAACACTGACTCGTTGTGACTTTCTTGTTTGCGTGACACCACGACAATTGCCCACTTATTCTCAGAAGTGAAGAAATACCCAGTGTTCAAAAACACCAAAGAACGTTATTTTTGGATGACATTTATTGTGCTTTGTGGGTTATTAGCTCAAAGGTATGAATGTGTTTTCCGGTTGTTGTTGTTGTTAAATGCTGTTTTTTTTTTTAAATTAATCTCTGGAGACTAAGTTCACAGTGGCTCAAATGCCATGCACAGTTCACTATTGGTGAAATAGATTTTTATTTAATCTATTTGAGAAGCGGCCCTGTATAAACACTACCAGATCATCTTTATTTATACTTGGTAAAATAGTCATTATTTTTAATTCAAAGGTATAATACTCTGGATTACTGATATCATGTGAAAAACTTTTTTTACACCAATCATTTCTGCTCTTAATTTGACATTTGGAATCGAATAATTGGTTATTCATGAATCCCTATTTTATAAAAGTGCATGCTCGCATATTCGCAGTTCAGAATTTAAGGGTTTGTGTGTTATTTTTCCGCGTATTCTCACATCTCCAAAACTTGCTTGGTAGGCTGCTTCAACTCTATAAATTGCCTCTAGGTGTGATTGTGAGCGTGAATGGTGTCCGTCTCCTTGTGCCCTGTGATTGACTGGCCACCAATTCAATGTGTTCCCCACCTGGTGCCCATAGATAACTGGAATAGGCTTCAGCAACCCTTGTGAGGATAAGCAGTTTGGAAAATGAGTAAATGATTATGTTTATCGATACCGATCCGATGCCGAACCATTGCCTATGTTTTTATACCCGTAAAAATAATGCAAAAAAATATTAACCAGTAAATGACAAATCACTTTGTTTGTATTAACGTTTTTTTTAAAAGACTTCGGTAACGATATTACACGATGATCTCTTTTTAACATTAGTTTCTAAAGAGCGGACATGTTGGCCTAAGGATTTGAGCTACATCACTTACTGGATCGGATCTTATGACCAAATCCGATATAACAAAAATATGATGTAGCAAGTATCGGATCGAAACATCGTGTGCGGTCGATTGGTCGCTGGTCTTTTGGTCGCCGTCTTTTGGTCACCGTCTTTTGGTCGCCGGTCTTTTGGTCGCCCGGACCGCGACAACGGGCGACCAAAAGACCGGCGACCAAAAGACCGACGACCAAAAGACCGGCGACAAAACAAGGTAAAACAACACAGTCTACGCATCAATAAAAGCCAATAATGCCATGAGCAGTTTCACTGAGCGGACGTATGAGTGTATAAGAGTTTGTATGTACATGCGTTGTCCCCTTAGGAAGGGACGTCAGTCAGGGTCTTAACAAGTTCTCCAACAAAACACAATAAAAGTACGGGAAATTTGGAGCTTTTCTTTAGCCTAATAATTAATAGGGCATTAAGTATGACTAAATAGTAATTCGCAGTTTGTATTTAGGGAATTTGAGCAACGATTTAAATGCTAATTATCAATAACCTTCCAGGCGACCAAAAAACGGCGACCAAACGACCGAGTATCAAAAATGATGTAGCAAGTATCGGATTGAAACATCAATAGTCATTATCCGTTGATTGTGGTTGTTCATGCCATCGCTTTAAAACTTGAGCATTGTCAATTTCCATCCTGCCAGGTTTCACTTACTTCTACAAGGCGAAGGAGTACTGGAAGTTCAACAACCAATTCTTAAGGGTGGAACCTGGCTACCCACGTTCCATCCTCAAGGACTTCATGGGCTGCGACTTGATGCCAATGGACCCAGGGCGCCCGCCCACCGGCGACGGCAACACGGACGTGGTCATTGAGCTTGACAATGAGGCAAACACGGTGAAGGCGGTGGCCATTGTCATCCCATGCGTGCTGGCGCTGTGCCTGATGGTGCTGGTCTATACTGTGGTGCAATTCAAGAGGAAAGGTACGCCGCGCCACATACTTTACTGCAAACGCTCCATGCAGGAATGGGTGTGATACATAAAGAGGATGGGACAGAAGCAGATGGTGGCCATCCATCCCTTAGTAGGTTGGCATGGACGTTTGAAACCACGTCCTCTTTTGTTGGGACGATCTGACCCAAGTGTGGCCTGACAATTGGCCACTAACACGCAAGGCATGACCGCGGGACATTGGTGAAGTTGAATCTGCCTTTTTCACTAACAAGAGGAGCAGAGGGACTCTTTGTGGGAAGGTTTTCCCTAAAATGACCTTTAGACAGTTAGGGGGGGAACAAAGACAAGGTCCGTTTTCTTTTCTTTTTTTTTAATCTCTTGCCGGACTGCTCTTAATTACAATCAGGGGGAAGAATTTTCAGATGGACACACTCTTCTCATAGGCAAGTTATTGTCATCTGTCATATCAGGTGTTAGGACAAAATAAAATGAGAATTTTATGCCCATCCCACAACACAAGATGATCACTCTTCTTGTTTTTTTGTTTGTTTTACTTTGTCAATTTCATTTGGTTTCTTTAAAAGGACATCATCACTGTTCCCTTTAAAATGTTCCTGAGGAAGAGACCAAACTAAACCAAATAAAATCTCTCCAAAGAGGATCATTTATTTTGAGATTTTTACATGTCTTTTTTTTTCATCTTTTGATTTATTCTCTGGATCCATGCAGTGATTAGGAGTGGGAGCTCTGACTGTTGTGGCAGTCTGTTTGAGATACAGGGGCCAAAATATTCTGCAATATTTTAACTCGCCTTAATTATGCTTAATATTTTTTGTGCTTGGTTTGACTGTACAACTGTTGTGTTTTGTTTTGTTGTTTTTTTATATACTGCTCCTAGGTTGGTTTTAATTGTACGAGAAGCAGCTTTAAAAGCTTCTTTTTGGTATTTGGTAATTCTGGATTTTAATACATGACCTAGAATGCTCAGCACTGGCTTGCTGAGCTTTTCTGGACAATACAGTCCACTTGTATTCAGAGTAATGTTATTATATGTAGGAGGTTCCTGGAGCAAAGCCACTATTTTGTGTTTTATATTTGTTGATGTTAAAGTTTTATCATTTTTCCTGTGGCGGATTTCTGGCGACTTGAACATATTAAGATTTGTTGTTTGTTTTCTCATTCTGTCTGCTAGTTTTTTTTTCAAAAATCATTCTGCGTTTTTGGAAAATGTTTTTTTTTTTCTCCCCCAAAAAATCCTATCTAATGCCTTTTTTTGCAAGACCTCACACATCGTAAAATGATGTCTTCTTTCTGAGGACCTAAAAAGTCAAGCTCAGTGCCTGTGTCAGCATGCATGTAAGCTTTTACAACCACACATCTGCTTAACGTGGCTTTCTTCTTAAAAGCTAGGAGGCCTTTTTTTACTTGTATTGTTTTTTTATTTATCTTTTTTTCTAAAAAAAAAAAAATATTGCTCCAATCCCACATTAAGAGGTACAGGTGAATCAAATACCGGTATTTAATAGGATCAAATAGGTACATTGGGCAATCTATACAGTTGGTCTTGTCAACATATCAACTTGTTAATTTCCCCTGAATGTCTTGTTTTCATTGTTGCATTGTCTTACTTTATTTTCAGGTTAAAGCAATTAGGACATATCACTTTCTTGGGGGGTGTAAGACTTTGGGACAATAGAGAAAATCTTCTGACAGAATGAATAAATTGATCTATCCATGATTAGACTTTCCTTCCAATTCTTTTTTATTTTAACTGTTATGTTAGACTATGGCTTTATAACAACATCAAAACTGTGCTAGTTTGTCAGTCAATAGACCATTTTTTTAAATATTGACAACAATTTATTATTAGGTACGCAATTAGTTTTTCACTGGCACGTCAGGTTTTTTTTAACTAGGAGCCAGTAACACTGACATTCGCACATGTACTAAATAAAACGTGTTACGTGATGTTGTATTCCTAAGATAATAAGTTAGTATACACATTACTTTGTGTCCATGTGTGTTGCAATTTGACCAAATGTGTGTTAAGCATGACACAAGACCAGCTGCTATACTCACATTTGCCAGGCATGTTATTCTATGTTCCTATTTCTGTCCAACATACTCCTCCACTTCTTCTTTCTGCTTGTGCCATTGAATTAGAAATTGAGTGATTAGAACATCAATCAAAGGGATATATTTTAATTTAACCTAAAACCTTCTGGCACCCTGCCTAATGGTCCCTTTTTAGGTTAAAGACCATTTATCCTAGTTCTGGCTATTAGCTCCGCACAGTTTAGCACTTCAGAAAGTCTGGTTTAAGGTTACCCAGGGTCAAGCTGCTGCCTTGGCCAGTAAGAAAGGAGAAAATACATCTCACCAAATGTCGAATGTTTCTTCATAAACACTGTCAATTGCTGGAAAGCTCATTCTTGATGTATAATACTGTCAGGTCACTTTTCAAGTGGTTTTTATTTATGTCAATGAGTAAGACTACGTTCTCTACGTGACCGGACGTTTGGTCGACCGGACGTCTGGTCCCCGGACGTTTGGTCCCCGGACGTTTGGTCGACCGGACGTTTGGTCGAACGGACGTTTGGTCGAACGGACGTTTGGTCGAACGGACGTTTGGTCGAACGGACGTTTGGTCGAACGGACGTTTGGTCGAACGGACATTTGGTCGAACGGACGTTTGGTCGAACGGACGTTTGGCTGCCGGATTCGCTCGCTGTCAAATTATGGCAGAGAGTTTACTGTTGATATTTTGATATTAGATATTTAGATATTGAACTCACTCTCTCTCTCATGATTATACTTTTGAGAGCTGGTTTCAACAGTAACAACCCGGCGACCAAACGTCCGTTCTACCAAACATCCGGGCGACCAAACGTCCGGGGACCAAACGTCTTTCAACGAAACGTCCGAGAACCCATTCTATATACAGTGTCTCATCAGGTCTTACTTTTTTTTTCGTAGTCACTTTAGTGCACTTTTGCCATTTGATTTAAAATCTTATTCAGGCTGATCATCGAAATGCACATTTTTAGCTCACCCAGATTTAAATTCGTTGGTCTGAACATGCACATAACATGTATCTGAATTTTGCAACACACCGTGAAACCACTTAAATGAGGCAATTTCATATCCATACTCTATGCCAGATGACGCCTTTGTAGACACAGAAGCAGTCACATGGGTCAACAATGCTCAATTACAACAGGGCCAAACCTTATTGAGTCCATTAAAATAGTATGAACAGTCAAAATCGGATTTGAGGATCAGAAATATTGCCCTTAACATTAATAGCATGAGGATATTTGTGACACAAAAAGTCACACTTAGCACTTTGTGTGTCCTTCATTCAACAAAACCTCAAACCTCTTTTTTGTGTATCAAAAATAGATAATTATTGTCATTTTATGGAGTGTGTCGTATGAATGCTGCCTTCCTTCCTCCACAAGTTACATCCATCGGTTAAGAGCCTTCCTCTTCATGGCGCATAATGGACCACAGTTGTGTGGCCATAAAGCACCTTTGAAAACAGCGGCGAATGAAACACTCCACTTTCCATGTGGAATGAGGCTGAGTGAACAAATAAATTAGGCCTCTTAGCACTCTTCTAATGGTCGAGTACAATGATCTGTAGGACTTGGAAACGCAAAAAAATGTTTCTAATTCATTGCCAAATGGTTTTTCAGCGGTTTACCTTTTTGCTCAAAAATGTCAATGCGTATAAAAACACACCGAAGGCTTATGGTTCATTCCAGACTCATTTTGCTTTGGTTGAAAGTTTTTTTTGGTTTTTTTTTGCACTAACAGTCATGCATTTTTCTTCTATTTCTCCAATTGTTGACACTTTGTTTAGCCTTCCTGCCATGGTTTGACTGAAAGCTTTCGCGTTTCACTTCTCCAGCTGTCTCCTGCAAAGCTGTTATGTGGGCTTTGTTCACGCCATCAACGGTCTGGCACTGATGAATCCAGACACAAAGTAACAGCAGTTTAATGCAAAACAGAACCAAATGAATTCAATTAAAATTTTCTACAAAGTGTATTGGCTCCTAGCGAGCATGTTGTGACATTCTCCAATCAGGGTGACGAAGTTAGAGGTGCAATGATTTATTTTAGTATGAGGACGACTGAAAATTAAATGGTTCGTTCCAACAGACTTGACAAATATTACCACTGTTCCCTCGTTGCTTTAACTGTAAACTTTAATGTATAACTTTGATGTACGTAGTCACTAAGCAATCGCGTAAAATCTCGTTCCTTCAACTGAAACCATCTGGAAATCAAATGCAACTCTGCTTACTTCGTGTGCGGTCGATTGGTCGCCGGTCTTTTGGTCGCCCGTTGTCACGGTCCGGGCGACCTAAAGACCGACGACAAAACAAGGTAAAACAACACGGTCTACGCATCAATAAAAGCCAACAATGGCCATGAGCAGTTTCACTGAGCCGACGTGTGAGTGTATAAGAGTTTGTATGTAGATGAGTGGTCCCCTTAGGAAGGTACGTCAGTCAGGGTCTTAACAAGTTCTCCAACAAAAAACAATACAAGTCCGGGAAATTTGGAGCTTTTCTTTAGCCTAATAATTAATAGGGCATTAAGTATGACTAAATAGTAATTCAGTTTGTATTTAGGGAATTTGAGCAACGATTTAAATGGTAATTATCAATAACCTTCTGGGTGACCAAAAGACCGGCGACCAATCGACCGTGTACCGTTTACTTTGATTTACAACGAGAAAAACACTTAGTGTAAAAGTCTGTCTTGTCAAAAACAACTGCTCAGCTTTTTGTTCCAACCAATCCAACACAGACCCTTTGACCAATGAGATTTCTGCAGAAAACGAGAAGCACCTGCAGACTGCAATCCACTGATTGCACTTGTAGGACACCAGCTTGGTGAAAAGTTGCCTTCTTGATGGGTTGGAATGAAAACCCGCACACACTACGACCCATTGTGTTTGGACATCCCTGATCGACATCTACATACTTTGGTATGTTTATTTTCACTTTTTCTCTGTAGTTTCAGGTAGTACAGCAACATCTCTTCTGAAATGTGAACTATGTGTAGATTAGTGTTCAAAAGCTTTTTTTGTGGTCAGCTTAGGGTTTAAATACTGGGAGGTGCCCCAGAAAGGTAAATACTACCACACTCTTTGGGAAGTGTAAAAATGTGGTGGCTCAGCAGTTAATGGTGAGAACTAAACACAGCTGACGTTGACTGCCGCAAAATTATCCTAATAGCCCCAGTGGGGCTTTTATTTTCTTTGTTGAAACGGTCAAAAGTTCATATTTTGTCTGGGTCCTACTGAGACAAACACCCACCATGAGGGTCCTATTGTGATTGTATATGTCTGAGCTCAAGGTGAAAGTCATCCAAGAGCTTGGGTGGTAATTATGAACTTGTATTGACGTATACTGACCTTTTGGGTGAAGTAAATGTTATATTTTCTTGAGGTGTGAACGGCTCGCTATGTGTTCTATGATATTTTGTTCTCTGACTGACAGGTCCAGAAAGTAGGCCATCTATATCGAAGCAGACTTGCAAAGTTGTAGACCACTTTTATGGGTCTGATACAACATAACATAACCCACCCATTCCCAAAATGGCAATATTTGTCGGGAGTATATATATCATTAAACTCCTAAGAGCCAGACTCTTGCAAGGCATGCATTTTTATTTTCTATTTGATGTTTAGGCTAATTGGGACCTGATGAGTAGAAAGACAAAGAATTATCTTTTTTCATGATGTAGTTTGTGAGAAAAATGATGTACACATATGTGAATGGCAAGTCCTAGGACACGTGTCAAAGTGGTGGCCCGGGGGCCAAATCTGGCCTACCGCATCATTTTGTGTGGCCCGGGAAAGTAAGACTTTCTGTTTTAGGATCAAATTCAAATGAAGAGTATGGATGTATATTAAATTTCCTGATTTTCCCCCTTTTAAATCAATAATTGTAATTTTTTAATCTTTTTTTTTCTGTGTTTTTAGTTCAACAATCATTTTGTAAAATGTAAAAATATATATAAAAAAAGCTAAAATAGACATTGTTTTATATCTATAAAAACAGAATATTCAGGGCTTTCAATGCAGTTATTTAATCATTAATACAAATTTAAAAAATCTAAATATTATATCTAAAATGGTCCGGACCACCTGAAATCAAGTTGACGTTAAAGCGGCCCGCTAACCAACCCGAGTCTGACACCCTTGTCCTAGGAGGTAAAATGCTTCACTGTATGAAATTTGCATATTGTCCCTGTCGCGTGATTGGCCACACAGTCAGAAGGTCATATTGTTCATCTTATGTGACGATGCAGATAACACATATATGCAGTCCCTGATGACTACACTTATCTTCCTTTGTGTCTGTGAGCTTCTCATTAAATGCAGTAAGCACACTATTTACTTTCTACCAACTCGCTTATATATCTGTACACGATAAAGGACGAGTTGGAGAGAAGGGTGTAATGATCCTCAATGTCCAGGCAAAATTTGCTCCATTTATCACATCATTGATTGGTACACGGTTGAATGCCTTCTTTCTTTGCACACCAGTTAGGAGGAACATGCTTAGGAAAATATCTGGTCATTAATTTTGTTTGGGCGGCCCAGTGGAAAGTGGTTAGTACGTCAGCCTCACAGTTTGAGGATGGAGGGTTCAATCCCAGGTCAGTTCTCACTGTGGGAAGTTTGTGTATTCTCCCTGAGTTTGAGTGGGTTTTCTCCTGGTTTCCTCCCACATTTCAAAAACATGCATGGTAGGCTGATTGGACATTCTAAATTGCCCCTAGGTATGAGTCTAAGTGTGCATGGTTGTCCGTCTCCTTGTGTCTTGTGATTGGCCGGCCACCCAAAATTAATTCATGAATAATTTTGTTTGGATTCATAGTTAAAATAGATGAATATTTAATAGAAACCAAATTGGGCAATAATTGATTATTGAAAAATCAGCTCACTCAAAGACAACACTTAACAAATCCCTTAAATTCCCATAAAGTCATTAATTTTATTTTTGTTTTATTATTGTTCGTACAAAAAGTAATATTGTTTGACTTTTAAAATTGCTGGAAAGGTAAGTGTTGGACTGTGTTGTTGACTACTCCATTTTTTAGATAAAATATTAGATGTCATCTTTGGATATGCTTGGATGCTCATAGTACTTTCTTAAATTGATTTTTTCTTCTGTGAAGGTAAGTACCAGCACTCTCACTTTAATCCCCTTCTGCTTTTAAATTTCAATCCATTTTCTGATTGAATGAAATCAACATTTGTTAGTTTCACATGGAGGAAAAAATGAAACCGATTTGGGTAATTTGCTTTACTCTAAAACTCTGCTGTAATTCTAGTCCACTTTGATATCACAAAGTGCTTTTAAAAAAAAATCAAAAAGTAAGATTAGGAAGCTGAATTTTGCTCGTATAATGACAAAACATTAGCTAATCAAAATAGTCATTTTTGACCTGCAACTTGCACCTCAGTAGGACAAGAATATTAAGAGCTTTGTTTAATGACTTCCTTTGAGTTTATTGTCTCCTTTACTTGAGGAGGTGTCTGCTAAAAGTTCATGGTCAATCATTTGTAAGACTTTTGAACTAACCCAAAATATGTGCAGGAAAAATAAACATCCGTTCCCCTTATGTTATCTTTCTCAAGCTGTTGGACCATTGAAAACCACTATACTGGATTTGATGAAGGGAAAGACAGATGGTAATAATTACGGCTCTCTTTTTGATAGATAGCTCCAACATGCTTGGATGTATAACCACTTTTCAGCTCATTTACTTTCTGAGGTGTTTGGCTTTTGATAGCAGTCACACACAATTTCAAGCTGTTCTTCACTACTCTCCAACCAAAACATGTCACTGTCAAAGCAGATGCTGACAGGTTTGCGTCTCGGTAGAGTATGTAACTGACAAGAAGTGTTTTGTGTGTGTGTGAGAGTGTGTGTGTATCTTGGGACGGTTAAAAGAGATGACAGCGGGTCCTTTGAGACGATCGACTGTGAGAACAGCGAAGGTTCCATGAAGTCGTCAACCTGATGTAAATTGCTTTTTACACAATGTGACCTTGTAAAGCAAAAAGCATGTTCTCTGAGATCATAAAGAAAGCAACTAGAAGCGCAATGAAGTGTCTTCCCACAGGATGTGTGGTCAGTGGCCTGAATAGCCTTGAACGTCCTCTTTGTGTTATCCTGTGCTATCATGGAAACATCTCTCAGTATGATGTGTGGCAGTTTACACAATAAGGTTCTTCGACAAGAGTGTTTTCCAAATACTCTGCCGTAAGGGATGGTCAGATGTGACGTGGGAAATTTCCCATTAGGTGCAATATTTCAAGGAAAAAATGTAAATTTGCATGATTAAAGTTGAAATAAGACAAAGAAAATGGGATTTTACAAGATTTAAATCGTAATCTTACAAAGTTCAAGTTGTTTTGTTAATTATTTTTAGTGTTTAACATGATCTGGAAGTTGTTTGGTTTCTCGGGTATTAACTTTTGGCCACCCGAAGTCTCTTTGACCACCAAACTGGTCAAATTTTAGGAGATTGAAGTAATATTGGGAGAAAAAGTCATAAAATCACATGAAGCAGTAGTTGTTCGGGTTCTGCGGACTTTGACTTTCGGCGACATAAAGTCAGTGTTAATTTAACACTGACCTTATGTTGCCAAAATGTGACATTGTAAATATATAAGTGACAGTTTTACATGAAGATTTTCAGCTGCTGGTGTGCCTTGAGATTTTTGCAATGCAAAAAGGGTGCCGCAAAGTGAAAATGAAACACTGCTTGATGGCAATATAAAAGAAACATGATGTTATTTACTGGGATAAACTTCAGCATGAGAGCTATAGGAAATGGATTTGATCTTATTAGATTTTGCAGGTGTTACTACTGTAATGTGGTTTCTATCTCGAACAAGATAAGTAACATTCTTAAATGTGCTCTATAGATGGATGCAATCACGAGTGTCTTTGGCACTTGACACGGTTTAATGAATCAGATTACGATCCCCAGGCCTATAAAATGAGCCATTAAGAGCTAGTTGGATCTTCCATCCAAATCCAGTCATTTATTGAACCCTAAGTCCTCTCACGACAACGTGGGGATTGCTACAAGTTCAATGCAAACGTGCTGCCTTAGCAGGGACTCTATATTTATAGGATGTGGCGGTGTTAGCGGTGAGTCGCTGTGATTCTCTGACAGTTACTTAGCCCCTGTGGGCCGCTGCTTTTTCCCCTATAAAAGTCATTATAGAAGTGGATTATACACGACAGCACAATCTCATTCTCAAACCTCTCAGGAAGTGCAAGGCTGAAACATTTGGATTAAAAACACTCGGCCGAAGCTCAGTTCAAATATAAAACACATTTAAAGTCCTTTGGTAAATGCTGTGTATGGGCTTTTATGAGTGTGTAGTTGTCAATAAATGCCGTGTTTTAGTGGATACACTCATCTGCATGCATTTACTTGTATTTAAACCTTCATTCTCAAAGGTCAAATTGTCATGTAACCATAGTAAAACTCATTGTCTAATTACAAGGCTAATATAAATGTATTAATGAACACCTAGAGAATAAAAATGGCCTACTTGATTACACTGAATTTTGCAGGCTTTTTGTTAAAGTGAGAGACAAAATTGCACAGTGAAAAATAATAAAGATAATATTAAAAATAAAAAAAGACATTATTACTCTACTGTAGACAATGAATCTTTTTCTTCTATTGTTTACAGCTGAAATCACATTCAACCCATGCAAGTATAATTCATGTGAATTGCTATGCAGATGTAGAAAATGCATATAATTAACTCAATTCTTCAAATAAAGGATACTTTAACTAGCTAACTAGCATATGCAAAGTGAAGACAGTCTATACACTTTGAGCCAATCTGACTACTGATATGCTCTCACCAAAACAGAACATTTTTTTGAGAAATATATTTTTCCTATTTTTATCCTCTTTTATTGACTCACAACACCACCATTTATTCCTCAGTCTTTGTTAGTCTCTTTAGTTCACATGTGTCAAAGTGGTGGCCCGGGGGCCAAATCTGGCCCGCCGCATCATTTTGTGGGGCCCGGGAAAGTAAATCGTGAGTGCTGACTTTCTGTTTTAGGATCAGATTAAAATGAAGAGTATAGATGTATATTAAATTTCCTGATTGTCCCCCTTTTTAAATCAATAATTGTAATTTTTTAATCCATTTTTCTGTGATTTTAGTTCAAAAATCATTTTGTAAAATCTAAAAATATATATAAAAAAAGCTCAAGCTGTTTTAGATCTATAAAAAACTGAATATTCAGGACTTTTAATCCAGTCCCTTAAATCCATTTATTTAAAAAAAATCTAAATATTATATCTAAAATGGTCCGGCCCACATGAAATCAAGTTGACGTTAAAGCGGCCCGCGAACCAACCCGAGTCTGACACCCTTGCTTTAGTTTCTCTTTTTCTGAATCCAGTGTTTTTGTGTCTGTCTATGTGGAAGTAGTAAAAATGCCACCATTTAAAGCAGGCCATTCCTTCCTCTTGAGCGCTTCGCTGAGCTGTTCCCTCTCAAAGCTCCCCCCCAAAAAACACCCTCACTCTTGCCGTCTCTTCATCAAACTCACCTCCATAGAAAAGAGGCTAATTAAAAATTCCACTAATTCCAACGCTTATCGCAGACGAATCTATGCATTGCTTCGAAAGCAATTAAAGTTGCCTTTTGTTCCCCAGTCAGTTTAATTAGCGAAATAAACGTGGCAGAAGAAGCAGCACAAATTGTTGCCTTTACATACAAGCAAATTTCTTTTCTACGACAATTGTTGGACTGCCAACACCACCCTGGAAATATTATTGAATAAATTACTATTTTCATGCTACGCTCTATAGATCAAACAATTATCTGCATGTCCGATTCTAGGAGGTCAATGAATTAAGGCGTGACGTAAAAACCTAGTCTTGCTCTGAATAATCATTATCCTTCTTTAGTATGTAGTGCATGTTCTAATTTCATCATCCATCCCTGCCTTGAACAGCATGTACACACAATTCCATGGTCCCTTTCCTTCCGAAGCTTTAATAATTCAAACACTGTGTTGGTTTTGGTCACCGTGGCCCAGAAGTGGTCCATGATGAGTTATATTCAACAATCTTAAACTGCATGTCTAGTCACCCTTTGGTTTTTTCTGGGTTCTTCGTCAAAGTGTGGAAAGAAATGTGCATTAGAAGGGTTAAATAATGTAAACTAGGCTTCGGATAAAAGCTGTTGTTCTGACTTAAACATTAACGTTGAGGTTTTTGTGTTGGTTTTCTCGCTCCAAATAGCAGCACCGTTGCTGAGGATAATGTGTGTTGGAATCGGGCAAGCCAGGTATAGTGCTCATAGTTTCTATTTGGATGAAGAATAGCCTACACACAAAATGTCTGACAATCTTACATTTCTTGTTGTTGTTTGTGGCTTGAGTCACAGTGGAATTACATTTGATTTAATGCATTACATTTCATTTTTTGGAGGCAACATCTTTAATTTATGGGAGCTTTGACTTGTCCATTCCTGGGATCGATTGTTCCCGAATCAGGATATGCTAAACCAGTCTGCTATTAATGTTAACTCAAAGGGAATCGGCCATTTTCAAATCACCTCTCCCCAATACGGTACCCGGACGTTTGGTCGAGGGACGTTTGGTCGACGGACACTTGGTCCCCGGACGTTTCGTCTAACGGACATTTGGTTGACGGACAGTTCGTACGTTTGGTTGACGGACAGTTCGTATGTTTGGTTGACGGACAGTTCGTACGTTTGGTTGACGGACAGTTCGTACGTTTGGTTGACGGACAGTTCGTACGTTCGACGAACTGTCCGTCGACCAAACGTCCGGGGACCAAGTGTCCCTCGACCAAACGTCCGTTCACGCCCCAATACGATTCAGAAGTCATATTGTCAATGCTTAGACCACAGGTGATAAAGCACAATCCCAAATTTTTGGTCATTTCCGATCTTTTTTTGTGTGATCGTCCACACTTCTTTTTTCCATCTAGGCCAATGTAATTATTGTTAATGAAAATGAACAAAAAGATAAAAACTAAAACAGATCAACATTTCCTTTCACTAAAACAAATTAAAAAAACAAAATGATAAATTACTGTATTCTTTGATCACAAAACTAAAACGTATTAAAATCAGAAACAGTAAAGCTTCCCTTCCATCTTATTGTTCTTTTATATAGTCGAGTTGTTATCGCCACAGGAAAAAAGGAGGCTTAAATTGGGATTATTTTATTAAGATTTATAAAATGTATAAAAACTCAATTATAACCTCTAATTTTAGCAAAGCCAAACTTGCACCAATGTTGCAGATTTTCTTTCATTTTGGACTAAAGCTACATAAGTAAAATTATTATAAGATAAAAAAAATAGGATTATTTTACTAAAATGCAGAGAAAGATAAAGCAATTGCCTTGTTGTGGAAACTAGTGATAAAATACGTGAAATTATTCTCAAGGGAAAAAAAGCCATGAATCTTAAAGTCCATTTGAGAAGCTCGGACAAGAAAGCTGACAGCGAGCACTTGTCCAAAGTGGTCTCGCTCAGTAGCCCCCTCGTAAGAAAAGCAACACCTCGGTAGAAGGAGGAGACAACAATAATGAACTGCTTTCACCGACGACCAAATTGTAGCTGCTGGTTAGTAAACAAGCAGGAACAATACAAGTGGGATGCACTCGTTAAAATGTTAATGGGGACGTGGTTATCTACAAGACTGACTGAATTTAAATGTTTAGTTTTTCACCATTTCACTCGCTTTTTAGGTGAATAATCTCTTTCAAGTGGAGCTGGAAAAGGCAAAGCACAAATTGAAAGACATATTAAAGAAATATTTTGCACTTGACTGTCAAGGTTAGTTGTTTAAAAGGATAGTTTTTGTGTCTTGCTCATTTTTTTACCCCTTTTCCTTCACTCGAGTTAACTGAAAAATGTATTCATTCATTTTCTGAACCACTTATCCTCACAAGGGCTGTGGGGGTGCTGGAGCCTATCCCAGGTAACTATGGGCACCAGGTAGGCGATACCTTGAATCGGTGGGCAGCCAATCGCACTGCACGATGAGACAGACTGGGTGTTTTGATTTGATTTTACAGAAGAATGATGGATTTGTGTTAAAAATCGACTCTATTTCATGTGGGCCGGACCATTTTAGATGTAATTAGATTTTTTTTAATTGGATTAAAAGAACTGGATCAAAAGCCCTAAATAGTCCGTTTTTATAGATCTAAAGCAATGTTTATTTGAGCTTTTTTTTTTCTAAGTAATGGAAAATTTATTTTAATCATGTTTTTCATTTCAAATGGAAACATTTTTTTTAAAAATTATGTTCAATATTAAAGTGGAAAATTGAAAATATCTATATATTTATTTTTAGATCTTACAAAATGTGCTTTGAATTAAAAACATAAGAAAGAAAATTGGATTGAAAATATTCCAATGATTGATTTTAAAAAGGGGAAAATCAGGAAATGTAATGTACATCTATAATCATTTGAATTTGATCGTAAAACAGAAAGTCGGCACTCATGATTTACTTTCTCGGGCCGCACAAAATGATGCAGCGGGCCAGATTTGGCCCCCAGGCCGCCACTTTGACACCTGTGCTTTACAGTGTAGTCACAAAACAATTCAGAGTAAAGAAAATCAAAGAATTGGGTCGGCCTATATGTCACTTTGCACCTTTGCAATTCTACATAAGGTCCTGAGCGTAACATCTATTTTAGTCCCACTGCTAATGTTCTTGGAGCACTCCTGCTAAATGATGCAGCGTGCCCTAAAAATGAAAGCCCACATTTAATGCTGTGAAATTCATCTCGTGCTAAAACACTTTCCTCAAATAGACATACACACTCAGTAGGCACAACATTGGCTACACGTGCATAATCTAAAGAGATATGTTAGTCAAATATTCTACTCTGTTTACAAAACATTCTTCTTAGGTTAAGTGAATCCTTTAAAAATCTTTCCAAATTACCCTTTCCACTATGTCACAGGTGTCATATGCAATATCTGGACGCCGGATCAGGTTGATCAATGGCCTGTGAAAGTAAATCATGTCCATCAATATTGCATTTCTTGCCAAAGTACATTTTGGAATGATGAAAGACCGAGGACTACATATGTAAGAATATATTTAATCTTCTTTTTCTGTTTTGAAATACAGGAAAGGCATTTTAGACATAAATGGATAGGTAATAAGCAAGTTAATAAATAAATACATATAAATACATACATACAGACATAAATAAATATAATTACATACATACATAAATAAATATAATTGCATACATACATACATAAATATATATAGGTAAATAAATAAATGAATTAACAAATACATAAATAAATACATAAATAAACATAGGTAAATAAATAAATGAATTAATAAATATATGTATTAACAAATAAATAATACATATATAATAAATAAATAATAAATAACTCTATAAATAAATAATACATAAAATATAAATAAATACATAATAAAAATAATATTTAAAAAAAGATAATTACATTTTAAAAAAGAATGAATAAAAACAAACAAAACAAAAAAACGTACACTTTTAATCTTTTTGTTTTTATAATTATAAATGTAAGTAAATACAAAAAACTATCCTTGCTGGAAGACTGGTTGAACACTTTAAATTGGTATGACACTGTGTGTGATTGGTTGTCTGTCTCCTTTTGCCCTGCAATTGGTCAGCCACCAGTTCATAGAATTTTACATCAGCAATGTTTCTCAACAATAAACTATCAAAATATTCCAAAATTTTGTGTAATTTGATAATTACATCATTGTGAATTAATCCCAGCAGGCCGACTACACCCTAGAATGGTCGCCAGTCAGCTGTAGGGCATGCAGAGAGACAAATGACCATTCATACTTCCAATCATACCGCCACCAGCGGGAATCGAGCCCACGCCTGCCCACCTTGAAATCGGATGAGTGAACTACCACACCATCAGCCAGCTGGGATAGAAAGAATAAATTGTTCTGGCCAATGAGGGCATGTCCTTTGTATAAATGAACTGTGGCATCATGCCGGAGAAATACTCTGACAAAACATGACTTTCACAATGGCCTCGTTTGACCTACTGCGAGAGAAATGATGCGTTTTCAGCCCAGACAAATAGAATAAATGTCCAATTTCTGTGTGCTCACATTCAATCATTACAACAATGCAAATCTGACTACAAAACTCCTGAAGATAGATGATATACATACACTTCCTCCATGCACACACAGTTTGTTTGGTGACAGACAGCTGGCATTTTTGCCATTAGACGACTGTTCTAGTAAGTCTTGCCTACGAGGTCAACAACTCAATCTAAATTTCAATTAAAGTAGAAACTGTGGCTGATGAGGATTTGGATGTAGGTTCAGGTCTTGGCTGTTAATTGAGAGAAGGGGGGGAAGCATTTGGGCAATTATTTCATTATCACAAATCCCACTGACTGCGAGCCAGGGTCGCAGCACTGGTCGACATTAGTGGCAAGCACAATTATTATGACAATTAGAAACCAGACAGCAGCAGTGTGGCCCGCGGAGAGTGCAAAAAAACTGAATGTCAACATTAAGAGCGTTATTAAAACGCTGAAGGTGAAGGAAAGATTGAGGATATTGAGAGTGACAGAGTTGAGGGGATTTTTTTCCATTCTGTTCAGAGGCGACAGAATGCAATTAGTGTTTCCAGTCATCCAACTAGTTCATGCAAACTTCATGAAAAGTTGAATAAAACATTTTACAGCAGAGGGATTTATAGTTCATGATGGTAGAAGTTGGCACTATGTACTACTGACAATTGGTAGTGAAAGCTTTTCTTTCTTACTATGTACCCTGTGATTAACTGGCGACCATTTGTGGGTGAAGTCGGCCTTTCTTCCAAAGTCAGCTGGGATACTCTCCAGTTTCCTGTGAATTTGAAAAGGATATCAAGTATAAAAATGGCTGAACGGATGCTTAAATCATGCTCCAATCCAGCACAGTCCTATTTCCGTATCCATTCGCAGTCTTAAACTCAATCAAGCATTGCCAAGGGCAAGTAGTTCACTCTGAAACACTATTCAATTTCCTTGTTAATAGCCAGTAGTATTTCACATGCTATACACTCCATTTTAGACGGTCGTTGTACATAGCAAGCAAATGTAACACACTTTTTGTGAATGAAGATTATTGTTGCCTGATGAAGTATCCAAAACATAGTATGTTCCAAGAACAAAACTTAAATAGAGTGAGTATTAATCTTTGAAAACAACAAATTCAGACAAATTTTATTTCCCTATGGTTATTTTCATATTTAGTAAAAATGGTGTAAGAAAAAGGCTCAACAAATTAAAACAAATCCCCATTGCACATGTGCAATGGCATTACAGCATATCTATACCCATACAATTATTATATTATTCTATTCTTGCTACTACTACTGCTATTAGTGAGATTTTAATGGTAATGATTATTTTGAAACTAGTACTGGCTTTTACTGCAACTCTGAAAATATGTCAATTTCAGAAATAAAATGACAAGTGGTAGTCATTTCTTTGCTTGCTTTGGAGTTGTCCGACCTTTCTTAATGATGTCCAGCTTTTTTTCTTTAAAAGTCTGTCTTGAAAATGGCTTTGACAGTAACTCTGTAAACAAATCCATTTCTTCTCCTCCTTCAGCCATTGCGGGTTGACAAAACTGCTACAAAATCAACACAACAATATATTTGCTTGTGCAGCTCACTCCAGATACAGTTTGGTAGCTCTGGCTAGTCCACTCTATCACTAGCCAATCATAGTTGGTGAAAGCGATGACGTGTCCCTACGCCCGCGAGAAGGCAATGACGTATCCCTGCCTGCGAGAAGGCCTTGGTGTCACCAAATCAAATTTGGATTGGTTGAAGCAACAGTATTATCGGCGCTTTTTTTATGCAGCAGAGCCTGCAGAACTGATTGTGAAGGCCTTGAGGCAGATTTCTGACCCTGGCAACCAATAATGGCTGAAATGTGATTGGTTAAATGCTTCAATATGAAAACACACATCTGGAAGCAGTGCAACCAGGGGGAAAGCAATGAAAAGAAACTGACAGACAATTTGGAATTATTTAATAAGTATTCATGGACAAAATATAATTAACATCAGTCTGTGATTCAGATATTTCTTAGGCCAGCAAAGAAGGCCTTGAAGGCCCTGACGGCACACCACTGCCTTAATATTTCTGGCTTTTAACAAGTAGAATATGAATAGAAGCTCACGGTATACTTTTGACTGTGTGCATGAGGGTGCTTTTGCATTTTTGAGTGTGTGAGTGTGTGTATGGTCAGATGGAAAGCCCCAGCAATTAGCTTCAGCAAAATGCCCGCATTCATGCTCTTCCATTACTGTCTTCCTATTTTAATGACACAATTAGGACACTATTAGAGCAGAGTTGCATCCGATAAAGGCTTTTTCGAGACAACATAATTGTACATGTGAAGAGGTCATCCCTGCTAATTGACTGGGGCATGTATGAGGATCATAGTCAACAGTTTCCTTGTTGGTTCCCTTAGTTTTCTATTTGTGTGAGGCTGTGAAAGCGCAGTGCTGAGGCTGGAACTGCTTTCTGATTTCTCTCACAGCATGGGAGAAAATAGTGTGACTTTTTTTCCCAATGATTTTTTGGGTTGTGTTTTCAGCATGCAAAGTAAAAAACATCGACATGAACATCAGCATTGAGACATGCTAATGTTTTCTAGAGTAGATGAGCTAATATGTGCATAAATGATCACGTTTGTGAGATAATAGGAGCTTAAATGACCAAGCACTAATGTATGAAAAATGCTTTTGTGGTCATAATTTTGACATTTAAAATGAGATGTATATTTCATATTATATAATGAATTTATTTGGTTATGTTTCTGAAACATGAAGAAATGTTTGTTGTGAAAAACAAGTATTTTCTAAATAATTAAGGATATACAAACTTGATTATAACCTCTAATTTTAGCAAAGCCAAACTGTTGCGGTTTTTCATTCATTTTGGACTAAAGCAACAAAAGTAAAATTATTTTAAGCCAAAAAAAGCAAAAGAACAAACAAAAAAACCACCCTGCCACACTGTAGTTGGATATTATTACAGATTTAAGGTACAATGTACCAGTTAGACCATTTTATGATATTAAAGTCACTAATTTTGTTCTGAAATTACAACTATATTGTGAGTGAAGAGCTTTATGCTGCTGTGTGATTGTAAAGTTCAAGTTTGAGGGGGGGAAACAATTATTTTGTTTGTTCCTGGGACCGCCAGGTAACATTTACACAACTTCAGAAAATAATACAATTGGGACATTTTCAAACTTTATCAGCACTAACACGATCTAAGCTGTGGGACAATTTAAATCAATTTATATGATTTAATATTGGTTACAGCACTCATCTGTTGGTAGAAAAGCAACTCAACCTCCTCTTTAAGCCAAAAAAAACCCCATGCCAAATAATGAGTCACTGTGAAAATCCAAGCCAAAAACCATACATATTTACATAGACACCGAGTACAACAAAAATATTTGCCTGTTTTTTTTGTTTTACTTTGTCAGTGATTCTACAGGGTCCTCCTTTGCAGTTCTCCTGTTGCATTTTAATTAGCAGTCAAACTCTTCGCCAGCCACCTCACCGCGCAGCGTCAGGAAATAATCAGTTGGAGGCTGATGCAGCAGGTCGGCAAGCAATCAACTGCTAACTTCCTGGCTTTCTGACAGAATTGACCTTCAGCAGAAGATCTCATTAGCAGAGTTTAGACATTGTTGTTAAATTTACTATGTAGAAAATAATCCGATTTTTACAGGTAGCTTTCCCTAATTTAAACTTTGTTGAGAAGCAACCATTTGGGGATACACTGAAAACAAACAGATTTACAATCATGCAACAACAATTGCTTTGTCTGTACAATTAAAAAAATAATAATAATACTGTTCCAGCAATTATAACGTTTGTTTAGGAATCTAGGGGGAAATAAGTTGACACACTAATGTCATTAACGAAATTAATTAATATATTAGTAAGCACGAGTTTTTGTTTGACAAAGCGGATCTGAGTTTTGGATATATTGCCCTTTAGAAAGGATTGGCTCTCCAAATGTCACATTTTCACACATTCTCAATAGGGACCGTATCTGGAAGGCATTTGGTTCAACTCGTACAATGACAATAAGGCTATCAATTTCAATTTCAAATCAGCATGGTTATTTTAATCAATTGAGAGGTTGTTTCCTCAAATTATTTGGTTTTATGTCATAAGGAAATAATGGCTAAATGGAGTCCACAACTGGTTAAGTTGACACTCAAATCAAAATAGTGATTCAAAACATTGAGCGAGGCATATCTTCCATCCAGTGGTGGTCCGTGCATTTTCTAGTGGGGCCTTCAGCTATCGGAATCAATCCAACCCTCAAAAACTATTTTATGGCTATAAAACCTCTACTGAATCTACAGCTGCGACACATGAAAAATCATCAATAATAACCTCGTACAATTGAAATAGAATTGAATTGATTATTTAGGAATATAGCCATATTTTACTCACCAAAAATCCTTTTTAACTGTACACAATATCCATCCTCCTTTCTTTCCTCCTTTTCTATCGCCATTGAAGCTAATGCTGAAAGTCGAGCCTGTCATTTCGTATTTCTGGCATACGTTTTTATTCGATTTAGTGCTGAAAATGTTCGTTCCCGGTTGCGACAGGCTTGATTGCTTTGGAGGTGTCCGACCTTTCTTAATGATGTCCAGCTTTTTTTTTCTTGAAAAGTCCGTCTTGAGAATGGCTTTAAATCAACACAACAATATATTTGCTTGTGCAGCTCACTCCAGATACAGTTTGGTAGCTCTGGCTAATCCACTCTATGACTAGCCAATCATATTTGGTGAAAGCGATGACGTATCCCTACGCCTGCGAGAAGGCAATGACTTATCCCTACGCCTGCGACAAGGCATTGTGGTGTTGCCAACTTGAAATCTGATTGGTTAAAGCAACAATCTTATCGACGCTTGTTTAATGCAGCAGAGCCCGCAGAACTGATTGTGAAGGCCTTGAGGCAGATTTCTGACATTGGCAACAAATAATGGCTGAAATGTGATTGTTTAAATGCTTCAATATCAAAACACATCTGGAAGCAGTGCAACCAGGGGAGAAAGCAATGAAAGGAAGCTAACAGACAATTTGTATTGATGGACAAAATATAATATATGATTCAGATATTTCTTGGGCCAGCAGAGAAGGCCTTGAAGGCCCTGATGGCCCGCCACTGCAGTTACATCCCATTAAAATGACTGTATTAAAGAAGCATCATCTTGATTCCCCAGCCCCCCCTCCACCCTTTTACGAAACTGTCATATTTTTCGCAACGGAGTGACACGAAACACTGTCATCCATCCATCCATTCAATGCTATTGTAAAATTGAGCAATTTTCTGTCTTCGATGTCACATAATGATTTTTGCCTGTGTGATAATGGGTGCTTTTCTTTGTTGTAATCAAAGAACACCACAGTTTTGACCATAAAAGCCTGCAATTACCAAACATGAATTCACACACATGCCAGTATGTAACTGTATTTTCCAGGAAGCGATCTATTCTCCCTCTCCAACAGCACCAACCTGAATATTTTTCCCTCTAATGCTGCCATCAGTCCGCATTGAAGCCATTGCCCAGCCCCATCACGCAAAGTGCCACTGGCTGCGGATGAATGCATCTCAGTGGGTTCGCACTGCAAGGCAGGAGACGGGCCAGAGGACCCATCTGCCATGACACTAATGCACTGACTCAGTGCTCCGAGCTTAACACTGCAGCCAGGACAAAACCCAGAGGGCTTTTGACACTTATACAACAGGGATCTGCATGATGGGCCATTTTCTAGCAAGCACCTATAATGCCACAACAGCCTCCTTCCACCTGTCTTCTCCCAATATAACATCAGTTTTCCTATTTGCCCCTACATTTGGTTCTTTCACATCATTGACTTCAGCATGAAACAGGGGGCTTTTGAAAATTGCTTCACTTGGGGGACGATGGGAAAACATGATAAGAGAAGCAGCTATCGTTCTACTAAAGACACGTACGTGTTAGACATGCCCTTGTCCCAATGAGAGTGTGTCAACTGCTCCCTTGAGAAGAATAATAACACCTTAAATGGCTCAATCTACAGCATGTGCACAAACATACAAGCGTTTGTGTGTGAAAACACATCATTTTATTTCTTGCCAATATCCTTCCCGTTTCCAAGTCGCCGCCCTTGACTTTCTTCCCATTATGTCTACATCATCTTTGATGTCACAGCCAATATGAACATCACCTCTTCCAGTTTTGAAATGTCCAAAAGCTACATGGAATCAACTGCTTCCTGGAAAAATAATCTGATCAGGTAGTTAAATGTGGTGGGAAGATTTTATGAGAAGGTAAAGACACATTTGCCTCAGTAACGTTTTTTGTCTGTCGTTTAGCTACTTTGTATATCACTTTCCAGTCTGCAAAGCAAACAATTGACTGTCAGTTCATAGAAAAAGCTCCATTCAAGCAACAAAAGCACTGACAAGTATACATTTGAGATAATTGCCTCCAAAATCTTATCCTCTATTGCAAGGGTGTCAGACTCGGGTTGGTTCGAGGGCCACTTTAACGTCAACTTGATTTCACATAGGCCGGACCATTTTAGATATAATATTTAGATATATATTTTAAAATAAATGGATTAAAAGAACTGGATTAAAAGCCCTGAATATTCGTTTTTTTATAGATCTAAAACAATGTTTATTTTACCTTTTTTTAAATATATGTTTAGATTTTGCAAAATGATTTTGAACTAAAAACACAGAAAAAATGGATTGAAAAATTACAATTATTGATTTAAAAGGGGGAAAATCAGGAAATTTAATATCTATACTCTTCATTTTAATTTGATCCTAAAACAGAAAGTCGGCACTCATGATTTACTTTCCCGGGCCACACAAAATGGAGCGGCGGGCCAGAGTTGGCCCCCGGGCCGCCACTTTGACACATGTACTCTATTGTGTTATGAATTGCAATGGATTGTATAATTAGCATAACTATCATCGTTGTACGGTGTGTACTAATTCAATGGGCGATTAAAGGGTTAAATCCAATACAATGTATATATTATTCCTTGCTACATCACATCTAACGTTCCCTCAAAGATGCGCAACTGCCCAATTGTGCACTAGTCGCAAACTGGGCGCACAAGAAAACCTATACAGTGTAGTGATCGCACTGCAAATATATTAGATATATATAATAACTTTTTTCGGTATCATTTTACTTTGTAATTCACTGAGTGGGAGGTGTCCAGCCAATCAACGGATGCGATGCAATCACGCTGCGCAGCCAATCACGGCATTGACCGCACTTGCGCATGAGGCTAAAGCTAACTCAGCTAACGTGAATGTGGCACGTCGACTCCCTAAACCAGCGTTAAATAGAACTATGCATCTTTTAAGTTGTTATGGCTGTCGAAGTACGTGCAAATAGAAGAACAAGCGTTGCAACTGAGGGAGATCTTTTGATTTTCGAGTGTGAAAGGTATTTTCTGCTAACATGTAGCAAATGTAAAGTTGTGAGCGAGTTTTCCAATAGAAAAATATGAACATTTAATGAAACCAGACTACCTCAAGGACAGACGTGAAAAAGGGTAAGTCAGATTTGTGCAAATTACAGTGTTATTTATTAAGATGCTTGATGTATGGATATTAATAATGAAATGTTATGGCTAGATCATTAATGGGTAGTAAAAATACACCTGATGATGGCAGATGTCATACTTGTACTTCTGATCTTCCTCATCCTGGTCTTCATTGTTCTCAGGTAGGATACTATTATTATGTTTTTTTTAAACTCTGGCTATAGTTGTGCCATAAAGGTGTTATTTACAATTTGTGAAGGCCAGAAACACAGAGTGGTAAGTCTAAAACATGAAAATCTGTTACATATTCAAACCATGTTCATTTCTCAAGTCCCTATGTCTCTGGGAATGAATTATGAAAGCAGATGTAATAAAGATTCGTAATGAAAAAAAAATGAAATTGATCAGTGCCGATTTACATTTGTGCAGGGTGCAATACATCACAGTTATTATTTCCTCCCAAAGCTTATCTTTTTAATACAGGGCAGCGTGCGTCACACTTGCATACATATATCATACTTTTGCCTGTTTGCTTTGTTCAGAGTGACCTCAGACCCCAGTTTGTTAGTGGAAAAGCATGGTGGGAATGGCCAGAACAAGTTTTTTTTGTTTTTAAATTTAAATTATTTTAATCAGTTTGTATTAGGTACAATTTCTTCCTGGCAATAAGCAGTTGTTTAATTGAAAGATGTGACTAGGCAGAAAAAAATGTGTTGATGCATTTGCTAAATCAGTGAAAATAATTAAATTCCTCAATATGAAGGAAATCCAATTTTAATTTTATTGTTAAAAACAAAAAAAGTCCAATGAGAGAGGGTCACGGGGTGCTGGATCTTATCTCAGCCAACTATGGGCAAAAGTCGGTGGACATTTGCAAGGCACAAGGAGACAAACAACCATTCATACTCGCACTTACCTAGGGCGTAAAATTAAACAATTTTTTACAAATTGTTTTTTGACTATTCTCTGTTTTAATATAATGATTTTGAAACAGTATTAATGATTGTCTGAAATGTACTTGCTTTTGTCCTTCCACTATTTTGAGTTGTGGCCCCATAATTCAATTGCTGCAGAAGGCTAGCCACCTTTAACACTGTCCCCTAATGAGTGGTTGTTTGCAGACTGGTGGAGAACAAGGGAACTCTGTGAAATGTGAGCAAAAGTCAATGAAATAGAATGAGTCCTATTGATCACTGTTGAAATAAGTGATGGGAGTGCAGACATGGCCAGCCAAACTGACCCCATTTAACTATAATCTGTATAGGCATACTTATTGAATCTTACCCTCCACACACCAGCCAGATTGAGTTTAGCATAAAATATTCTTCATTTTTTTGCGACGAAATGCCATCAGATGTAAATGACTAATACATGCTTGGGATGAAAAATAAGATATATATATATGCAAATGAGTAACTCAAGATACGAAAAAGATCCAAGTTACGAAATCCCACAAAAAGTAAATGCATTTCCTTATCTGTTATTTTATTTTGAAAATATTGTCGCAGATGCATTGATTCTCACTTCAGAACATCGCTACCCTCTAGTGGGCTCTCATTTCATCGCTCTCGTTCTATCTCATATAATGAAAATAAAAGCATTAAATTTGATTCTATTGGCTGTCTAAGAACAACCAATATCCATGTTTCAAGAATCTCTCTTACATATCTGTCCACCTCAACTAAATGCTCCCCTTTTTAATAATTGCAATTCCCTTTATTAAGCGATTAAAAACCGTACAAATGCAACGTGGCACATATTTACACACACACAGGGCACAGATAAAATTCTAAAATGTAGTACAAAATGGACGGCTTTCGGCCCTGGTAGAACGGTTTCTTGCTGCCATATGGCGGACAAACACGGGTACTACGTCTTCCATAATAACGGCCCACGGAGGAAACTCTTTCAGCGGTGCAGGGCACATTTTCAAATGCTTTATTTATTTAAGACATTAATACATTTCCTTATAATTTCCTCTCATTTTTGTGTGTTTCCTCCCATCTTTCATACAAAATTAGGACGCTTTGACCAATTATAAAGGGTTTAGTTGGTAGTTGTATGAGGACTGTGGAATGAATTAGAGAATTTACATATTAAGTATACCTCTACTTACTAAATTTTCAAGTAACGAAAAAAGTTCTGGAACCAATTATTGTTAACATCACATTGCTCACAATGACAACTTGTTTGTTTGATTTCTGTCTTACTTCAATGGTTTCATTTTCACCACATATTGATGTCATCAACTCCTTCCCACGTTGCAATTCTTCCTTGTTTTCCCAGAAATTGTCTGTATTCACATTTATTTTCAGTTGACATTTCATTGGGACCTTACCGAGGCGTGATCTTGTCCAAGCCCACTAAATTACAGCGAATATGAAGCAGATTAATTGATGTTATTTTTTCCCTGCAAACTTTGATGATAGTCAAAATAAGAACAGTCAATAAAAGCATCAGTATTGCTCAAAACCATTACTCCAATATTAAAGCGTTTCATGTGCTTTAGCACAATGAACTCATCAAAGGCAAAAGTAGGAATCCTTTAATTGGAAAATAGATTCGCTGTGAGAATCGATATGGGATGGGTGGCTGTGTATGCACACTCATGCGAGGTATGACGGATTCAATGTTTCCCAGACCGCTTGCTCTGCCTTTAGGTCATTCTCGGTTGTCGTCAGTGACACGTTTCGTCTCTCTGCAAAGCCTGCTGTTGCCATCTGAAGCGGCAGCTCTGGTTACCTGAGGGTCCTCCCTTGAGCTTTCAGCCCGTATCAAAGTACACACTTGAACAGAGGGATAGAGGGAGGGTTCACATCCCAGACGAAGGAAGGGGTTGAGATTCTTTTACTTTACATTGGACACAATCACTACAGAGATAAAGCTTGTTTAAATAAAGAATATCCTCCCTGAAGTAGCTCATAAAAGATTTGGTATTGAAACCGGGTTGAGCTAAGGTGAACGCTATAGTTGGCTGAAGGAATGGCCATTGTGAACAATATAATGGGTGGAAATCAGCAGGTGTTGACTTAAGTCTCTCGTTAATACAGCATGATGAGGTGATTTGCGGCCACATTCGAGCACATGCTGAAGGAACAAAAAAGGTTTCTGTAGGGTGAACTCGGCAGGCAACCATAGTGATTATCTCAGTATGGTTACCAGGACTCGTAAGATTGACTTATTTGAATAAAAATGGGCAAAACCAATAGGTTTGCTACTCTTATCTTTAAAACTGCACAAAAACCTTTTTTAAATTTTACTGTGCACAATGAATTGCAAACCTAAGCCAACATATCCATGTATTTTCAGGTACACGGTCGATTGGTCGTCGGTCTTTTGGTCGCCGGTCTTTTGGTCGCCGGTCTTTTGGTCGCCGATCTTTGGGTCGCCGGTCATTTGGTCGCCCGGAAGGTAAGTGATAATTACCATTTAAATCGTTGCTCAAATTCCCGTTATACAAACTGCAAATTACTATTTAGTCATACTTAATGCCCTAGTAATTATTAGGCTAAAGAAAAGCTCCAAATTTCCCGGACTTTTATTGTTTTTTGTTTGAGAACTTGTTAAGACCCTGACTGACGTAGCTTCTTAAAGGGACAACCCATGTACATACAAACTCTTGTGCACTCACACGTCGGCTCAGTGAAACTGCTCATGGCCATTGTTGGCTTTTATTGATGCGTAGACCGTGTTGTTTTACCTTGTTTTGTCGCCGGTCTTTTGGTCGCCCGTTGTCGCGGTCGGCGCGACCAAAAGACCGGCTACCAAAAGACCGGCGACCAATCGACCGCACACGGTATTTTCTATAGCACATGTCAAGTTGCTAGTGCGCTAACAATGAGTGGAAGGCAATGTACAACCCTGAACTGGTTGCCAGCTAATTACAGGGCACACACAATCAACCATTCCCACTTGCATAGAAACCCATGAGTAATTTAGAACCTTTAAATAATTGACATAAAATGAGTGTTTTCTGAAATGTGAGAATAAAACAAGGCAATACATTAGAATACCCTGGAGTTAAAAAAAAACGAAAACAAAAGCAAGCTGCTATCCAAACACAGAACCTCAGATCTGAGTGCTAAGTGTGCAAACATGCTTGCGAGCAGCATGTATCGAACCCTGTCTTATTTATTGTCGCAAGCCATTTCGAAGTGCACATGGAGTGGATGACTAAATGTGGCAACCATATGCTCAATTCTGTCCCTGCCACCCATATTGGTCTTCCCTCATCTCCAAACTGTCTTTTCTGTGTGCTCTGATTAACTCCACTTTATCCTCTCTTACGTTGTTGGACTGCACCGTCTGTGTGTAGCTTAGCCATGGGAGGGTCATCAGAAGATCCCGACATATTCCATTACAAAATGTTTCAGAGGAATTGGGTTTCAAGCAACCATGTAAAGAAGAATTGAGCTGAACCTAGTGGAGTGCTTCACCACCAAAACACCAGCTGGTGTACATTTCACAGCCCATTTGATCCTAAGGGGCATTTCTTTCCCTATCAGGGTGGCTATAAGCTCGAGGAAAAAAGCATCATTTTGAATACGTGCAACAACACCATTAACACTAATTGAATGGTGTAATCTAAAACCGCAGTTTTCCTTTGAAATTGCATTTAGCGTTGCACTAAATGAGACTGGCGAAAATGGACTCTTTGCATCATATGGAATACTGATTATAAACATTCCAAGAAGGGGTTGGTTGCATCCATCCCTCATGTCTCGGTAGGAATGGGAGGCATCTTGCTGACATGTATGTAATGTTGTGGAACAAACTCCTTCTAGGTGCAGAGTAGCAACCCATTTTATCTGCTCAATCTTGCAGTCAAATGCTGACAATGAGATGAATAAGGCAGCCACGGGCCTTGCGTAAACAATGGAAGTCTATACATCAAAGATAAGAACACACTTTGATGTCATTGTATGGCATTCTTTTAAAAAAGAAGAAAAAACAGGCTCACATCTATATGCGTCAGAAATGCGTCAGAAAACATAAGCTAGCCTAAGGGGAATGTTTTGGGATCCAGCAAAAAGAAGAAAAGAATGAAGAACTATTAAATATGGTGTGGAGGAAATGGACAGCTTGATAGCACACCTTTCAAGATGTTAGAACAGCGTATAAAAAATCAACATTCATATCTCCTCCAGGAGCAATCCTTTGCAATTGTATTCGTTCACCAGATGTGTAGAGACTGTCGCCAACATTGTACAATGAAGCAGCCAGAAAGTGGGTTACACAGTTTATTTTAATGGAGACCAGACATGATTAAAAATGGCAGTTTGTGGGAAGTGGCAGGAAAGAGTTATTCAAAGAGTGAAGACTTCACAAAACATTGATTCAATCATTTCCAGAAAAGACTTTAATGTTGTACTCTTTTAATCTATCTAAAATCCAAGATATTCTTGCCTTTTTACGTAGACAAATGCGTGTACTGCAAAAGTACATGGTCATTTTGAGGCAAACTGCTGACCCGTATGTGATCCTATGCATGACAGGTGTGTAAATCACCAATTTCATGATGATACGATGTCGATGTATTTTTGGATAACGATAGGATGTTTGCCGATTGTCTGCAATGATTAGATTTTTTTAACAATATTACTATCATGTCCTAGTTTAAAAAAATATGGCAAAAATCTAAATCTCTTAGGTCATGGTAAGGACATGTAAAATATTCTGAACAAATATAAGACAGATATAAAGATATATACAAATTCCTAATAGGATTTTTTTTTCTCGATGAAAAAATAAATAAATAAAAATTGCATGCAAATATATGCACGGGGTCATACAGTATATGATCGGTCACCTTACGGTTAAAGCAATGCAAATTCATAGCAATTTTCATATTTTACAATTTTCTTGAAACATTTCATACATTTGACTTGAAAAATATTCATTTTAACAAAACGACATTAATAAGATTATTATAATGATTATTTTTTTGTTTTGATCGATTTTGACTTTTGTTTGATATGATCCAGATTAATGAATAAAGCATTGTCAATCGTCTCATTCATCAAATAGATTCATCACAACTGTAGCGTTGTAACTTTGACAATAAATTGCATGAAAAATTTGCTAACTGACAGGTTCACCCTCTAGGCATTCCCAAATGCACGCACAAATAAAACAGACATCTGACTCATAACCGGTGTCTTGCAAGAGAGAATCGATCCTGACGCGTCTCTGTCCTAGACCATTCTCACTGAATCGATGCCTCTCTTGCTTATTTATTACATAAGATTTACAACATGCAGTCGTGTGAGCCAGACATGAAGAAGTCCATGTTTCTCAGAACAATTGAAAGTCCTCCGTATATTCCCAAAAAAGCTTGTTGTGAACCACACTTTCAGAAGTCGATGTTTCTCAAAACAATTGAAAGTCCTCCGGATCCCAAGGGAGTTCGGTCTGAACAATAGTTTTGAGAAGTCCAGCTGCAGAGGCGAGTGACCTTCAAGTTGTTTCGGTTAACTTGGGAGCGAGCACTACTCTTGCAAGAGATGTATTAATATGCCTTTTTTAATGTCAATAACTCTAAATAAACCAAAGCGTTCTTCATTGCAAGCAAATATATAATAATGATTAATATTCGTAAATAAAGCAAAGCGTTCTTCATTGCAAGCAAATATATAATACATTACATCCTGTCAAATGGCATCTGAACAGTATATTCCACGGTTTCTACTTTGATGCCTCTCTCCCTTCATAGAAAACTTGACTACAGACCAACACACGCACCAAAAGGAAAAAAAATAAAATAAATCAATAGTCCTAGAAATACTCCTCTATTGTTGGTGTTAGGTTAGATTTTCTTGTTATGACTTATTTAACATGCTGTGGCCTGGAAAAGCCACATAACGTTGCTAACAACTGGACCATGCCCTTATTTCATATGGCAATAAAAGAGATGTTTTGAAAAATGTCATGATATTCCCTTGAAAATTAAGTACATTTAGTATTCGTAGAGTTAAAGGTAGCCTCATTAAACATATCAGCAAATATCTTTGGTGCTAACGTTCAGGTCTTAAAGGCGAGAATGGTTTGACTTTGTGATGTTAGATGCAGGAAACTAGTTCAAACGATCCAGTAATATAAGTTGTGTACTTTAATCTTGGTCTGCTATATGCACGTTGATTAGAAAGTGGATTTTTGATTTCTGTTTGAACATGGCAGCATCCCATTCCTTTTTTTGCAGAATATAATTAAAAGGAGAAAAGTTATTCATGTGGACATACTATGCTGCTCTTTTCCAAATTAAAGCAGTAAATACTTCAGTGTAAAGTAATCTCAAGCAAAAAAAATTGCACCAGACAGTGTTTTCTTTTCTCGCTCAGTTTTTTTTTTAAACTTCCATTAAGTCGCGAATGTTGTTGACACGCTCCTATTTATTCATTTGCATTTAGATGCGGCAGAGCCAATGCTACTCCAAAGAGTGCGGAATCATTTTATTTCCCTACGCAGGGCTCTTTCAACTTTAATAATAAAGAGTGCTTCATTCTGAGAGAAGTATCTTGTTTTCCCAAACAAAATGTGAAGTTCAGCTATAGTTCATGTCATTGCCTCCATTGAACTCAAAATGTACCATTGAGACAAAAGTGTAGGCAGAAGAACGTCTGAGTTTGATCCCTCTGGCTTGACTCACACTATAAAACAGAACAGCCAAAGCAGGTGCATGGTCTTTTTCCATGCAACATTTCTGACATATTGTCAAATTAAATTGCGGTGTAGATTAAATCTGAGGGCCAGATCCATGAATTCTTTGGGTTGAGTTTGAAGCTACCCTGGGGAGTTCAAATAACTCAACTAAAACAAAAGAATGTGCCTTTTCACAGTAAGGAAATATAAGACATTTTGAGATTGATATGATTGCAAAAAGTTTTTCTCTTACTCGCCTAGAGCTATAGAGGAAATGGGTGTTTTCGAACCACAAAAGCCAAAAGGGACTTGGTGGATTGATTGATTGAGCAACAAAATCTCAGATTTAAACAAGAGAAATGGATCTCGTCCCCCTGCCAAACGCATATAAGCAACGACCTCAAACTTGAAATTATAATGACAAAATATTATATCCAAGTATGATTTTACACATGTTGTGCCCACATTTCGCAGAATTTAGTTTAGTTTTGTAAACATTTCAGTTCCATCTACTGGTGAATAAAATCATCTGGGTCATCCCAGAACTGGGTCAGGGATATTTTTTGGACCCATTATTTCCTGAAGTTTTTAAAAGGTTCACGAGGTCCCAGTAAAGACAGCCTAATATGATTTCCCTACTAGCTAATTATATCATGAATAATTTGTAGTGCGCCACACTGGGAAATATGTGCACATATGTGTAGGTGGAAAGGATAATAGAAGGGGAAATGAAGAGGGGGAAAAAAGATCAGTCTTTAAGACAGAGCTGACAAGGTTAGTGATGTTCAAATGGGCTGAAAGGGGGCATAAAAAATGGACCATTTGCTCAACCTCAGATGTTAATAAGACAAGATAATACTTGGCTTTCGAATCAAACCTTTTTAGGTTTGAATCTGCTCAAGCCTATGAGATTTGTCTCTAAAATGAAAATTACCTGAATAGGGTACACTTTTGTCAGATTTTGGTAGTCGTTTTTCTGCGTTTGCACTTTGAGGATTACAAAGTATAATTTTTGTTGATCTGTGATGTAGTGAGTGGCATTTAGTATGACACCAACCAATTAGAAATGGAAGGGGAAAAGTTCAAGGCAGCAATTAGTTGAGTTGGAAAAGAACCAATGAATGTGGGGATACTGTTCAATCCATTTAGCTCCTATTCGGTATAAATAGAACCCCCAGTTGCCAATAATAATGATTTTCCTTACAATTAATCTGTCGCCATTGGAGAAGATTTCACACTTGTAAAAGTCCTCTGTTTTTTCTCTCTCAAAATGGTCAGTACAGTAAATGTGTTTGTTTTCTTGTTTGCCTTCAAACAAGTCGGGCGACTAATTAGTCTTTGAGCTGCATAACTTTAGAGTCAAGCTGTGAGGCAACACCACACATTGTTGTCGTCCCTTTGGGTGTTTTTTGACATGGTTGCGGACACAGCACAATTTGTTCCCTTTCTGCCGTTATCATTTTGTCATCCATCAAATTGCGTCAGCGCATCGTTGTGTTTTCTTCCATTACACCAACATGTGCCTTTTACTTTTTTCATGGCATTCTTTGGAAGATTAATAGAAACTGTCTGCAAAATCCCATTTTAAACTATTGCAGTGTGACATTGAATTGGTTTACAGTATTCAATTGGTCCAGCCTGACTCTATATATGTATAATGTCGTACATTTTGCTTTATAATTGTCAAAGTGGATTATTTTGCATTTATTATTGAACGTAACAATAGCACTTGGACCTAGCAACCCTCTGAGTAACTTTGTCGCGTTTTTTTTTTTTTTTTTTACAAAATGTACTCCTTTTCCTGGGTATTTGCATGCTTTGGAGCATTTAATGGCTTTATGTAGCTTTAGAATTTCCCGGCTAACTGACGGATACATGAGCAGAGCATGGCAGAGGTAAATGACACACAGGGCAATAAGACTGTGAAGTTAGAGATGGCAGTGGAGTGGGGGAAGCTGACAGCTCCTGGGGAGGACAGACAAGCCATTGTGGGAATGAGACGGAATAGCGTGATCCCAATGAGACGAGTGGAGCAGAGCGCATCAGTGACACTTTGCTAAAGAGATGTGTGGACAAAAGAACGCATGCACGAAGAGAATGGAAGACCTATTTCAGCAGATTAATGCACACTGAGATGTTGTTTTCTGTCGAAGAAGCAGTTTAACAATGGGTTCCAGTGGACAAAATTCACACCAGTTTGATGTTCAGTGCGCTGGGCCAGCAATCTTATAAACCCTGAATAATTTCAATAACAAAAAAAATCAGTCAATATTTTTTTTCTGTGTACAGGTCATTCTCCTTTTTTATGATTGTTGACTTTATGAAACTTTAGCCATATTTAACTGAGCAGCCCAAACAAATACATCCATAAATTCCATTTAGCTTCTTGGAAGTTTAGTTTTGAGGTTCAGTCTTGGCTTTAGTGTTTTGTATGTTCTTCAGCAATTGTAACCCAAGGACCACTAATCTGTTTACTGCAGTAAACTCATAATATAATAGTCGACAAAGATTTTGTGTTCTCCATCATCTCAGCTACGAGTGACCTAGTTGTTTTGACAATTTTAAAACTCAAATATTCACCCGACCATGCTCCAGATACTCACTAGGTCTCATATATCCCATTAAAAAACAATTTGGTTCAATATTTAATTTCTAAATTGTTTCACTGGTGAACTGTTACACTGTAGAAGTTACATTCTGTATTATAAATGTTAAAACTGTGCTTCAATTCTGGAACAAATATAATGGCAGATAATGAACAAATGCCAGTCTAATATCTGGCTCTACATTCCAATGGCTGGCCTCTGAGATAGTCACAAATATACCAAGGAAAGCATTTACATCAATCTAAGACACAGTGTATATATCAATATTTACACTACTATATGTATGTATATATGTACATATTCAAAATTCTACACCTGCATGGGAATGTCTGCCAAATTAATCAGTGTAGGGAAATGAGCTCGGAATGAATTCATCTCAGATGGATGAGGAACTGCTCCCATCTGTTGGGGCCGTTGCGAACCTGAGAGACTTTGAGAATTCTTATTTCCCCCGAGGTGGTGGATGTGGATCCTAGACCAAGGAAGAGCATGGCGGAACTAAATGGAGTGTACGTAGGGGGACATTTATCTGTGACGACTGAGGATACAAGCACAAGACGCGCACACGCACACAGAGCTAGCAGCAGTTCATATATCCTTATCGTGACCTATTTCTCCTTATGTTACCTGGTATTATGAAAACTCCTTATCTTCAGTGCGCGAGGCGGCGAGAAAGGCGAGGTCAGCTATAACTGAGGAAGATTACCCTGAGTTCAAACCAACAGGAGCAGAACAAAGCAGTAGACAATGTTCCCGCAGATGTTCCAGGAATGAAAAAAGAAAGAAAGGAAATGTGTGAAATTGGATAACACAAATCTTTTTGAACTCATGCGGTTTTGCATTCAGGTTATATTAGTAACAGGTAAGCTTGGAAAATGGTGATGAAAAACAAATACATTTAGGTCTTTTTATGGGAGGGGACTGAATTAATAGTAAATAGCCCTATGAGCCTGGGAGGATTCTCACACTGATAGTCGGTATCTAAATGTTTTATGGTTTAGATCAGGGGTGTCAGACTGGTTGGTTCGCAGGCCGCATTAATGTCAACTCGATTTCATGTGGGCCGGACATTTTTAGATATAATATTTAGATATTTTTATATAAATGGATTAAAAGAACTGGATTAAAAGCCCTGAATATTCAGTTTTTTATCGATCTAAAACTGTTTATTTTAGCTTTTTTTTTTAAATATATTTTTAGATTTTAGAAAATGATTTTTGAACTAAAAACTGAAAAAAAATGATTAAAAAGTACAATTATTGATTTAAAAGGGGGAAAATCAGTAAATTTAATATACAGCTATACTCTTCATTTTAATTTGATCCTAAAACAGAAAGTCGGCACTCATGATTTACTTTCTCGGGCCACACAAAATGATGCAGCAGGCCAGATTTGGCCCCCGGGCCGCCACTTTGACATGTGGTTTGGTCAACATCTGTCAGGTAATTCTGAAATTGTGGGACTGATAACCTGATATTAAGACAGTGATGCTTTGAATTAATCAGAATTTAAGATTAATTTAGATTTACTGTATTTTCTGCACTAATGCAAATAAAAGACTATTTTTTTCTCATATTAGTGGATGTGTAACACAATCCCCCAAAACTAGTAATACTACTACTGTTTCTTATAATCCAGTGCTTATCCAGTTATATATGAAATACATTTTAACATAGGCCATTCATTGATGGTATGACTCATAGTTCTAAAAAAATGGCAATTTTTTTCGCTCAAGGTAACTATAATTATAAATAATAAAGCTAACTAATGTACTTCATTCAAATTGTATTGCTTCAATGTCAAAGTAGTACGAGTATGTATCCTATCCAATTGGAAAAGTGATTCATAAAAAGTGTTACCACCCACAGAAAAGCTATTTTAAACAGTTATGTGACCTTTTTGTTCTGCATGGTAGCACACAATTATTGGGATGCAAAGTCATTTGCAAAGCAATAAAACAAAATAAACATCTTTACAATTACTGGATGGAATAAGATTCCATTACCAGGGGGCATCTCTTAAAACCTTTACTAATGCCAATGAATGGCTTTGGTGATCTACTGCAACCATCCCTTAAAATTATAGAACAAAAACAACATCTGCAAAAGGCAGACGACATTTTTTTGTATCAAGCTAGTACTTTCCTTCCAATTTCTCTTCCAAGTTGAACCCATGGAGGGTGATTGCAGATCTAGAACTGCATCACAGGCGTTGAAAACAGCTGTATTTTAACTGACTAGTTGAAACACCTTAAAGTATTCGATAACAATGACTTTCCATGATATAAATATGATTTTAGTCTGCTTGAAGAGGGTAAATGCTGCTCAGGTCGTAAAATGAAAAGTAAATGTATTCATCGTTCAGCACTTTATTGCGGATGTGTTACTTTGCATTAGGGAAACCCCTTGCACCTTCCAAACAATAAAACAAACCTTGTGTTTATGACATTAACGTTCCAATCTCGGTGCAGTAGATTCACTTTTGGCAATTTTCAATGTTACAGCCATGCACACACTGGAAATGAAATCATCCATGTTAGGCTGAAAGTCACGTCTGGTTATGCTCAACAGCTGAGAGCCATATGGAAGATATCAAACATCTTCAGTCTCTTTTGACATACACACATTTTTTTGGCTCTATACTCCCACAGCAATTCATCTTGCAGTTAAAATGGATTAACTTGGCTCGGAATATATAACCTTTACCATATAGACTTAGATATAATGTTTTAGGGTATATTTTTACATTTTGATGAAATGGAGTGTTGCGCCTTCAAACAAGAACATATTTGGTGTGTTTCAGTGTGTGTGTAAATGCGTGGGTGGGGTTGGTGGTGCAACAGAGACTAAACAAAAGATAAACGTTTCTCAAAACAACATAATGGTACAGCTGGAACAGATCATTTATCAACTGCATGCAAAGTTGTGATGTAAAATAACTCAACAATAGAAACTTTCCCTGCATATCTTGTACACTATAACAGCACACACACATACATACACATACATATATACATATACACGTACATATATACATATACATATACATATGTATATGTATGTGTATATATATATATATATATATATATATGTGTATATATATGTATATAATATATACATATATACTATATATATACATATACATATGTATATGTATGTGTATATATATGTATGTATATGTATATATATGTATATAATATATACATATATACTATATATACTATATATGTATGTGTATGTATATATGTGTGTGTATGTATATATGTGTGTGTGTATGTGTATATATATGTGTGTATATGTGTATATATGTATGTGTATGTGTATGTATATGTATGTGTGTATATGTATGCGTGGACTGAGGACTAGTCTAGGGTGTAGTCAAATTTTCGCACAATTTCTGATGGGATAGGCTCCAGCACCCCGTGACCCTAGTAAGGATGAGGAGAATGAAAGTATGAGGAATATGTATATATGTCTGGTATCACTGTCTTAATTGCTTTGATTTGTCTGATAGAGCTAATAGTGCAAAAACTGTGGGAATTGCACAACGATGCCAAGCCAACATTTAGTCAAGTGTCTTAAATGCAAATACATACAGAAAAAGCGAAGCAGGACAATGATGAAAGGGGTCCGGTGCTCAGGAGGTTGCACTTCATTAAGGGGGATGACAAACTTGCGCCAAGCTCTGTTCTGTTTACCCTTTCACATCTCATTGTAGACGATGGGAAGCGAAGTCTGTCACGGGAGGGGCCATGAAACATCCTTTATACGGCCTGACAATCAGGACAACATTAAGTGTTGACTCGTCGGGCCAGTGAAAGTTGGCCGGTCAGCATCCAGATGATGGATTACCTTAAAGGCCTGGAAATTGAGACACATTTGTGTTTCCTTCCATACACTGTTTATTATTGCACCCTGTTTGCACTCATCTCTCAGCAGATGGGCCTCAGGGTGGGCTGCCGATACGTGTCTGCACTGGCAAGGTTCAACTAAAATGCCTTGTGAATGATTAAAATATTGATACAATGTAAGAGATTGAAATAAAAATAAGATGGTACTCCTAGCAAATATGATATTGTTCAAAGATGCTTTTGACAATTTTTTTTCTCCATTTCCATAATTGTTGGGGTTGAAGTTAGCCATCTATGAAGACACGTTGCAAAATACTAAATGGTGTGAATCAACTATAGCTACAGAAAGAGTTAATGTAATTGTGCAAGAGAGAATGAACAAGTATATAAGATAAAAGGCCATCTGTACTGCATATTTCATGTAAATAACAAATAAGTTAATTTCACTCGTTTCTGCAATGCATAGAAAATGGGGAGCCATGACTTTATCCTCAAATATAAGACAAAAGTTGGTTTGTGCGGTTCAAGTACAAATGTCCTTGAAATGACCAAATGGGCCAATGAGAATGTCTGTGTTTGAGCTTTCTGAATATTGTCACTTTATGATTCAGCAGGAAATTTCACCCATATGGTGGGCAAACTGTTTAAGGTAAACTAGCATAGAACAATTGAGTGGCCATGTCACGCGTCATCTGGCCACTTACTGCTTGGCAGAAATCGAAAGGCTCAATGTTGCATCCATCAGCTGTTTTGAACAAGCACATACTGGCAAATACTCATCAAAAATGCAATTTAACTTACACAAAAGCCTTGCATATTACTTATACTTGAGATGAAGATAATTGGACTTAGGTATGGATAATTTCCATTCTGCTTATATCCTTTGGCGGTGGAAAAAGTTAAATAACCTTAATTGGATCATTCGATCCAAGGACAAAAGGACTCTTTACTTTCATTTATTTATTTTTAAAAATGTTATATATGTATATCTTTTTCTTAACCAAAGTCAAAAGAACACATTCCCCCCAACCTTAGTGTTGAAAGAAAGATTTTCATTGAGATTAATGGCTTTCATGTGACGAGTTCCAGAAACAGGGGCTGCGGTAAAGATGCAAACTGGCTTACATTTTGTCTTTGACTAATATCTGCCTTTTATCTACCATCTCTGCTGATAGGACCGTTTCCCACCTCTGCATCAAAGTGATGACTAAAGCCGTAATTACCAGATCTTATCTGGAGGCAAAGCACTGCTAAAACTGAATCATGTTCCTTCGTGCCTCTGTGAAGGTAAGGAACCCCTCCTTCCTTTGTACATCTGCAGTTTATTTAGACAAAAATGCACTGTCAAATCAGATATATTTGTTGCTGTTACAATGTGAATGTAAAAAAACAATGAAAAACTTGCACCATTCTATATACTACACATTTTAAATGTGGTTCATTTTGCGACATTGTAGAAAAAAGCAAATGGTAATCATGTAAACTCCACACCGGAAAATCTTGACCAACTGGGGATTGAACCCTCCACCTCTTAACTGTGAGGGAGACATGCTAGCCACTTGTCCACCTTGCTGCCCATTTACAAAAGTGAAGCTTGGACCATGATAAAGATGTTAATGCTGAAGTTTGAGTCCTAATTAACTGCATTTCAATTAGATGGCAATTTAATAATGCACATACTGAGTGTTTCATCCCTATATTTAATTTTGATCCGTTTTTGTTTTTTCATTAACTATCCTGGCATGGCATTGTTTTACAGTAATACCTTGACATAATAGTGCCCCGACATACAAGGAATTAGAGATAATAGTAAAATTCCGAGCAAATATTTATCTTGGGATACGAGACAAATTTTGAGATATGAGCATGTGAGATGCGAGAGGCTTCCTATAATTTCAGCACACTGTCTTTCACGCCACATCTCCCTCGTTTAAAGATCTCTACGAGCACTGGGCGGAGTGTTGCATTTTTTTCCATGAGTAGTGTACGCGTGACGGAGCTGCCTCGCCAATACGAGAGGAGTTTTTCAACAATATGCACCATCCTGAAGCAGAAGGACGCTATTAAGGATATCAAGCCTTCCAAAGACTAACCATAATTTACAAGCTACACCGTGACATTCATAACCAGATGGAGAGACTTCTTTTAATATGGCTAAAAGATAAACAGTTTGCGGGAAACAGTGTGACCGAGTTGCTAAAATGCGAAAAAGCCAGCGGAATATACATGAATTCAAAAGCAAGCAAGTAAACAAGAATGGGATCGTTCCAGTCTAAACACTAAATGAATGACCCAATTCTCTCAAATGAAGGACCAACAGAACACATGAGCATGTCCAGTATGTCACCACAGTGACGTCTATTTAGTGTAACCAACTTTAATGGATTACTCGCATAGCTCAATGATGTGTAAAATGGAATATTACAAGAACAAACGACTTTGAGATAAAACAAAGAAGACAAGAAGTTGTTGGATGTATGAGTGCGATGATTATTCTTGATATCCTCACATAGAAGGATGAGAATAGACAAACTTTAAACAAAGCTTTCTTACAGCCTGAGGTCAATTATACAAGACGTTAAACTTCTTCACTACTCTCGTTGGACTAAACTCATCCATCCATTTATTCATTTATTAATCCAGTGTACCGCTTATCCTTGCAGGGGGTGTTTGAACCTATCCTAGCTAACTATGAGCAGGGGGCTGGGTTAACCCTAACCTGGTTGCCAGTCAATCGCAACTACTACACTCGTCTTATCTCATTAAACAACTTTTTGATTTATAATTAATAGACAGAAATGTCAATCATCTTAACTATTTAGCAAAATATCCTTAGGTTTCTTACAGATTGCATGCACCAAATTGGCTAACCTTGAGTTCAACAAAAGGATACATCGATGTGGTGAGGTTACCGCAGCCCTATTTTGTGCACGTAGTTTGGATTAAAATGGCTGGAAACAGATACCTAATCATAGGGAAAATAGAAGCCACAATAATTTGTCTCTGAAGATAAACGAAGGGATCAATGTGCATTATGTTTATGAATACAAACGACCTCTCTACAGTGGCTTCAGATTGGAATCATAGCATGCATGCTGTGCACTCTTAATGTGCTTTTTGCAAGATACATTCTAATGGACAAATAAGTAGGCAGCTTTACACATACACACAACAGTGTAATGATTGAGTGACAGGGGGCACTTTATTATACAGTACGATTCAATAAGGGAGAAACCAGACTGTTTGATGGGGATCATTAGATTGGTATCAACCTTAACGTGTTTTCATTTTATCTCTTCCAAATGTATCGTGAATGCATGAGTGCAATATTAGAGAGGATAGGATAGATTACGCCTATATTAGTCCCACTATCGGGAAATTCAGTGTTTATAGATACAAGGTGGACAGTAGTGAGCACTTGAGTAATAATATCAAGGAATACAAAATCCCCCCCAAAACCATAATTTTACATATTCTACAATGAAGTGATGAGAATTATCATATTTAGAGATTTAGTCTATGGGTAAACTTTATAGAGATAATGTTAATTAATAACTGTCTAACCGTCTATCGCAAGCTGCTTGTGTATGGCTTTCTGACACCAATTGCAAAGCGATTTGCATTAAAAGAAAGAAAAAGAAAAAAAATCTAAATACAGAAAATAAAAGAACTCTTCAGTGAGTGAGACTAAATTATACACAGCAAATGCACACGCACACACACACGCTTAAATCCATGCTCAACTGTTTTGCTTTGGTCCCGCCTGCTTCTCCTTAGACACACTTCAATTAGCACCCCATTTGAATCATTCACACTGTAAAATTGTCCCCGTGAGATGCTTCATCTCAAATGAACTAAATAAAGTAGTCCAAACCTGAGGCTATTCTGCAAGCGCTTTGGAATTAAAATTGAGTTGAACTTTACGATTTTACAGTCAAGCTACGGTAGTGATTGTTATCATCAAATGGATTCTTGGCGAGACAAATGTTTCTTAAAATTTTAGGGAATAAACTAAGAATTTTAGTGGTGGTGGTGTCTGAAGTGCAAACTGTGAATATGTATACAAAATTATGCTGTTACCTTTTTAAAACCCCTAAGATGCTAAGGACATTTTCTAGTATTTTACATCAAGTTGAAGGTAATAAATCTTGGTCTTTAAAATTAGTAATCAAATTGGGCCATATGAACTTGCCGTCATTATGTAAAGATTCAGGAACATATTTAATACTATGAGTTTTATTTTGTGGCATGAGTAGAATTTTAATTTTTCTGTCTTACTGTACTCCCCCATCCCCACATTAATGCTTACTTAGCCATATTTATTTCTCATCTATCTTGATGTCTAATATAAGGAATTTGCACAATAGGCAACATTTTCTAACACGCTCGTAGTCATGTTTGCACATATCAACTTGGACACTCAAAAGGATGGAAGTGAGCCTAAACATAAGGAAAAAGCAAGCTATCATTAAACTCCTGAAATAAGCCTCTGGCCCTTATAACCCTTCATAGTCTAGCCTTAAATGATTCCTTCTTAGTACACATTTCAGATCAATGACACTTAAGAATAATGAATGGTTGCAGAGACGTGTTTCAAAATTTAGTATTATTAGTAAATTTTTAAAAAAGAATAGGGTTAGGGTTAGGTAAGTAGAGATGGACCTCATGCTGTAGTCAGCTGACTCAAAAATTTGACAAAAAATGATTGTAATAACCATTTGCAACAATATGAATCAGTTGTTCTTTGAATTATTCATCCCTTTCTCAGGGACCTATTTGTCCAACATTTTACCACTGAGGTGATTGTTTGTAGAAATGTCCTAAAATGTGTTTAAATTATTTGAGCTATTTAAGCTATACAGCTGCAATGTCTAGACCAGTGGTTCTTAACCTGGATTTGATTGAAACCTTGGGGTTTGCTGAGTCGGTCTCAGGGATTTGTTGGAGCATCTGCCGTGGTGGTCAAGACACATCGATGCATCAAAACTATTCACGTTAACATGCCCTGCTTGACCATCACTGGCTGCAGATGATTATGTGACATTGCTTGGCCAATCAGTGCTGTGAGAAATTTATATATCTTGAATTTGAAAAAAAAAAAACATTTTATTTTGCACTAAAGTAGTTCGGTGAATGTGCATATAAAACTGGTCGAGTCAACAAGGTTAAGACCCACTGGTCTAGACTGATAAGAAAAAATCTTTGGTAAAGTGGATTTTTCTATTCTCCCATATGGTATGATCATGTGTTTGGTTACAGAATACATTAGTTTATTGCTAAACTGAACTCGATTGAGGGATAAACATGTGTAACTAATACTAGATACATATGCATTCCTTGACCCTTTATTGAGTATAATGAGGCCAACAGACCTTCCGTGGGTCCATATTGCAAAGTGTCCTGTTGCATGCAAGGGAAGAACAAGAAAAAACGACAGCTGAGAATCCTCAGACAAGGCCAGATGCCAACAACGCACAAGCTTGGGGAGGAAATTAATTCATTCCCATAGGGTGTATCACATTACATCAGTGTACCAGACGGCTGCTCGACCACTGATAGCTCACTGGGAATGGGACCGAAAGCTACCGCAGCCACACACAATACGTAGCGAATTGGAAACTGTGTACCCCTGCAGGCATCAGCCTGCTGCCATGGCACTGAGCCTTCCCACCCGATTGAAAGGTATGCTTCAGAGCTTCAGAATGGCAGGTTCACACCTGGAATCACAGGATTAGGCAGCTCGGAGACATGGCGAATTGATCAGTTCTATCACTATACAATATGAATCGATCAGCCCTAGGGTGGACTGCATGGCTCACACAGTATAGCTGACTAGCTATAATTAAAAACTTGCTGGTTCCAACTGCATCTGCATGGTAATTTCAACCATACTTAGATTTTTTGAGAAGTTAAATTAATTTACTGTGTTTTTTTTGTTAACTACCAAAATATTGTATTGACAGGCCTGGTTAGCTCAATCGGTAGAGCATAAGACTCTTAATCTCAGGGTTGTGGGTTTGAGCCCCACATTGGGCATGTCCTTCACTTTAACCTGCATCTGCATGGTCATAGTACTCATGATTAACTTTTTTGAGGAGCATTTCACTGAATTTTCTTAGAATTTTTTTTCTACCAAGAAAATGCTGTAACAGGCCCGGTTAGCTCAGTCGGTAGAGCATGAGACTCTTAATCTCAGGGTCGTGGGTTCGAGCCCCACATTGGGCGTGTCCTTCACTTTAACCTGCATCTGCATGGTCATAGTACCCATGATTAACTTTTTTGAGGAGAATTTCACAGAATTTTCTTAGAATTTTTTTTCTACCAAGGAAACACCATATCAGGCCCGGTTAGCTCAGTCGGTAGAGCATGAGACTCTTAATCTCAGGGTCGTGGGTTCGAGCCCCACATTGGGCGTGTCCTTCACTTTAACCTGCATCTGCATGGTCATGGTACCCATGATTAACTCTTTTGAGGAGAAATTCACTGAATTTTCTGTCCCCCCAAAAAATTCTACCACGAAACCACTGTGACAGGCCCGGTTAGCTCAGTCGGTAGAGCATGAGACTCTTAATCTCAGGGTCGTGGGTTCGAGCCCCACATTGGGCGTGTCCTTCACTTTAACCTGCATCTGCATGGTCATGGTACCCATGATTTACTTTTTTGAGGAGACATTCACTGAATTTTCTCTCTTCCAAAAAAATTCTACCATGAAACCACTGTGACAGGCCCGGTTAGCTCAGTCGGTAGAGCATGAGACTCTTAATCTCAGGGTCGTGGGTTCGAGCCCCACATTGGGCGTGTCCTTCACTTTAACCTGCATCTGCATGGTCATAGTACCCATGATTAACTTTTTTGAGGAGAATTTCACAGAATTTTCTTGGATTTTTTTTTTCTACCAAGAAAATGCTGTAACAGGCCCGGTTAGCTCAGTCGGTAGAGCATGAGACTCTTAATCTCAGGGTCGTGGGTTCGAGCCCCACATTGGGCGTGTCCTTCACTTTAACCTGCACCTGCATCTGCATGGTCATGGTACCCATGATTAACTTTTTTGAGGAGACATTCACTGAATTTTCTCTCTTCCAAAAAAATTCTACCATGAAACCACTGTGACAGGCCCGGTTAGCTCAGTCGGTAGAGCATGAGACTCTTAATCTCAGGGTTGTGGGTTCGAGCCCCACATTGGGCGTGTCCTTCACTTTAACCTGCATCTGCATGGTCATAGTACCCATGATTAACTTTTTTGAGGAGAATTTCACAGGATTTTCTTAGATTTTTTTTTCTACCAACGAAACACCGTATCAGGCCCGGTTAGCTCAGTCGGTAGAGCATGAGACTCTTAATCTCAGGGTCGTGGGTTCAAGCCCCACATTGGGCGTGTCCTTCACTTTAACCTGCATCTGCATGGTCATAGTACTCATGATTAACTTTTTTGAGGAGCATTTCACTGAATTTTCTTAGAATTTTTTTTCTACCAAGAAAATGCTGTAACAGGCCCGGTTAGCTCAGTCGGTAGAGCTTGAGACTCTTAATCTCAGGGTCGTGGGTTCGAGCCCCACATTGGGCGTGTCCTTCACTTTAACCTGCATCTGCATGGTCATAGTACCCATGATTAACTTTTTTGAGGAGAATTTCACAGAATTTTCTTAGAATTTTTTTTCTACCAAGGAAACACCATATCAGGCCCGTTTAGCTCAGTCGGTAGAGCATGAGACTCTTAATCTCAGGGTCGTGGGTTCGAGCCCCACATTGGGCGTGTCCTCCCCTTTAATCTGCATGGTCATGGTACCCATGATTAACTCTTTTGAGGAGAAATTCACTGAATTTTCTCTCCCCCCCAAAAAATTCTACCACGAAACCACTGTGACTGGCCCGGTTAGCTCAGTCGGTAGAGCATGAGACTCTTAATCTCAGGGTCGTGGGTTCGAGCCCCACATTGGGTGTGTCCTTCACTTTAACCTGCATCTGCATGGTCATGGTACCCATGATTAACTCTTTTGAGGAGAAATTCACTGAATTTTCTCTCCCCCCAAAAAATTCTACCACGAAACCACTGTGACAGGCCCGGTTAGCTCAGTCGGTAGAGCATGAGACTCTTAATCTCAGGGTCGTGGGTTCGAGCCCCACATTGGGCGTGTCCTTCTCTTTAACCTGCATCTGCATGGTCATGGTACCCATGATTAACTCTTTTGAGGAGAAATTCACTGAATTTTCTTAGAATTTTTTTTCTACCAAGAAAATGCTGTATCAGGCCCGGTTAGCTCAGTCGGTAGAGCATGAGACTCTTAATCTCAGGGTCGTGGGTTCGAGCCCCACATTGGGCGTGTCCTTCACTTTAACCTGCATCTGCATGGTCATGGTACCCATGATTAACTCTTTTGAGGAGAAATTCACTGAATTTTCTGTCCCCCCAAAAAATTATACCACGAAACCACTGTGACAGGCCCGGTTAGCTCAGTCGGTAGAGCATGAGACTCTTAATCTCAGGGTCGTGGGTTCGAGCCCCACATTGGGCGTGTCCTTCACTTTAACCTGCATCTGCATGGTCATAGTACCCATGATTAACTTTTTTGAGGAGAATTTCACAGAATTTTCTTAGATTTTTTTATCTACCAACGAAACACCGTATCAGGCCCGGTTAGCTCAGTCGGTAGAGCATGAGACTCTTAATCTCAGGGTCGTGGGTTCGAGCCCCACATTGGGCGTGTCCTTCACTTTAACCTGCATCTGCATGGTCATGGTACCCATGATTAACTCTTTTGAGGAGAAATTCACTGAATTTTCTGTCCCCCCAAAAAATTATACCACGAAACCACTGTGACAGGCCCGGTTAGCTCAGTCGGTAGAGCATGAGACTCTTAATCTCAGGGTCGTGGGTTCGAGCCCCACATTGGGCGTGTCCTTCACTTTAACCTGCATCTGCATGGTCATAGTACCCATGATTAACTTTTTTGAGGAGAATTTCACAGAATTTTCTTAGATTTTTTTATCTACCAACGAAACACCGTATCAGGCCCGGTTAGCTCAGTCGGTAGAGCATGAGACTCTTAATCTCAGGGTCGTGGGTTCGAGCCCCACATTGGGCGTGTCCTTCACTTTAACCTGCATCTGCATGGTCATGGTACCCATGATTAACTTCTTTGAGGAGAAATTCACTGAATTTTCTCTCTTCCAAAAAAATTCTACCATGAAACTACTGTGACAGGCCCGGTTAGCTCAGTCGGTAGAGCATGAGACTCTTAATCTCAGGATCGTGGGTTCGAGCCCCACATTGGGCGTGTCCTTCACTTTAACCTGCATCTGCATGGTCATAGTACCCATGATTAACTTTTTTGAGGAGAATTTCACAGAATTTTCTTAGATTTTTTTTTTCTACCAAGGAAACACCGTATCAGGCCCGGTTAGCTCAGTCGGTAGAGCATGAGACTCTTAATCTCAGGGTCGTGGGTTCGAGCCCCACATTGGGCGTGTCCTTCACTTTAACCTGCATCTGCATGGTCATAGTACCCATGATTAACTTTTTTGAGGAGAATTTCACAGAATTTTCTTGGATTTTTTTTTTCTACCAAGAAAATGCTGTAACAGGCCCGGTTAGCTCAGTCGGTAGAGCATGAGACTCTTAATCTCAGGGTCGTGGGTTCGAGCCCCACATTGGGCGTGTCCTTCACTTTAACCTGCACCTGCATCTGCATGGTCATGGTACCCATGATTAACTTTTTTGAGGAGAATTTCACAGAATTTTCTTAGATTTTTTTTTCTACCAAGAAAATGCTGTATCAGGCCCGGTTAGCTCAGTCGGTAGAGCATGAGACTCTTAATCTCAGGGTCGTGGGTTCGAGCCCCACATTGGGCGTGTCCTTCACTTTAACCTGCATCTGCATGGTCATGGTACCCATGATTAACTCTTTTGAGGAGAAATTCACTGAATTTTCTTAGAATTTTTTTTCTACCAAGAAAATGCTGTATCAGGCCCGGTTAGCTCAGTCGGTAGAGCATGAGACTCTTAATCTCAGGGTCGTGGGTTCGAGCCCCACATTGGGCGTGTCCTTCACTTTAACCTGCATCTGCATGGTCATGGTACCCATGATTAACTCTTTTGAGGAGAAATTCACTGAATTTTCTGTCCCCCCAAAAAATTATACCACGAAACCACTGTGACAGGCCCGGTTAGCTCAGTCGGTAGAGCATGAGACTCTTAATCTCAGGGTCGTGGGTTCGAGCCCCACATTGGGCGTGTCCTTCACTTTAACCTGCATCTGCATGGTCATAGTACCCATGATTAACTTTTTTGAGGAGAATTTCACAGAATTTTCTTAGATTTTTTTATCTACCAACGAAACACCGTATCAGGCCCGGTTAGCTCAGTCGGTAGAGCATGAGACTCTTAATCTCAGGGTCGTGGGTTCGAGCCCCACATTGGGCATGTCCTTCACTTTAACCTGCATCTGCATGGTCATGGTACCCATGATTAACTCTTTTGAGGAGAAATTCACTGAATTTTCTCTCTTCCAAAAAAATTATACCACGAAACCACTGTGACAGGCCCGGTTAGCTCAGTCGGTAGAGCATGAGACTCTTAATCTCAGGGTCGTGGGTTCGAGCCCCACATTGGGCGCGTCCTTCACTTTAACCTGCATCTGCATGGTCATGGTACCCATGATTAACTTTTTTGAGGAGAAATTCACTGAATTTTCTCTCTTCCAAAAAAATTCTACCATGAAACCACTGTGACAGGCCCGGTTAGCTCAGTCGGTAGAGCATGA